>NW_027286782.1:0-372896 GCF_022747635.1 Hetaerina americana
AGCCAACGGCACCCGGTGTTCCCAGGCGGTCACCCATCCAAGTACTATCCGGGCCCGATGCTGCTTAACTTCGGTGATCGGACGAGAACCGGTGTATTCAGCGTGGTTTGGCCGTTGGCATTTTCCAACACTCTCGAGTCAACTATTTTAGCAATATCAAGCCCGCAAACACTTGCAACGACGCGACACGACGTCTATTTTCTTGCCCACGGCTTGCATACATCGGGCCGTCCACGACCATACTATATGATGGCGGGAGACGGAGGTAATTTGCCATCTCAAAACGAACTTTGGATAAATGTGGAAGAGATACGGGTTACTACAGCACCAATGCATTGCCCCAAGAGAGCTGGTCGCATCTAGATGAAATGGAATGGTGTCAAAAGGGAACATACCAATTCAAAATCACGCATGCAATGTCTGGCATTGCAAAATAAATTATTTGAAAAAAATTTAAAACATCAGAGAATGCCTCAAAATACGTTCGTTTCGGAAAAAAAATATTGAAAGCCAACGGCACCCGGTGTTCCCAGGCGGTCACCCATCCAAGTACTATCCGGGCCCGATGCTGCTTAACTTCGGTGATCGGACGAGAACCGGTGTATTCAGCGTGGTTTGGCCGTTGGCATTTTCCAACACTCTCGAGTCAACTATTTTAGCAATATCAAGCCCGCAAACACTTGCAACGACGCGACACGACGTCTATTTTCTTGCCCACGGCTTGCATACATCGGGCCGTCCACGACCATACTATATGATGGCGGGAGACGGAGGTAATTTGCCATCTCAAAACGAACTTTGGATAAATGTGGAAGAGATACGGGTTACTACAGCACCAATGCATTGCCCCAAGAGAGCTGGTCGCATCTAGATGAAATGGAATGGTGTCAAAAGGGAACATACCAATTCAAAATCACGCATGCAATGTCTGGCATTGCAAAATAAATTATTTGAAAAAAATTTAAAACATCAGAGAATGCCTCAAAATACGTTCGTTTCGGAAAAAAAATATTGAAAGCCAACGGCACCCGGTGTTCCCAGGCGGTCACCCATCCAAGTACTATCCGGGCCCGATGCTGCTTAACTTCGGTGATCGGACGAGAACCGGTGTATTCAGCGTGGTATGGCCGTTGGCAATTTCCACCACTCTCGAGTCAACTATTTTAGCAATATCAAGCCCGCAAACACTTGCAACGACGCGACACGACGTCTATTTTCTTGCCCACGGCTTGCATACATCGGGCCGTCCACGACCATACTATATGATGGCGGGAGACGGAGGTAATTTGCCATCTCAAAACGAACTTTGGATAAATGTGGAAGAGATACGGGTTACTACAGCACCAATGCATTGCCCCAAGAGAGCTGGTCGCATCTAGATGAAATGGAATGGTGTCAAAAGGGAACATACCAATTCAAAATCACGCATGCAATGTCTGGCATTGCAAAATAAATTATTTGAAAAAAATTTAAAACATCAGAGAATGCCTCAAAATACGTTCGTTTCGGAAAAAAAAATATTGAAAGCCAACGGCACCCGGTGTTCCCAGGCGGTCACCCATCCAAGTACTATCCGGGCCCGATGCTGCTTAACTTCGGTGATCGGACGAGAACCGGTGTATTCAGCGTGGTATGGCCGTTGGCAATTTCCACCACTCTCGAGTCAACTATTTTAGCAATATCAAGCCCGCAAACACTTGCAACGACGCGACACGACGTCTATTTTCTTGCCCACGGCTTGCATACATCGGGCCGTCCACGACCATACTATATGATGGCGGGAGACGGAGGTAATTTGCCATCTCAAAACGAACTTTGGATAAATGTGGAAGAGATACGGGTTACTACAGCACCAATGCATTGCCCCAAGAGAGCTGGTCGCATCTAGATGAAATGGAATGGTGTCAAAAGGGAACATACCAATTCAAAATCACGCATGCAATGTCTGGCATTGCAAAATAAATTATTTGAAAAAAATTTAAAACATCAGAGAATGCCTCAAAATACGTTCGTTTCGGAAAAAAAATATTGAAAGCCAACGGCACCCGGTGTTCCCAGGCGGTCACCCATCCAAGTACTATCCGGGCCCGATGCTGCTTAACTTCGGTGATCGGACGAGAACCGGTGTATTCAGCGTGGTTTGGCCGTTGGCATTTTCCAACACTCTCGAGTCAACTATTTTAGCAATATCAAGCCCGCAAACACTTGCAACGACGCGACACGACGTCTATTTTCTTGCCCACGGCTTGCATACATCGGGCCGTCCACGACCATACTATATGATGGCGGGAGACGGAGGTAATTTGCCATCTCAAAACGAACTTTGGATAAATGTGGAAGAGATACGGGTTACTACAGCACCAATGCATTGCCCCAAGAGAGCTGGTCGCATCTAGATGAAATGGAATGGTGTCAAAAGGGAACATACCAATTCAAAATCACGCATGCAATGTCTGGCATTGCAAAATAAATTATTTGAAAAAAATTAAAAACATCAGAGAATGCCTCAAAATACGTTCGTTTCGGAAAAAAAATATTGAAAGCCAACGGCACCCGGTGTTCCCAGGCGGTCACCCATCCAAGTACTATCCGGGCCCGATGCTGCTTAACTTCGGTGATCGGACGAGAACCGGTGTATTCAGCGTGGTATGGCCGTTGGCAATTTCCACCACTCTCGAGTCAACTATTTTAGCAATATCAAGCCCGCAAACACTTGCAACGACGCGACACGACGTCTATTTTCTTGCCCACGGCTTGCATACATCGGGCCGTCCACGACCATACTATATGATGGCGGGAGACGGAGGTAATTTGCCATCTCAAAACGAACTTTGGATAAATGTGGAAGAGATACGGGTTACTACAGCACCAATGCATTGCCCCAAGAGAGCTGGTCGCATCTAGATGAAATGGAATGGTGTCAAAAGGGAACATACCAATTCAAAATCACGCATGCAATGTCTGGCATTGCAAAATAAATTATTTGAAAAAAATTAAAAACATCAGAGAATGCCTCAAAATACGTTCGTTTCGGAAAAAAAATATTGAAAGCCAACGGCACCCGGTGTTCCCAGGCGGTCACCCATCCAAGTACTATCCGGGCCCGATGCTGCTTAACTTCGGTGATCGGACGAGAACCGGTGTATTCAGCGTGGTATGGCCGTTGGCATTTTCCAACACTCTCGAGTCAACTATTTTAGCAATATCAAGCCCGCAAACACTTGCAACGACGCGACACGACGTCTATTTTCTTGCCCACGGCTTGCATACATCGGGCCGTCCACGACCATACTATATGATGGCGGGAGACGGAGGTAATTTGCCATCTCAAAACGAACTTTGGATAAATGTGGAAGAGATACGGGTTACTACAGCACCAATGCATTGCCCCAAGAGAGCTGGTCGCATCTAGATGAAATGGAATGGTGTCAAAAGGGAACATACCAATTCAAAATCACGCATGCAATGTCTGGCATTGCAAAATAAATTATTTGAAAAAAATTAAAAACATCAGAGAATGCCTCAAAATACGTTCGTTTCGGAAAAAAAATATTGAAAGCCAACGGCACCCGGTGTTCCCAGGCGGTCACCCATCCAAGTACTATCCGGGCCCGATGCTGCTTAACTTCGGTGATCGGACGAGAACCGGTGTATTCAGCGTGGTATGGCCGTTGGCAATTTCCACCACTCTCGAGTCAACTATTTTAGCAATATCAAGCCCGCAAACACTTGCAACGACGCGACACGACGTCTATTTTCTTGCCCACGGCTTGCATACATCGGGCCGTCCACGACCATACTATATGATGGCGGGAGACGGAGGTAATTTGCCATCTCAAAACGAACTTTGGATAAATGTGGAAGAGATACGGGTTACTACAGCACCAATGCATTGCCCCAAGAGAGCTGGTCGCATCTAGATGAAATGGAATGGTGTCAAAAGGGAACATACCAATTCAAAATCACGCATGCAATGTCTGGCATTGCAAAATAAATTATTTGAAAAAAATTTAAAACATCAGAGAATGCCTCAAAATACGTTCGTTTCGGAAAAAAAATATTGAAAGCCAACGGCACCCGGTGTTCCCAGGCGGTCACCCATCCAAGTACTATCCGGGCCCGATGCTGCTTAACTTCGGTGATCGGACGAGAACCGGTGTATTCAGCGTGGTTTGGCCGTTGGCATTTTCCAACACTCTCGAGTCAACTATTTTAGCAATATCAAGCCCGCAAACACTTGCAACGACGCGACACGACGTCTATTTTCTTGCCCACGGCTTGCATACATCGGGCCGTCCACGACCATACTATATGATGGCGGGAGACGGAGGTAATTTGCCATCTCAAAACGAACTTTGGATAAATGTGGAAGAGATCCGGGTTACTACAGCACCAATGCATTGCCCCAAGAGAGCTGGTCGCATCTAGATGAAATGGAATGGTGTCAAAAGGGAACATACCAATTCAAAATCACGCATGCAATGTCTGGCATTGCAAAATAAATTATTTGAAAAAAATTAAAAACATCAGAGAATGCCTCAAAATACGTTCGTTTCGGAAAAAAAATATTGAAAGCCAACGGCACCCGGTGTTCCCAGGCGGTCACCCATCCAAGTACTATCCGGGCCCGATGCTGCTTAACTTCGGTGATCGGACGAGAACCGGTGTATTCAGCGTGGTATGGCCGTTGGCAATTTCCACCACTCTCGAGTCAACTATTTTAGCAATATCAAGCCCGCAAACACTTGCAACGACGCGACACGACGTCTATTTTCTTGCCCACGGCTTGCATACATCGGGCCGTCCACGACCATACTATATGATGGCGGGAGACGGAGGTAATTTGCCATCTCAAAACGAACTTTGGATAAATGTGGAAGAGATACGGGTTACTACAGCACCAATGCATTGCCCCAAGAGAGCTGGTCGCATCTAGATGAAATGGAATGGTGTCAAAAGGGAACATACCAATTCAAAATCACGCATGCAATGTCTGGCATTGCAAAATAAATTATTTGAAAAAAATTAAAAACATCAGAGAATGCCTCAAAATACGTTCGTTTCGGAAAAAAAATATTGAAAGCCAACGGCACCCGGTGTTCCCAGGCGGTCACCCATCCAAGTACTATCCGGGCCCGATGCTGCTTAACTTCGGTGATCGGACGAGAACCGGTGTATTCAGCGTGGTATGGCCGTTGGCATTTTCCAACACTCTCGAGTCAACTATTTTAGCAATATCAAGCCCGCAAACACTTGCAACGACGCGACACGACGTCTATTTTCTTGCCCACGGCTTGCATACATCGGGCCGTCCACGACCATACTATATGATGGCGGGAGACGGAGGTAATTTGCCATCTCAAAACGAACTTTGGATAAATGTGGAAGAGATACGGGTTACTACAGCACCAATGCATTGCCCCAAGAGAGCTGGTCGCATCTAGATGAAATGGAATGGTGTCAAAAGGGAACATACCAATTCAAAATCACGCATGCAATGTCTGGCATTGCAAAATAAATTATTTGAAAAAAATTAAAAACATCAGAGAATGCCTCAAAATACGTTCGTTTCGGAAAAAAAATATTGAAAGCCAACGGCACCCGGTGTTCCCAGGCGGTCACCCATCCAAGTACTATCCGGGCCCGATGCTGCTTAACTTCGGTGATCGGACGAGAACCGGTGTATTCAGCGTGGTATGGCCGTTGGCAATTTCCACCACTCTCGAGTCAACTATTTTAGCAATATCAAGCCCGCAAACACTTGCAACGACGCGACACGACGTCTATTTTCTTGCCCACGGCTTGCATACATCGGGCCGTCCACGACCATACTATATGATGGCGGGAGACGGAGGTAATTTGCCATCTCAAAACGAACTTTGGATAAATGTGGAAGAGATACGGGTTACTACAGCACCAATGCATTGCCCCAAGAGAGCTGGTCGCATCTAGATGAAATGGAATGGTGTCAAAAGGGAACATACCAATTCAAAATCACGCATGCAATGTCTGGCATTGCAAAATAAATTATTTGAAAAAAATTTAAAACATCAGAGAATGCCTCAAAATACGTTCGTTTCGGAAAAAAAATATTGAAAGCCAACGGCACCCGGTGTTCCCAGGCGGTCACCCATCCAAGTACTATCCGGGCCCGATGCTGCTTAACTTCGGTGATCGGACGAGAACCGGTGTATTCAGCGTGGTATGGCCGTTGGCAATTTCCACCACTCTCGAGTCAACTATTTTAGCAATATCAAGCCCGCAAACACTTGCAACGACGCGACACGACGTCTATTTTCTTGCCCACGGCTTGCATACATCGGGCCGTCCACGACCATACTATATGATGGCGGGAGACGGAGGTAATTTGCCATCTCAAAACGAACTTTGGATAAATGTGGAAGAGATACGGGTTACTACAGCACCAATGCATTGCCCCAAGAGAGCTGGTCGCATCTAGATGAAATGGAATGGTGTCAAAAGGGAACATACCAATTCAAAATCACGCATGCAATGTCTGGCATTGCAAAATAAATTATTTGAAAAAAATTTAAAACATCAGAGAATGCCTCAAAATACGTTCGTTTCGGAAAAAAAATATTGAAAGCCAACGGCACCCGGTGTTCCCAGGCGGTCACCCATCCAAGTACTATCCGGGCCCGATGCTGCTTAACTTCGGTGATCGGACGAGAACCGGTGTATTCAGCGTGGTTTGGCCGTTGGCATTTTCCAACACTCTCGAGTCAACTATTTTAGCAATATCAAGCCCGCAAACACTTGCAACGACGCGACACGACGTCTATTTTCTTGCCCACGGCTTGCATACATCGGGCCGTCCACGACCATACTATATGATGGCGGGAGACGGAGGTAATTTGCCATCTCAAAACGAACTTTGGATAAATGTGGAAGAGATACGGGTTACTACAGCACCAATGCATTGCCCCAAGAGAGCTGGTCGCATCTAGATGAAATGGAATGGTGTCAAAAGGGAACATACCAATTCAAAATCACGCATGCAATGTCTGGCATTGCAAAATAAATTATTTGAAAAAAATTAAAAACATCAGAGAATGCCTCAAAATACGTTCGTTTCGGAAAAAAAATATTGAAAGCCAACGGCACCCGGTGTTCCCAGGCGGTCACCCATCCAAGTACTATCCGGGCCCGATGCTGCTTAACTTCGGTGATCGGACGAGAACCGGTGTATTCAGCGTGGTATGGCCGTTGGCAATTTCCACCACTCTCGAGTCAACTATTTTAGCAATATCAAGCCCGCAAACACTTGCAACGACGCGACACGACGTCTATTTTCTTGCCCACGGCTTGCATACATCGGGCCGTCCACGACCATACTATATGATGGCGGGAGACGGAGGTAATTTGCCATCTCAAAACGAACTTTGGATAAATGTGGAAGAGATACGGGTTACTACAGCACCAATGCATTGCCCCAAGAGAGCTGGTCGCATCTAGATGAAATGGAATGGTGTCAAAAGGGAACATACCAATTCAAAATCACGCATGCAATGTCTGGCATTGCAAAATAAATTATTTGAAAAAAATTAAAAACATCAGAGAATGCCTCAAAATACGTTCGTTTCGGAAAAAAAATATTGAAAGCCAACGGCACCCGGTGTTCCCAGGCGGTCACCCATCCAAGTACTATCCGGGCCCGATGCTGCTTAACTTCGGTGATCGGACGAGAACCGGTGTATTCAGCGTGGTATGGCCGTTGGCATTTTCCAACACTCTCGAGTCAACTATTTTAGCAATATCAAGCCCGCAAACACTTGCAACGACGCGACACGACGTCTATTTTCTTGCCCACGGCTTGCATACATCGGGCCGTCCACGACCATACTATATGATGGCGGGAGACGGAGGTAATTTGCCATCTCAAAACGAACTTTGGATAAATGTGGAAGAGATACGGGTTACTACAGCACCAATGCATTGCCCCAAGAGAGCTGGTCGCATCTAGATGAAATGGAATGGTGTCAAAAGGGAACATACCAATTCAAAATCACGCATGCAATGTCTGGCATTGCAAAATAAATTATTTGAAAAAAATTAAAAACATCAGAGAATGCCTCAAAATACGTTCGTTTCGGAAAAAAAATATTGAAAGCCAACGGCACCCGGTGTTCCCAGGCGGTCACCCATCCAAGTACTATCCGGGCCCGATGCTGCTTAACTTCGGTGATCGGACGAGAACCGGTGTATTCAGCGTGGTATGGCCGTTGGCAATTTCCACCACTCTCGAGTCAACTATTTTAGCAATATCAAGCCCGCAAACACTTGCAACGACGCGACACGACGTCTATTTTCTTGCCCACGGCTTGCATACATCGGGCCGTCCACGACCATACTATATGATGGCGGGAGACGGAGGTAATTTGCCATCTCAAAACGAACTTTGGATAAATGTGGAAGAGATACGGGTTACTACAGCACCAATGCATTGCCCCAAGAGAGCTGGTCGCATCTAGATGAAATGGAATGGTGTCAAAAGGGAACATACCAATTCAAAATCACGCATGCAATGTCTGGCATTGCAAAATAAATTATTTGAAAAAAATTTAAAACATCAGAGAATGCCTCAAAATACGTTCGTTTCGGAAAAAAAATATTGAAAGCCAACGGCACCCGGTGTTCCCAGGCGGTCACCCATCCAAGTACTATCCGGGCCCGATGCTGCTTAACTTCGGTGATCGGACGAGAACCGGTGTATTCAGCGTGGTTTGGCCGTTGGCATTTTCCAACACTCTCGAGTCAACTATTTTAGCAATATCAAGCCCGCAAACACTTGCAACGACGCGACACGACGTCTATTTTCTTGCCCACGGCTTGCATACATCGGGCCGTCCACGACCATACTATATGATGGCGGGAGACGGAGGTAATTTGCCATCTCAAAACGAACTTTGGATAAATGTGGAAGAGATACGGGTTACTACAGCACCAATGCATTGCCCCAAGAGAGCTGGTCGCATCTAGATGAAATGGAATGGTGTCAAAAGGGAACATACCAATTCAAAATCACGCATGCAATGTCTGGCATTGCAAAATAAATTATTTGAAAAAAATTTAAAACATCAGAGAATGCCTCAAAATACGTTCGTTTCGGAAAAAAAATATTGAAAGCCAACGGCACCCGGTGTTCCCAGGCGGTCACCCATCCAAGTACTATCCGGGCCCGATGCTGCTTAACTTCGGTGATCGGACGAGAACCGGTGTATTCAGCGTGGTATGGCCGTTGGCAATTTCCACCACTCTCGAGTCAACTATTTTAGCAATATCAAGCCCGCAAACACTTGCAACGACGCGACACGACGTCTATTTTCTTGCCCACGGCTTGCATACATCGGGCCGTCCACGACCATACTATATGATGGCGGGAGACGGAGGTAATTTGCCATCTCAAAACGAACTTTGGATAAATGTGGAAGAGATACGGGTTACTACAGCACCAATGCATTGCCCCAAGAGAGCTGGTCGCATCTAGATGAAATGGAATGGTGTCAAAAGGGAACATACCAATTCAAAATCACGCATGCAATGTCTGGCATTGCAAAATAAATTATTTGAAAAAAATTAAAAACATCAGAGAATGCCTCAAAATACGTTCGTTTCGGAAAAAAAATATTGAAAGCCAACGGCACCCGGTGTTCCCAGGCGGTCACCCATCCAAGTACTATCCGGGCCCGATGCTGCTTAACTTCGGTGATCGGACGAGAACCGGTGTATTCAGCGTGGTATGGCCGTTGGCATTTTCCACCACTCTCGAGTCAACTATTTTAGCAATATCAAGCCCGCAAACACTTGCAACGACGCGACACGACGTCTATTTTCTTGCCCACGGCTTGCATACATCGGGCCGTCCACGACCATACTATATGATGGCGGGAGACGGAGGTAATTTGCCATCTCAAAACGAACTTTGGATAAATGTGGAAGAGATACGGGTTACTACAGCACCAATGCATTGCCCCAAGAGAGCTGGTCGCATCTAGATGAAATGGAATGGTGTCAAAAGGGAACATACCAATTCAAAATCACGCATGCAATGTCTGGCATTGCAAAATAAATTATTTGAAAAAAATTAAAAACATCAGAGAATGCCTCAAAATACGTTCGTTTCGGAAAAAAAATATTGAAAGCCAACGGCACCCGGTGTTCCCAGGCGGTCACCCATCCAAGTACTATCCGGGCCCGATGCTGCTTAACTTCGGTGATCGGACGAGAACCGGTGTATTCAGCGTGGTATGGCCGTTGGCAATTTCCACCACTCTCGAGTCAACTATTTTAGCAATATCAAGCCCGCAAACACTTGCAACGACGCGACACGACGTCTATTTTCTTGCCCACGGCTTGCATACATCGGGCCGTCCACGACCATACTATATGATGGCGGGAGACGGAGGTAATTTGCCATCTCAAAACGAACTTTGGATAAATGTGGAAGAGATACGGGTTACTACAGCACCAATGCATTGCCCCAAGAGAGCTGGTCGCATCTAGATGAAATGGAATGGTGTCAAAAGGGAACATACCAATTCAAAATCACGCATGCAATGTCTGGCATTGCAAAATAAATTATTTGAAAAAAATTAAAAACATCAGAGAATGCCTCAAAATACGTTCGTTTCGGAAAAAAAATATTGAAAGCCAACGGCACCCGGTGTTCCCAGGCGGTCACCCATCCAAGTACTATCCGGGCCCGATGCTGCTTAACTTCGGTGATCGGACGAGAACCGGTGTATTCAGCGTGGTATGGCCGTTGGCAATTTCCACCACTCTCGAGTCAACTATTTTAGCAATATCAAGCCCGCAAACACTTGCAACGACGCGACACGACGTCTATTTTCTTGCCCACGGCTTGCATACATCGGGCCGTCCACGACCATACTATATGATGGCGGGAGACGGAGGTAATTTGCCATCTCAAAACGAACTTTGGATAAATGTGGAAGAGATACGGGTTACTACAGCACCAATGCATTGCCCCAAGAGAGCTGGTCGCATCTAGATGAAATGGAATGGTGTCAAAAGGGAACATACCAATTCAAAATCACGCATGCAATGTCTGGCATTGCAAAATAAATTATTTGAAAAAAATTAAAAACATCAGAGAATGCCTCAAAATACGTTCGTTTCGGAAAAAAAATATTGAAAGCCAACGGCACCCGGTGTTCCCAGGCGGTCACCCATCCAAGTACTATCCGGGCCCGATGCTGCTTAACTTCGGTGATCGGACGAGAACCGGTGTATTCAGCGTGGTATGGCCGTTGGCAATTTCCACCACTCTCGAGTCAACTATTTTAGCAATATCAAGCCCGCAAACACTTGCAACGACGCGACACGACGTCTATTTTCTTGCCCACGGCTTGCATACATCGGGCCGTCCACGACCATACTATATGATGGCGGGAGACGGAGGTAATTTGCCATCTCAAAACGAACTTTGGATAAATGTGGAAGAGATACGGGTTACTACAGCACCAATGCATTGCCCCAAGAGAGCTGGTCGCATCTAGATGAAATGGAATGGTGTCAAAAGGGAACATACCAATTCAAAATCACGCATGCAATGTCTGGCATTGCAAAATAAATTATTTGAAAAAAATTAAAAACATCAGAGAATGCCTCAAAATACGTTCGTTTCGGAAAAAAAATATTGAAAGCCAACGGCACCCGGTGTTCCCAGGCGGTCACCCATCCAAGTACTATCCGGGCCCGATGCTGCTTAACTTCGGTGATCGGACGAGAACCGGTGTATTCAGCGTGGTATTTTTTTTTTTTTTTTTTTTTATTGCATGTATTTCCATTCACAGACATAGTTATTTAACACCATGTGCACCATCTTAAGCGTGCATAAGACCACAGATTGAACATTTTCACAATTGAACAATTCTAAACAAAGGATGATATAAGTATGAACCACTTATGAACTATAAGCATTCGGAAAGTGTTCACCGTCACATAACTTAGGGAACATTTTCCTTACTTGAATTAACAATACAAGATCCTTTATAGGGAACAAAATGATTACAATGAAATCAAGCCAATTATAAATAGTCAAATTTTTTTTTAAACATCCCCTTTGCGTCTTTTTTTTCACAGTTAAACATTAATGATACATTGTTTACATTATTATCTGCTCTTATTTATTGAACGTATTCCCTTTATTCACATACTTGTTATCGGTAATATATTTCCTTGCATACATGACAGTTTACATTGAGTCCAAGACCAATTTTCTTTAAACTTGTTATTCTTTCATGACTTCTTTTTTTACCATTTGTTCTACTTTCTTCCAATATGGCTGTAATCGGCCCGGTAGGTTTTTGCTCTCTTTTTTCACTTGTTCCCACCAACTTTCTATATCTATTTTAACCCACTTGTGTACCGTAAGAAGGTGCTGTCCAATCAGCCAGCACATTGTTTCCATTTTCACGCGGGGAAAGATGTTGAAATCCAGAATCATCATATTCCTATTTCCTATCTCCTTTTCTCCAAAGGTGTTTAATTCTCTAAATGTTCTTTTTATTAGGCACCACCTCCTCCTTGAGATGGTGCATTCGAACACCCTGTGGTCTTGTGTGTCGGCTTTGTCACAGTATTCGCATTCGTTCCTGCTTGTTAGATACATGTTTTGTTTCACTTGCTGGGTGGTCACTATATAGTTTGCGAATAGGAATAGGACGCTCTTTGTCCTTAGGGTCATGGCTATTTCGTTGATGTTCTTCCACACTCTCTTCCAATTTACCGATAGGATGTGCTTTTCGATGTTGATTCGGTGGTTGTCGTCGCTTCTGAGTTGTCGGTAAAGGCACTTGGTGGTGGCTGTCACTCCTCTCGGCATCTTTTCTACTAAGTCCTTAACTTTCCTGATAGTTTTCATCAGCAGTCTATCCTGCCCTGGTGCACCCCATGCCGCCTTTAGCAGATCTTTTGAATGTTGACAGTCGTCGGATAGGATGTTTATTACTGTCTTTGCATAGAGTGCCAGGGCTTTGTCCCGCACGTCGATCAGCCCTAGGCCCCCCTTCCCCTTGGGTAGACAGGCCTGGCTCTTTGCTACTCTTAGCAAATGCCCTCCCCAAAGGTATTGCGTTGCTATTTTCGTCAATAGAGCCCCATGTTTTTCTGGCAACGGGAAAATCAGTGCGGCGTACCATGCCTTGGATAATAACAATGCGTTTATCGCAAGGACTTTCTGATGTATGTTTAGGTCCCTGTCTCTCAATTGCGCTAATGTTCCTTTTATCATTCTCGTTGCCTTTTCCCATACTGCGTTTGTCGTCTCCGTGGAAGTCCTACTCCATGGAATGCCCAGAATGTCCATCGAGGTCACCTCTTTCCATTCACTGGTCGCGGTGAAGTCGGCGTCTTTTATTGTCAAGGCCTTTGTCTTTTCCATGTTTACTTTTTGCCCGCTTTCCTCCTCATATTCCTTTAATGATTTCCCTATTACATGAATTTCCGCTTGATCTTGGGCGAAGATCGTTACGTCGTCCGCATAAGCCACCGCGGACACTTTTCCGTTCCCCGCCGGGATTCCTTTAATGTTTCTGCGAAGACTATGTAGCAGGGGCTCCAGTGATATAGAGAACAGAAGCATCGAAAGCGGACAGCCTTGTCTGATTGATCTTCTCACGGGGAACGACTTTGTTTCGGCCCCCGCGCTCAATTTTACTTTCGACGTGATGTTGTTCGTGAACATTTTTATTGTATTCAAAAACTTTTCGGGGAATCCCATCCTCTTTAATGTGTTCAATACGTGGTTTATGTTCACCCTGTCGAAAGCCTTCTCAATATCTACCGCTACCAGTTTAAGGCCCGCGCCCTGCCTGCTCTCGTGGCTCGCGATTGCGTCTCTGATCGTTGTCAGCGCCGTTACAATGTTCCTCCCCTTTCCTACTATGTGTTGGTCTGGCCCGATTATCTTTTCCACGGCTTCGTTGAGTCTGGTTTTAACGATTTTAGCTACTACCTTGTAATCGGCGTTGAGGAGGGTGATGGGTCTGTAGTCATTTAGGCTCCTTGGCTCTTTTCTTTTCGGCACTAGGACAATTTTCCCCTCTCTTTGGGTCGTGGTGAGGGTGCCATTTTGGAGGATGTTCTCTATCGCTGGAATGATTAAATCCTTCAGCTCTTCCCAGAATTCTACGTAGAATTCAAAAGGGATACCGTCGGTACCCGGGGACCTCCCCTTGGGGAGCCATCTCATAGCATCCTCGCACTCCTCCCTTGTGATTCTTTCCGCCATCCTCTCTGCCACCTCCACTGGCAGTTGGGGGAGTGGCGTGAGATTTTCTGTCTCTTCCTTGAGTGATGTGTCCTCCCCAGAAAGGAGAGTCTCAAAATGGTGGCATACATGCTCTATGATTTCTCCCTCTTCTTTTAACCTCGTTCCGTTCTCGTTCAAAATGCCGTTTTTGAGTAAGTTGTTGGCGCAATCCTTTAACCTCCTCCCCAGATAATACACCGAGGCATGTTCTTCTGGCAAACATATTTTGCTTCTGTGCCATGTTGATATTTTCGCCCTTTCCTCTTCCATTCCGAAGATTTTCCTTTTTAGTTCTTTTATCTCCCCCCAGTTGCTCCGTTCCCTTTCTCTCGTCTTTAGGCTCTCCTCGAGCGCTTCTCTGTAAAAAGCCATGGTTTCCCTGATTTCTTCGGCTCTCTCCCTGTGCAGTTGTGCGAAAAGGTTTCTTATTTTTACTTTGGAGTTTTCCCACCTTTCGCTTGGATCCAATCCTCTCCAGCTTTCCTCCCATCGCTGGATGTTTTCTTTCAGTATGGCTCTGGTGTCTTTCTCATATAGCAGCTCGACGTTCATCCTCCACTCCTTTTTCCTTGGCTGATGCCTCGTCCTGCTTTGGGATCCATCGACCGATATAATAACTGCGCAGTGGTCGGAGCATGCCACTGGAAGAACCGCATAGGAGGATATATGGGTTTTCAAGTCGTAGGATGCGTAAAAGCGGTCCTGCCTTGTTGCCCATTTGTCGCCGTAGATGGTGTACGGAAGGTTATCTTTTGTGCTTGTTAATCTGTTTGCGTCAGTGGCTCTGAGGTTTTTAACTATCGATTTTAGGGGACCACACAGTGGGTATTTTGCTCCTCCTCCATCGTTGTTTTGGCTATCTTTCTCGTCTATGATTGCGTTAAAATCACCCCCTAACAGTGCCATTCCTTGGAAGTCGCTCAGCAGGGGCAGGAGGTCCCGCGAGTAAAATTCCCTCCTCTCCTGAAGTTTCCTGGTGCCGGCCGGGCCGTACACATTTATTATCCTTATCCCAAGGATCGTCATGGCCATCGCCCTCCCGGATGGTAGCATTGTCATTTTTTCTCCGGTGATGTTTCTTTTTAACATGATCGCAGTGCCTCTTTCCCGCTCTTGGTTGTTTATATAGATCTCCGCCGGGCCCGTTTCCCAATGTACACTCACCATGACCTCTTGCAATAGTAGGATGTCCAGGTCTTCTCTTTTAAATAGGTCGAATACTTTTTCTATTCTGTTTTTACTTGTAACCCCACATACATTAAGCGTGCCTATTCTCAATTTTGGGTTCAATGTGTAATTCATTGGGATTCCGGATTCGGGGTTCCCATTTGCTTCCCCTTATCATTCCCTGTATTTTTTGCATCCCTTTTCCATTTGGCTTCCTTCATATATGCGTACCTCACCGCTATCTCCTGGAGTCCGACGCTTAGGCTGTTCTTTCCTTTGTCCTTCTTCTTCGTCTTCTGTCTCTGCTCGGTCGTTTCCGCCTTGCCCCCTCTCCCGGATCTCCTCGGGGCCTCGTCCTGGTCCCCGGTGTCGCTGCTCCCGTTGTCCTTGGCGTCGGAGTCCTCGCTCTCGTCCCCGCCGAGCCCAAACTTCCTCCCGCTGTCATCCTCGCCACCACCGCGCTTCCGACGTCCCTCCACCTCCCTCCAGGGGTGACCGCTGGTCGACGCGTTGTCCTCCGGGTCTTCTTCCCTCCTCCGCTCCTCAGCCTCTTCCTCATTATGGCCGTTGGCAATTTCCACCACTCTCGAGTCAACTATTTTAGCAATATCAAGCCCGCAAACACTTGCAACGACGCGACACGACGTCTATTTTCTTGCCCACGGCTTGCATACATCGGGCCGTCCACGACCATACTATATGATGGCGGGAGACGGAGGTAATTTGCCATCTCAAAACGAACTTTGGATAAATGTGGAAGAGATACGGGTTACTACAGCACCAATGCATTGCCCCAAGAGAGCTGGTCGCATCTAGATGAAATGGAATGGTGTCAAAAGGGAACATACCAATTCAAAATCACGCATGCAATGTCTGGCATTGCAAAATAAATTATTTGAAAAAAATTAAAAACATCAGAGAATGCCTCAAAATACGTTCGTTTCGGAAAAAAAATATTGAAAGCCAACGGCACCCGGTGTTCCCAGGCGGTCACCCATCCAAGTACTATCCGGGCCCGATGCTGCTTAACTTCGGTGATCGGACGAGAACCGGTGTATTCAGCGTGGTATGGCCGTTGGCAATTTCCACCACTCTCGAGTCAACTATTTTCGCAATATCAAGCCCGCAAACACTTGCAACGACGCGACACGACGTCTATTTTCTTGCCCACGGCTTGCATACATCGGGCCGTCCACGACCATACTATATGATGGCGGGAGACGGAGGTAATTTGCCATCTCAAAACGAACTTTGGATAAATGTGGAAGAGATACGGGTTACTACAGCACCAATGCATTGCCCCAAGAGAGCTGGTCGCATCTAGATGAAATGGAATGGTGTCAAAAGGGAACATACCAATTCAAAATCACGCATGCAATGTCTGGCATTGCAAAATAAATTATTTGAAAAAAATTAAAAACATCAGAGAATGCCTCAAAATACGTTCGTTTCGGAAAAAAAATATTGAAAGCCAACGGCACCCGGTGTTCCCAGGCGGTCACCCATCCAAGTACTATCCGGGCCCGATGCTGCTTAACTTCGGTGATCGGACGAGAACCGGTGTATTCAGCGTGGTATGGCCGTTGGCAATTTCCACCACTCTCGAGTCAACTATTTTAGCAATATCAAGCCCGCAAACACTTGCAACGACGCGACACGACGTCTATTTTCTTGCCCACGGCTTGCATACATCGGGCCGTCCACGACCATACTATATGATGGCGGGAGACGGAGGTAATTTGCCATCTCAAAACGAACTTTGGATAAATGTGGAAGAGATACGGGTTACTACAGCACCAATGCATTGCCCCAAGAGAGCTGGTCGCATCTAGATGAAATGGAATGGTGTCAAAAGGGAACATACCAATTCAAAATCACGCATGCAATGTCTGGCATTGCAAAATAAATTATTTGAAAAAAATTTAAAACATCAGAGAATGCCTCAAAATACGTTCGTTTCGGAAAAAAAATATTGAAAGCCAACGGCACCCGGTGTTCCCAGGCGGTCACCCATCCAAGTACTATCCGGGCCCGATGCTGCTTAACTTCGGTGATCGGACGAGAACCGGTGTATTCAGCGTGGTATGGCCGTAGGCAATTTCCACCACTCTCGAGTCAACTATTTTAGCAATATCAAGCCCGCAAACACTTGCAACGACGCGACACGACGTCTATTTTCTTGCCCACGGCTTGCATACATCGGGCCGTCCACGACCATACTATATGATGGCGGGAGACGGAGGTAATTTGCCATCTCAAAACGAACTTTGGATAAATGTGGAAGAGATACGGGTTACTACAGCACCAATGCATTGCCCCAAGAGAGCTGGTCGCATCTAGATGAAATGGAATGGTGTCAAAAGGGAACATACCAATTCAAAATCACGCATGCAATGTCTGGCATTGCAAAATAAATTATTTGAAAAAAATTAAAAACATCAGAGAATGCCTCAAAATACGTTCGTTTCGGAAAAAAAATATTGAAAGCCAACGGCACCCGGTGTTCCCAGGCGGTCACCCATCCAAGTACTATCCGGGCCCGATGCTGCTTAACTTCGGTGATCGGACGAGAACCGGTGTATTCAGCGTGGTATTTTTTTTTTTTTATTGCATGTATTTCCATTCACAGACATAGTTATTTAACACCATGTGCACCATCTTAAGCGTGCATAAGACCACAGATTGAACATTTTCACAATTGAACAATTCTAAACAAAGGATGATATAAGTATGAACCACTTATGAACTATAAGCATTCGGAAAGTGTTCACCGTCACATAACTTAGGGAACATTTTCCTTACTTGAATTAACAATACAAGATCCTTTATAGGGAACAAAATGATTACAATGAAATCAAGCCAATTATAAATAGTCAAATTTTTTTTTAAACATCCCCTTTGCGTCTTTTTTTCACAGTTAAACATTAATGATACATTGTTTACATTATTATCTGCTCTTATTTATTGAACGTATTCCCTTTATTCACATACTTGTTATCGGTAATATATTTCCTTGCATACATGACAGTTTACATTGAGTCCAAGACCAATTTTCTTTAAACTTGTTATTCTTTCATGACTTCTTTTTTTACCATTTGTTCTACTTTCTTCCAATATGGCTGTAATCGGCCCGGTAGGTTTTTGCTCTCTTTTTTCACTTGTTCCCACCAACTTTCTATATCTATTTTAACCCACTTGTGTACCGTAAGAAGGTGCTGTCCAATCAGCCAGCACATTGTTTCCATTTTCACGCGGGGAAAGATGTTGAAATCCAGAATCATCATATTCCTATTTCCTATCTCCTTTTCTCCAAAGGTGTTTAATTCTCTAAATGTTCTTTTTATTAGGCACCACCTCCTCCTCGAGATGGTGCATTCGAACACCCTGTGGTCTTGTGTGTCGGCTTTGTCACAGTATTCGCATTCGTTCCTGCTGGTTAGATTCATGTTTTGTTTCACTTGCTGGGTGGTCACTATATAGTTTGCGAATAGGAATAGGACGCTCTTTGTCCTTAGGGTCATGGCTATTTCGTTGATGTTCTTCCACACTCTCTTCCAATTTACCGATAGGATGTGCTTTTCGATGTTGATTCGGTGGTTGTCGTCGCTTCTGAGTTGTCGGTAAAGGCACTTGGTGGTGGCTGTCACTCCTCTCGGCATCTTTTCTACTAAGTCCTTAACTTTCCTGATAGTTTTCATCAGCAGTCTATCCTGCCCTGGTGCACCCCATGCCGCCTTTAGCAGATCTTTTGAATGTTGACAGTCGTCGGATAGGATGTTTATTACTGTCTTTGCATAGAGTGCCAGGGCTTTGTCCCGCACGTCGATCAGCCCTAGGCCCCCCTTCCCCTTGGGTAGACAGGCCTGGCTCTTTGCTACTCTTAGCAAATGCCCTCCCCAAAGGTATTGCGTTGCTATTTTCGTCAATAGAGCCCCATGTTTTTCTGGCAACGGGAAAATCAGTGCGGCGTACCATGCCTTGGATAATAACAATGCGTTTATCGCAAGGACTTTCTGATGTATGTTTAGGTCCCTGTCTCTCAATTGCGCTAATGTTCCTTTTATCATTCTCGTTGCCTTTTCCCATACTGCGTTTGTCGTCTCCGTGGAAGTCCTACTCCATGGAATGCCCAGAATGTCCATCGAGGTCACCTCTTTCCATTCACTGGTCGCGGTGAAGTCGGCGTCTTTTATTGTCAAGGCCTTTGTCTTTTCCATGTTTACTTTTTGCCCGCTTTCCTCCTCATATTCCTTTAATGATTTCCCTATCACATGAATTTCCGCTTGATCTTGGGCGAAGATCGTTACGTCGTCCGCATAAGCCACGGCCGTTGGCATTTTCCACCACTCTCGAGTCAACTATTTTAGCAATATCAAGCCCGCAAACACTTGCAACGACGCGACACGACGTCTATTTTCTTGCCCACGGCTTGCATACATCGGGCCGTCCACGACCATACTATATGATGGCGGGAGACGGAGGTAATTTGCCATCTCAAAACGAACTTTGGATAAATGTGGAAGAGATACGGGTTACTACAGCACCAATGCATTGCCCCAAGAGAGCTGGTCGCATCTAGATGAAATGGAATGGTGTCAAAAGGGAACATACCAATTCAAAATCACGCATGCAATGTCTGGCATTGCAAAATAAATTATTTGAAAAAAATTAAAAACATCAGAGAATGCCTCAAAATACGTTCGTTTCGGAAAAAAAATATTGAAAGCCAACGGCACCCGGTGTTCCCAGGCGGTCACCCATCCAAGTACTATCCGGGCCCGATGCTGCTTAACTTCGGTGATCGGACGAGAACCGGTGTATTCAGCGTGGTATGGCCGTTGGCAATTTCCACCACTCTCGAGTCAACTATTTTAGCAATATCAAGCCCGCAAACACTTGCAACGACGCGACACGACGTCTATTTTCTTGCCCACGGCTTGCATACATCGGGCCGTCCACGACCATACTATATGATGGCGGGAGACGGAGGTAATTTGCCATCTCAAAACGAACTTTGGATAAATGTGGAAGAGATACGGGTTACTACAGCACCAATGCATTGCCCCAAGAGAGCTGGTCGCATCTAGATGAAATGGAATGGTGTCAAAAGGGAACATACCAATTCAAAATCACGCATGCAATGTCTGGCATTGCAAAATAAATTATTTGAAAAAAATTAAAAACATCAGAGAATGCCTCAAAATACGTTCGTTTCGGAAAAAAAATATTGAAAGCCAACGGCACCCGGTGTTCCCAGGCGGTCACCCATCCAAGTACTATCCGGGCCCGATGCTGCTTAACTTCGGTGATCGGACGAGAACCGGTGTATTCAGCGTGGTATGGCCGTTGGCATTTTCCACCACTCTCGAGTCAACTATTTTAGCAATATCAAGCCCGCAAACACTTGCAACGACGCGACACGACGTCTATTTTCTTGCCCACGGCTTGCATACATCGGGCCGTCCACGACCATACTATATGATGGCGGGAGACGGAGGTAATTTGCCATCTCAAAACGAACTTTGGATAAATGTGGAAGAGATACGGGTTACTACAGCACCAATGCATTGCCCCAAGAGAGCTGGTCGCATCTAGATGAAATGGAATGGTGTCAAAAGGGAACATACCAATTCAAAATCACGCATGCAATGTCTGGCATTGCAAAATAAATTATTTGAAAAAAATTTAAAACATCAGAGAATGCCTCAAAATACGTTCGTTTCGGAAAAAAAATATTGAAAGCCAACGGCACCCGGTGTTCCCAGGCGGTCACCCATCCAAGTACTATCCGGGCCCGATGCTGCTTAACTTCGGTGATCGGACGAGAACCGGTGTATTCAGCGTGGTATGGCCGTTGGCAATTTCCACCACTCTCGAGTCAACTATTTTAGCAATATCAAGCCCGCAAACACTTGCAACGACGCGACACGACGTCTATTTTCTTGCCCACGGCTTGCATACATCGGGCCGTCCACGACCATACTATATGATGGCGGGAGACGGAGGTAATTTGCCATCTCAAAACGAACTTTGGATAAATGTGGAAGAGATACGGGTTACTACAGCACCAATGCATTGCCCCAAGAGAGCTGGTCGCATCTAGATGAAATGGAATGGTGTCAAAAGGGAACATACCAATTCAAAATCACGCATGCAATGTCTGGCATTGCAAAATAAATTATTTGAAAAAAATTAAAAACATCAGAGAATGCCTCAAAATACGTTCGTTTCGGAAAAAAAATATTGAAAGCCAACGGCACCCGGTGTTCCCAGGCGGTCACCCATCCAAGTACTATCCGGGCCCGATGCTGCTTAACTTCGGTGATCGGACGAGAACCGGTGTATTCAGCGTGGTATGGCCGTTGGCAATTTCCACCACTCTCGAGTCAACTATTTTAGCAATATCAAGCCCGCAAACACTTGCAACGACGCGACAAGACGTCTATTTTCTTGCCCACGGCTTGCATACATCGGGCCGTCCACGACCATACTATATGATGGCGGGAGACGGAGGTAATTTGCCATCTCAAAACGAACTTTGGATAAATGTGGAAGAGATACGGGTTACTACAGCACCAATGCATTGCCCCAAGAGAGCTGGTCGCATCTAGATGAAATGGAATGGTGTCAAAAGGGAACATACCAATTCAAAATCACGCATGCAATGTCTGGCATTGCAAAATAAATTATTTGAAAAAAATTAAAAACATCAGAGAATGCCTCAAAATACGTTCGTTTCGGAAAAAAAATATTGAAAGCCAACGGCACCCGGTGTTCCCAGGCGGTCACCCATCCAAGTACTATCCGGGCCCGATGCTGCTTAACTTCGGTGATCGGACGAGAACCGGTGTATTCAGCGTGGTATGGCCGTTGGCAATTTCCACCACTCTCGAGTCAACTATTTTAGCAATATCAAGCCCGCAAACACTTGCAACGACGCGACACGACGTCTATTTTCTTGCCCACGGCTTGCATACATCGGGCCGTCCACGACCATACTATATGATGGCGGGAGACGGAGGTAATTTGCCATCTCAAAACGAACTTTGGATAAATGTGGAAGAGATACGGGTTACTACAGCACCAATGCATTGCCCCAAGAGAGCTGGTCGCATCTAGATGAAATGGAATGGTGTCAAAAGGGAACATACCAATTCAAAATCACGCATGCAATGTCTGGCATTGCAAAATAAATTATTTGAAAAAAATTTAAAACATCAGAGAATGCCTCAAAATACGTTCGTTTCGGAAAAAAAATATTGAAAGCCAACGGCACCCGGTGTTCCCAGGCGGTCACCCATCCAAGTACTATCCGGGCCCGATGCTGCTTAACTTCGGTGATCGGACGAGAACCGGTGTATTCAGCGTGGTATGGCCGTTGGCAATTTCCACCACTCTCGAGTCAACTATTTTAGCAATATCAAGCCCGCAAACACTTGCAACGACGCGACACGACGTCTATTTTCTTGCCCACGGCTTGCATACATCGGGCCGTCCACGACCATACTATATGATGGCGGGAGACGGAGGTAATTTGCCATCTCAAAACGAACTTTGGATAAATGTGGAAGAGATACGGGTTACTACAGCACCAATGCATTGCCCCAAGAGAGCTGGTCGCATCTAGATGAAATGGAATGGTGTCAAAAGGGAACATACCAATTCAAAATCACGCATGCAATGTCTGGCATTGCAAAATAAATTATTTGAAAAAAATTAAAAACATCAGAGAATGCCTCAAAATACGTTCGTTTCGGAAAAAAAATATTGAAAGCCAACGGCACCCGGTGTTCCCAGGCGGTCACCCATCCAAGTACTATCCGGGCCCGATGCTGCTTAACTTCGGTGATCGGACGAGAACCGGTGTATTCAGAGTGGTATGGCCGTTGGCAATTTCCACCACTCTCGAGTCAACTATTTTAGCAATATCAAGCCCGCAAACACTTGCAACGACGCGACACGACGTCTATTTTCTTGCCCACGGCTTGCATACATCGGGCCGTCCACCACCATACTATATGATGGCGGGAGACGGAGGTAATTTGCCATCTCAAAACGAACTTTGGATAAATGTGGAAGAGATACGGGTTACTACAGCACCAATGCATTGCCCCAAGACGCTGGTCGCATCTAGATGAAATGGAATGGTGTCAAAAGGGAACATACCAATTCAAAATCACGCATGCAATGTCTGGCATTGCAAAATAAATTATTTGAAAAAAATTAAAAACATCAGAGAATGCCTCAAAATACGTTCGTTTCGGAAAAAAAATATTGAAAGCCAACGGCACCCGGTGTTCCCAGGCGGTCACCCATCCAAGTACTATCCGGGCCCGATGCTGCTTAACTTCGGTGATCGGACGAGAACCGGTGTATTCAGCGTGGTATGGCCGTTGGCAATTTCCACCACTCTCGAGTCAACTATTTTAGCAATATCAAGCCCGCAAACACTTGCAACGACGCGACACGACGTCTATTTTCTTGCCCACGGCTTGCATACATCGGGCCGTCCACGACCATACTATATGATGGCGGGAGACGGAGGTAATTTGCCATCTCAAAACGAACTTTGGATAAATGTGGAAGAGATACGGGTTACTACAGCACCAATGCATTGCCCCAAGAGAGCTGGTCGCATCTAGATGAAATGGAATGGTGTCAAAAGGGAACATACCAATTCAAAATCACGCATGCAATGTCTGGCATTGCAAAATAAATTATTTGAAAAAAATTAAAAACATCAGAGAATGCCTCAAAATACGTTCGTTTCGGAAAAAAAATATTGAAAGCCAACGGCACCCGGTGTTCCCAGGCGGTCACCCATCCAAGTACTATCCGGGCCCGATGCTGCTTAACTTCGGTGATCGGACGAGAACCGGTGTATTCAGCGTGGTATGGCCGTTGGCAATTTCCACCACTCTCGAGTCAACTATTTTAGCAATATCAAGCCCGCAAACACTTGCAACGACGCGACACGACGTCTATTTTCTTGCCCACGGCTTGCATACATCGGGCCGTCCACGACCATACTATATGATGGCGGGAGACGGAGGTAATTTGCCATCTCAAAACGAACTTTGGATAAATGTGGAAGAGATACGGGTTACTACAGCACCAATGCATTGCCCCAAGAGAGCTGGTCGCATCTAGATGAAATGGAATGGTGTCAAAAGGGAACATACCAATTCAAAATCACGCATGCAATGTCTGGCATTGCAAAATAAATTATTTGAAAAAAATTAAAAACATCAGAGAATGCCTCAAAATACGTTCGTTTCGGAAAAAAAATATTGAAAGCCAACGGCACCCGGTGTTCCCAGGCGGTCACCCATCCAAGTACTATCCGGGCCCGATGCTGCTTAACTTCGGTGATCGGACGAGAACCGGTGTATTCAGCGTGGTATGGCCGTTGGCAATTTCCACCACTCTCGAGTCAACTATTTTAGCAATATCAAGCCCGCAAACACTTGCAACGACGCGACACGACGTCTATTTTCTTGCCCACGGCTTGCATACATCGGGCCGTCCACGACCATACTATATGATGGCGGGAGACGGAGGTAATTTGCCATCTCAAAACGAACTTTGGATAAATGTGGAAGAGATACGGGTTACTACAGCACCAATGCATTGCCCCAAGAGAGCTGGTCGCATCTAGATGAAATGGAATGGTGTCAAAAGGGACCATACCAATTCAAAATCACGCATGCAATGTCTGGCATTGCAAAATAAATTATTTGAAAAAAATTTAAAACATCAGAGAATGCCTCAAAATACGTTCGTTTCGGAAAAAAAATATTGAAAGCCAACGGCACCCGGTGTTCCCAGGCGGTCACCCATCCAAGTACTATCCGGGCCCGATGCTGCTTAACTTCGGTGATCGGACGAGAACCGGTGTATTCAGCGTGGTATGGCCGTTGGCAATTTCCACCACTCTCGAGTCAACTATTTTAGCAATATCAAGCCCGCAAACACTTGCAACGACGCGACACGACGTCTATTTTCTTGCCCACGGCTTGCATACATCGGGCCGTCCACGACCATACTATATGATGGCGGGAGACGGAGGTAATTTGCCATCTCAAAACGAACTTTGGATAAATGTGGAAGAGATACGGGTTACTACAGCACCAATGCATTGCCCCAAGAGAGCTGGTCGCATCTAGATGAAATGGAATGGTGTCAAAAGGGAACATACCAATTCAAAATCACGCATGCAATGTCTGGCATTGCAAAATAAATTATTTGAAAAAAATTAAAAACATCAGAGAATGCCTCAAAATACGTTCGTTTCGGAAAAAAAATATTGAAAGCCAACGGCACCCGGTGTTCCCAGGCGGTCACCCATCCAAGTACTATCCGGGCCCGATGCTGCTTAACTTCGGTGATCGGACGAGAACCGGTGTATTCAGCGTGGTATGGCCGTTGGCAATTTCCACCACTCTCGAGTCAACTATTTTAGCAATATCAAGCCCGCAAACACTTGCAACGACGCGACACGACGTCTATTTTCTTGCCCACGGCTTGCATACATCGGGCCGTCCACGACCATACTATATGATGGCGGGAGACGGAGGTAATTTGCCATCTCAAAACGAACTTTGGATAAATGTGGAAGAGATACGGGTTACTACAGCACCAATGCATTGCCCCAAGAGAGCTGGTCGCATCTAGATGAAATGGAATGGTGTCAAAAGGGAACATACCAATTCAAAATCACGCATGCAATGTCTGGCATTGCAAAATAAATTATTTGAAAAAAATTAAAAACATCAGAGAATGCCTCAAAATACGTTCGTTTCGGAAAAAAAATATTGAAAGCCAACGGCACCCGGTGTTCCCAGGCGGTCACCCATCCAAGTACTATCCGGGCCCGATGCTGCTTAACTTCGGTGATCGGACGAGAACCGGTGTATTCAGCGTGGTATGGCCGTTGGCAATTTCCACCACTCTCGAGTCAACTATTTTAGCAATATCAAGCCCGCAAACACTTGCAACGACGCGACACGACGTCTATTTTCTTGCCCACGGCTTGCATACATCGGGCCGTCCACGACCATACTATATGATGGCGGGAGACGGAGGTAATTTGCCATCTCAAAACGAACTTTGGATAAATGTGGAAGAGATACGGGTTACTACAGCACCAATGCATTGCCCCAAGAGAGCTGGTCGCATCTAGATGAAATGGAATGGTGTCAAAAGGGAACATACCAATTCAAAATCACGCATGCAATGTCTGGCATTGCAAAATAAATTATTTGAAAAAAATTAAAAACATCAGAGAATGCCTCAAAATACGTTCGTTTCGGAAAAAAAATATTGAAAGCCAACGGCACCCGGTGTTCCCAGGCGGTCACCCATCCAAGTACTATCCGGGCCCGATGCTGCTTAACTTCGGTGATCGGACGAGAACCGGTGTATTCAGCGTGGTATGGCCGTTGGCAATTTCCACCACTCTCGAGTCAACTATTTTAGCAATATCAAGCCCGCAAACACTTGCAACGACGCGACACGACGTCTATTTTCTTGCCCACGGCTTGCATACATCGGGCCGTCCACGACCATACTATATGATGGCGGGAGACGGAGGTAATTTGCCATCTCAAAACGAACTTTGGATAAATGTGGAAGAGATACGGGTTACTACAGCACCAATGCATTGCCCCAAGAGAGCTGGTCGCATCTAGATGAAATGGAATGGTGTCAAAAGGGAACATACCAATTCAAAATCACGCATGCAATGTCTGGCATTGCAAAATAAATTATTTGAAAAAAATTAAAAACATCAGAGAATGCCTCAAAATACGTTCGTTTCGGAAAAAAAATATTGAAAGCCAACGGCACCCGGTGTTCCCAGGCGGTCACCCATCCAAGTACTATCCGGGCCCGATGCTGCTTAACTTCGGTGATCGGACGAGAACCGGTGTATTCAGCGTGGTATGGCCGTTGGCATTTTCCACCACTCTCGAGTCAACTATTTTAGCAATATCAAGCCCGCAAACACTTGCAACGACGCGACACGACGTCTATTTTCTTGCCCACGGCTTGCATACATCGGGCCGTCCACGACCATACTATATGATGGCGGGAGACGGAGGTAATTTGCCATCTCAAAACGAACTTTGGATAAATGTGGAAGAGATACGGGTTACTACAGCACCAATGCATTGCCCCAAGAGAGCTGGTCGCATCTAGATGAAATGGAATGGTGTCAAAAGGGAACATACCAATTCAAAATCACGCATGCAATGTCTGGCATTGCAAAATAAATTATTTGAAAAAAATTTAAAACATCAGAGAATGCCTCAAAATACGTTCGTTTCGGAAAAAAAATATTGAAAGCCAACGGCACCCGGTGTTCCCAGGCGGTCACCCATCCAAGTACTATCCGGGCCCGATGCTGCTTAACTTCGGTGATCGGACGAGAACCGGTGTATTCAGCGTGGTATGGCCGTTGGCAATTTCCACCACTCTCGAGTCAACTATTTTAGCAATATCAAGCCCGCAAACACTTGCAACGACGCGACACGACGTCTATTTTCTTGCCCACGGCTTGCATACATCGGGCCGTCCACGACCATACTATATGATGGCGGGAGACGGAGGTAATTTGCCATCTCAAAACGAACTTTGGATAAATGTGGAAGAGATACGGGTTACTACAGCACCAATGCATTGCCCCAAGAGAGCTGGTCGCATCTAGATGAAATGGAATGGTGTCAAAAGGGAACATACCAATTCAAAATCACGCATGCAATGTCTGGCATTGCAAAATAAATTATTTGAAAAAAATTAAAAACATCAGAGAATGCCTCAAAATACGTTCGTTTCGGAAAAAAAATATTGAAAGCCAACGGCACCCGGTGTTCCCAGGCGGTCACCCATCCAAGTACTATCCGGGCCCGATGCTGCTTAACTTCGGTGATCGGACGAGAACCGGTGTATTCAGCGTGGTATGGCCGTTGGCAATTTCCACCACTCTCGAGTCAACTATTTTAGCAATATCAAGCCCGCAAACACTTGCAACGACGCGACAAGACGTCTATTTTCTTGCCCACGGCTTGCATACATCGGGCCGTCCACGACCATACTATATGATGGCGGGAGACGGAGGTAATTTGCCATCTCAAAACGAACTTTGGATAAATGTGGAAGAGATACGGGTTACTACAGCACCAATGCATTGCCCCAAGAGAGCTGGTCGCATCTAGATGAAATGGAATGGTGTCAAAAGGGAACATACCAATTCAAAATCACGCATGCAATGTCTGGCATTGCAAAATAAATTATTTGAAAAAAATTTAAAACATCAGAGAATGCCTCAAAATACGTTCGTTTCGGAAAAAAAATATTGAAAGCCAACGGCACCCGGTGTTCCCAGGCGGTCACCCATGCAAGTACTATCCGGGCCCGATGCTGCTTAACTTCGGTGATCGGACGAGAACCGGTGTATTCAGCGTGGTATGGCCGTTGGCAATTTCCACCACTCTCGAGTCAACTATTTTAGCAATATCAAGCCCGCAAACACTTGCAACGACGCGACACGACGTCTATTTTCTTGCCCACGGCTTGCATACATCGGGCCGTCCACGACCATACTATATGATGGCGGGAGACGGAGGTAATTTGCCATCTCAAAACGAACTTTGGATAAATGTGGAAGAGATACGGGTTACTACAGCACCAATGCATTGCCCCAAGAGAGCTGGTCGCATCTAGATGAAATGGAATGGTGTCAAAAGGGAACATACCAATTCAAAATCACGCATGCAATGTCTGGCATTGCAAAATAAATTATTTGAAAAAAATTAAAAACATCAGAGAATGCCTCAAAATACGTTCGTTTCGGAAAAAAAATATTGAAAGCCAACGGCACCCGGTGTTCCCAGGCGGTCACCCATCCAAGTACTATCCGGGCCCGATGCTGCTTAACTTCGGTGATCGGACGAGAACCGGTGTATTCAGCGTGGTATGGCCGTTGGCAATTTCCACCACTCTCGAGTCAACTATTTTAGCAATATCAAGCCCGCAAACACTTGCAACGACGCGACACGACGTCTATTTTCTTGCCCACGGCTTGCATACATCGGGCCGTCCACGACCATACTATATGATGGCGGGAGACGGAGGTAATTTGCCATCTCAAAACGAACTTTGGATAAATGTGGAAGAGATACGGGTTACTACAGCACCAATGCATTGCCCCAAGAGAGCTGGTCGCATCTAGATGAAATGGAATGGTGTCAAAAGGGAACATACCAATTCAAAATCACGCATGCAATGTCTGGCATTGCAAAATAAATTATTTGAAAAAAATTAAAAACATCAGAGAATGCCTCAAAATACGTTCGTTTCGGAAAAAAAATATTGAAAGCCAACGGCACCCGGTGTTCCCAGGCGGTCACCCATCCAAGTACTATCCGGGCCCGATGCTGCTTAACTTCGGTGATCGGACGAGAACCGGTGTATTCAGCGTGGTATGGCCGTTGGCAATTTCCACCACTCTCGAGTCAACTATTTTAGCAATATCAAGCCCGCAAACACTTGCAACGACGCGACACGACGTCTATTTTCTTGCCCACGGCTTGCATACATCGGGCCGTCCACGACCATACTATATGATGGCGGGAGACGGAGGTAATTTGCCATCTCAAAACGAACTTTGGATAAATGTGGAAGAGATACGGGTTACTACAGCACCAATGCATTGCCCCAAGAGAGCTGGTCGCATCTAGATGAAATGGAATGGTGTCAAAAGGGAACATACCAATTCAAAATCACGCATGCAATGTCTGGCATTGCAAAATAAATTATTTGAAAAAAATTAAAAACATCAGAGAATGCCTCAAAATACGTTCGTTTCGGAAAAAAAATATTGAAAGCCAACGGCACCCGGTGTTCCCAGGCGGTCACCCATCCAAGTACTATCCGGGCCCGATGCTGCTTAACTTCGGTGATCGGACGAGAACCGGTGTATTCAGAGTGGTATGGCCGTTGGCAATTTCCACCACTCTCGAGTCAACTATTTTAGCAATATCAAGCCCGCAAACACTTGCAACGACGCGACACGACGTCTATTTTCTTGCCCACGGCTTGCATACATCGGGCCGTCCACGACCATACTATATGATGGCGGGAGACGGAGGTAATTTGCCATCTCAAAACGAACTTTGGATAAATGTGGAAGAGATACGGGTTACTACAGCACCAATGCATTGCCCCAAGACGCTGGTCGCATCTAGATGAAATGGAATGGTGTCAAAAGGGAACATACCAATTTAAAATCACGCATGCAATGTCTGGCATTGCAAAATAAATTATTTGAAAAAAATTAAAAACATCAGAGAATGCCTCAAAATACGTTCGTTTCGGAAAAAAAATATTGAAAGCCAACGGCACCCGGTGTTCCCAGGCGGTCACCCATCCAAGTACTATCCGGGCCCGATGCTGCTTAACTTCGGTGATCGGACGAGAACCGGTGTATTCAGCGTGGTATGGCCGTTGGCAATTTCCACCACTCTCGAGTCAACTATTTTAGCAATATCAAGCCCGCAAACACTTGCAACGACGCGACACGACGTCTATTTTCTTGCCCACGGCTTGCATACATCGGGCCGTCCACGACCATACTATATGATGGCGGGAGACGGAGGTAATTTGCCATCTCAAAACGAACTTTGGATAAATGTGGAAGAGATACGGGTTACTACAGCACCAATGCATTGCCCCAAGAGAGCTGGTCGCATCTAGATGAAATGGAATGGTGTCAAAAGGGAACATACCAATTCAAAATCACGCATGCAATGTCTGGCATTGCAAAATAAATTATTTGAAAAAAATTAAAAACATCAGAGAATGCCTCAAAATACGTTCGTTTCGGAAAAAAAATATTGAAAGCCAACGGCACCCGGTGTTCCCAGGCGGTCACCCATCCAAGTACTATCCGGGCCCGATGCTGCTTAACTTCGGTGATCGGACGAGAACCGGTGTATTCAGCGTGGTATGGCCGTTGGCAATTTCCACCACTCTCGAGTCAACTATTTTAGCAATATCAAGCCCGCAAACACTTGCAACGACGCGACACGACGTCTATTTTCTTGCCCACGGCTTGCATACATCGGGCCGTCCACGACCATACTATATGATGGCGGGAGACGGAGGTAATTTGCCATCTCAAAACGAACTTTGGATAAATGTGGAAGAGATACGGGTTACTACAGCACCAATGCATTGCCCCAAGAGAGCTGGTCGCATCTAGATGAAATGGAATGGTGTCAAAAGGGAACATACCAATTCAAAATCACGCATGCAATGTCTGGCATTGCAAAATAAATTATTTGAAAAAAATTAAAAACATCAGAGAATGCCTCAAAATACGTTCGTTTCGGAAAAAAAATATTGAAAGCCAACGGCACCCGGTGTTCCCAGGCGGTCACCCATCCAAGTACTATCCGGGCCCGATGCTGCTTAACTTCGGTGATCGGACGAGAACCGGTGTATTCAGCGTGGTATGGCCGTTGGCAATTTCCACCACTCTCGAGTCAACTATTTTAGCAATATCAAGCCCGCAAACACTTGCAACGACGCGACACGACGTCTATTTTCTTGCCCACGGCTTGCATACATCGGGCCGTCCACGACCATACTATATGATGGCGGGAGACGGAGGTAATTTGCCATCTCAAAACGAACTTTGGATAAATGTGGAAGAGATACGGGTTACTACAGCACCAATGCATTGCCCCAAGAGAGCTGGTCGCATCTAGATGAAATGGAATGGTGTCAAAAGGGAACATACCAATTCAAAATCACGCATGCAATGTCTGGCATTGCAAAATAAATTATTTGAAAAAAATTAAAAACATCAGAGAATGCCTCAAAATACGTTCGTTTCGGAAAAAAAATATTGAAAGCCAACGGCACCCGGTGTTCCCAGGCGGTCACCCATCCAAGTACTATCCGGGCCCGATGCTGCTTAACTTCGGTGATCGGACGAGAACCGGTGTATTCAGCGTGGTATGGCCGTTGGCAATTTCCACCACTCTCGAGTCAACTATTTTAGCAATATCAAGCCCGCAAACACTTGCAACGACGCGACACGACGTCTATTTTCTTGCCCACGGCTTGCATACATCGGGCCGTCCACGACCATACTATATGATGGCGGGAGACGGAGGTAATTTGCCATCTCAAAACGAACTTTGGATAAATGTGGAAGAGATACGGGTTACTACAGCACCAATGCATTGCCCCAAGAGAGCTGGTCGCATCTAGATGAAATGGAATGGTGTCAAAAGGGAACATACCAATTCAAAATCACGCATGCAATGTCTGGCATTGCAAAATAAATTATTTGAAAAAAATTAAAAACATCAGAGAATGCCTCAAAATACGTTCGTTTCGGAAAAAAAATATTGAAAGCCAACGGCACCCGGTGTTCCCAGGCGGTCACCCATCCAAGTACTATCCGGGCCCGATGCTGCTTAACTTCGGTGATCGGACGAGAACCGGTGTATTCAGCGTGGTATGGCCGTTGGCAATTTCCACCACTCTCGAGTCAACTATTTTAGCAATATCAAGCCCGCAAACACTTGCAACGACGCGACACGACGTCTATTTTCTTGCCCACGGCTTGCATACATCGGGCCGTCCACGACCATACTATATGATGGCGGGAGACGGAGGTAATTTGCCATCTCAAAACGAACTTTGGATAAATGTGGAAGAGATACGGGTTACTACAGCACCAATGCATTGCCCCAAGAGAGCTGGTCGCATCTAGATGAAATGGAATGGTGTCAAAAGGGAACATACCAATTCAAAATCACGCATGCAATGTCTGGCATTGCAAAATAAATTATTTGAAAAAAATTAAAAACATCAGAGAATGCCTCAAAATACGTTCGTTTCGGAAAAAAAATATTGAAAGCCAACGGCACCCGGTGTTCCCAGGCGGTCACCCATCCAAGTACTATCCGGGCCCGATGCTGCTTAACTTCGGTGATCGGACGAAAACCGGTGTATTCAGCGTGGTATGCCCGTTGGCAATTTCCACCACTCTCGAGTCAACTATTTTAGCAATATCAAGCCCGCAAACACTTGCAACGACGCGACACGACGTCTATTTTCTTGCCCACGGCTTGCATACATCGGGCCGTCCACGACCATACTATATGATGGCGGGAGACGGAGGTAATTTGCCATCTCAAAACGAACTTTGGATAAATGTGGAAGAGATACGGGTTACTACAGCACCAATGCATTGCCCCAAGAGAGCTGGTCGCATCTAGATGAAATGGAATGGTGTCAAAAGGGAACATACCAATTCAAAATCACGCATGCAATGTCTGGCATTGCAAAATAAATTATTTGAAAAAAATTAAAAACATCAGAGAATGCCTCAAAATACGTTCGTTTCGGAAAAAAAATATTGAAAGCCAACGGCACCCGGTGTTCCCAGGCGGTCACCCATCCAAGTACTATCCGGGCCCGATGCTGCTTAACTTCGGTGATCGGACGAGAACCGGTGTATTCAGCGTGGTATGGCCGTTGGCAATTTCCACCACTCTCGAGTCAACTATTTTAGCAATATCAAGCCCGCAAACACTTGCAACGACGCGACACGACGTCTATTTTCTTGCCCACGGCTTGCATACATCGGGCCGTCCACGACCATACTATATGATGGCGGGAGACGGAGGTAATTTGCCATCTCAAAACGAACTTTGGATAAATGTGGAAGAGATACGGGTTACTACAGCACCAATGCATTGCCCCAAGAGAGCTGGTCGCATCTAGATGAAATGGAATGGTGTCAAAAGGGAACATACCAATTCAAAATCACGCATGCAATGTCTGGCATTGCAAAATAAATTATTTGAAAAAAATTAAAAACATCAGAGAATGCCTCAAAATACGTTCGTTTCGGAAAAAAAATATTGAAAGCCAACGGCACCCGGTGTTCCCAGGCGGTCACCCATCCAAGTACTATCCGGGCCCGATGCTGCTTAACTTCGGTGATCGGACGAGAACCGGTGTATTCAGCGTGGTATGGCCGTTGGCAATTTCCACCACTCTCGAGTCAACTATTTTAGCAATATCAAGCCCGCAAACACTTGCAACGACGCGACACGACGTCTATTTTCTTGCCCACGGCTTGCATACATCGGGCCGTCCACGACCATACTATATGATGGCGGGAGACGGAGGTAATTTGCCATCTCAAAACGAACTTTGGATAAATGTGGAAGAGATACGGGTTACTACAGCACCAATGCATTGCCCCAAGAGAGCTGGTCGCATCTAGATGAAATGGAATGGTGTCAAAAGGGAACATACCAATTCAAAATCACGCATGCAATGTCTGGCATTGCAAAATAAATTATTTGAAAAAAATTAAAAACATCAGAGAATGCCTCAAAATACGTTCGTTTCGGAAAAAAAATATTGAAAGCCAACGGCACCCGGTGTTCCCAGGCGGTCACCCATCCAAGTACTATCCGGGCCCGATGCTGCTTAACTTCGGTGATCGGACGAGAACCGGTGTATTCAGCGTGGTATGGCCGTTGGCAATTTCCACCACTCTCGAGTCAACTATTTTAGCAATATCAAGCCCGCAAACACTTGCAACGACGCGACACGACGTCTATTTTCTTGCCCACGGCTTGCATACATCGGGCCGTCCACGACCATACTATATGATGGCGGGAGACGGAGGTAATTTGCCATCTCAAAACGAACTTTGGATAAATGTGGAAGAGATACGGGTTACTACAGCACCAATGCATTGCCCCAAGAGAGCTGGTCGCATCTAGATGAAATGGAATGGTGTCAAAAGGGAACATACCAATTCAAAATCACGCATGCAATGTCTGGCATTGCAAAATAAATTATTTGAAAAAAATTAAAAACATCAGAGAATGCCTCAAAATACGTTCGTTTCGGAAAAAAAATATTGAAAGCCAACGGCACCCGGTGTTCCCAGGCGGTCACCCATCCAAGTACTATCCGGGCCCGATGCTGCTTAACTTCGGTGATCGGACGAGAACCGGTGTATTCAGCGTGGTATGGCCGTTGGCAATTTCCACCACTCTCGAGTCAACTATTTTAGCAATATCAAGCCCGCAAACACTTGCAACGACGCGACACGACGTCTATTTTCTTGCCCACGGCTTGCATACATCGGGCCGTCCACGACCATACTATATGATGGCGGGAGACGGAGGTAATTTGCCATCTCAAAACGAACTTTGGATAAATGTGGAAGAGATACGGGTTACTACAGCACCAATGCATTGCCCCAAGAGAGCTGGTCGCATCTAGATGAAATGGAATGGTGTCAAAAGGGAACATACCAATTCAAAATCACGCATGCAATGTCTGGCATTGCAAAATAAATTATTTGAAAAAAATTAAAAACATCAGAGAATGCCTCAAAATACGTTCGTTTCGGAAAAAAAATATTGAAAGCCAACGGCACCCGGTGTTCCCAGGCGGTCACCCATCCAAGTACTATCCGGGCCCGATGCTGCTTAACTTCGGTGATCGGACGAGAACCGGTGTATTCAGCGTGGTATGGCCGTTGGCAATTTCCACCACTCTCGAGTCAACTATTTTAGCAATATCAAGCCCGCAAACACTTGCAACGACGCGACACGACGTCTATTTTCTTGCCCACGGCTTGCATACATCGGGCCGTCCACGACCATACTATATGATGGCGGGAGACGGAGGTAATTTGCCATCTCAAAACGAACTTTGGATAAATGTGGAAGAGATACGGGTTACTACAGCACCAATGCATTGCCCCAAGAGAGCTGGTCGCATCTAGATGAAATGGAATGGTGTCAAAAGGGAACATACCAATTCAAAATCACGCATGCAATGTCTGGCATTGCAAAATAAATTATTTGAAAAAAATTAAAAACATCAGAGAATGCCTCAAAATACGTTCGTTTCGGAAAAAAAATATTGAAAGCCAACGGCACCCGGTGTTCCCAGGCGGTCACCCATCCAAGTACTATCCGGGCCCGATGCTGCTTAACTTCGGTGATCGGACGAGAACCGGTGAATTCAGCGTGGTATTTTTTTTTATAACTTTATTTCTAGGGCACTAGCCCCAACATTGCATTACATGGTTGTGTGCTTTACAGTCAATAGAATAATACATTAATTGTTTTTTTTTTTTTAAATAATGGAAAATAATAGTTTTTTACATTTTACATCAAAATGTTACAATGGCACACAGGCAGTTACATCCTTTGAAAGCAGTTCAAAATCTTAACTGCCCAAACTAGGCTTTGGTAAGCAGTAAAACTTTATTCCTATTTATTTATAAATACACATATATGGGTATATTTATTACATTTACTTTAGGACATTATATTTACATTTAAAATTTTTTTTTTTTTTTGTTTGGTACATTTATGAGTATTATATTACTTCCCATATACGTCGATACATTACTTCAATAACATTCCCTCTTTTTTTACCCCGGACTTTCCACCGTGCCTTCTTCTGTGACCAGTTGTTCTACTATTTTCCAATATGGTTGTAGCCGTTTTTCTAAGTTCTTACTTTCTTTTTTAACGTTCTCCCACCAAGTTCCCATATCTATTTCCACCCACTTGTTTACCGTCAGTAGATGTTGTCCTATTAGCCAGCACATAATTTCCATTTTTCCGCTGGGGAAGAGGTTGAAGTCCATTAGCATTATATTCCTATTACCTATATTCTTTTCTCCGAATGTATTGAATACTCTAAAAGCTTTTTTTATTAGGCCCCATCTTTGTCTTGATATGTTGCATTCAAACACCCTGTGGTCTTGCGTGTCGGCTGCATCGCAGTGTTCGCATTCGTTGTTCCCGGACAGCTTTAGGTTTTTTTTGATTTGTTGGGTTGTTACTATGTAGTTAGCAAATAGAAAAAAGGCGCTCTTTGTCCTTAAGTTCATGCTGTTTTTGTTGATATTTCTCCAGACTCTCTTCCAGTTTACTGATACGATGTGTTTTTCTATATTGATTTGACAATAGTCGTCGTTTCTCAGTATTCTGTAGATGGACTTTGTGGTTGCTCTCGTTTCTCTCGACATCTTTTCTACTATGTCTTTAACTGTCCTGATAGTTTTTGTCATAATTCTATCTTGCCTAGGTGCATCCAATGCCACCTTTAATAGATGTTTTGACTGTTGACAGTCGCCAGTTAAGGTGTTAATTACTGTTTTTGCGTAGAGGGCAATGGCCTTGTCCCGCACATCAATCATCCCTAGGCCTCCTTTGCCCTTGGGGAGACAGGTCTGGCTCTTTGCCACCCTTAGCAGTTGCCCACTCCACAGATATTGCATTGCTATTTTGGTCATTACGGCCCCATTTTTATCTGGCAACGGAAGGATTTGTGCAGTGAACCAGGCCTTGGAATATATTAATGCATTGATCGCAAGGACTTTCTGGTAAATATTGAGGTTTCTATCTCTCAATTGTGCAATAGTTCCTTTGATCGTTGACGTTGTCTTTTCCCATGCTGCGATAGTTGTGTCCGTCAACGTTCTTCTCCATGGTATTCCGAGGATGTCTACTGAAGTTACCTCTTTCCATTTACCAGTACCAGTGAAGTCGACGTCTTTTATTAGCATGGCCTTCGTTTTTTCCACATTCACCTTTTGCCCGCTTTCGTTTTCATATTCTTTTAGCGATTTCTCGATTATGTCAACCTCCGTTTGGTCTTTGGCGAAGATCGTTATATCGTCCGCGTACGCTACCGCGGTTATTTTTTCGTTCCCCACAGGGATACCTTTCAGAATCCTGCGGAGACGGTGTAATAGGGGCTCCAGTGTTACTGAAAAGAGAATCATTGATAGTGGACATCCTTGTCTAATGGATCTTGTTACAGGAAACGGCCTTGTTTCTACCCCCGCGCTCAATTTTACTCTTGAACTGATGTTTTTCGTGAACATTTTAATATTTTCCAAGAATATTTCCGGGAAGCCCATCTCTTTCAAGGTGTCAAGTACGTGATAGACTTCCACTCTATCAAATGCCTTGTCCAGATCAACCGCTATTAGTTTGAGACCTTCGTCCCGCCTATGATCGTGGCTCGCTATCACGTCCCTGATGGTCGTCAGTGCTGATATTATATTTTTTCCCTGCCCTACTATGTGTTCGTCAGGGCCGATTATCGTCGCTAGGCCTTCACTCAGCCTAGTTTTCACGATTTTCGCCATTATTTTATAATCGGCATTCAGGAGTGTGATAGGTCTGTAGTCATTTATTACTCTCGGTTCTTTCTTTTTCGGTACGAGTACTATTTTTCCCTCACTTTGGGTCTTGGCGAGAATATTTTTTTTGAAAATGGACTCAAATGCTGGAATCAGTATATCTTTCAGATCTTTCCAAAATTCTTCATAGAATTCGTAAGGAATTCCGTCGGGACCAGGAGACCTCCCCTTGGGGAGCCATCTCAGGGCGTCCTCACACTCCTCTCTCGTGTATATTTCCGCCATTCTCTCTGCCATTTCCACTGGGAGTGTCGGGAGTGGCGTGGAGTCTGGTGACTTACCCTTTCGTGTGGTGTTATTTCCTGACAGGAGAGCCACAAAGTGGTTGTATACATGGTCTATCATTTCACTTTCCTCCTCTATTCTACTTCCGTTTTCATTAAATATTCCGTTGTTTAATATATTATTTCTGCACTCCTTTAATCTTCTCCCCAGGTAATAAACAGAGGCCTCTTCCTCTGGCAGGGATAGTTTGCTTTTTTGCCAAGATTGTATTTTTGCCCTTTGCTGTTCAATACTAAAAATTTTCCTCTTCAGTTCTTTAGTTTCTTCCCAGTTGCTCCTTCCCTTATTCCTAGATTTTAAACTTTCTTGGAGCGCTTCCCTATAAAAGAGCATGGTTTCTCTTGTTTCTTCCGCTCTTATTCTTTGCAAATGTGCAAAGAGCCTTCTAATATGGACTTTCGTCATCTCCCATCTTTTAATTGGGTCCATTCCACTCCACTTTTTTACCCACAGTTGGATGTTCTCCCTCAGTATTTCTTTGGTGTCTTGTTCGTGAAACAGCTCAGTATTCAACCTCCATTCCTTTGCCCTTGCCTTTGGCCCCGTTCTGTTCGGGGATCCTTTGACGGAGATCAGGACCGCGCAGTGATCGGAGCATGTTACTGGAAGCACCGAATAGGACGATATACGGGTCTTCATGTCGAGGGATGCATAGAAACGGTCCTGCCGGGTTGCCCAGTTTTCCCTGTAAATGGTGTACGGGAGGATGTCATTGCCGTTGGATAGTTTTACTACGTCAACTGCCCTGAGGTTATTTATAATTGCTTTAAGGGGGCCGCATATTGGGTATTTCCCTGATCCTTCTCGGTTATTTTGGCTGTCTTTTTCGTCTATTATTGCATTAAAATCCCCGCCTAGGAGTGCCATTCCTTGAAACCCGTTCAAAAGGGGGAGGAGGTCCCTCGTGTAGAATTCCCTCCTTTCCGGTAATTTCCTAGTGCCGGCCGGGCCGTACACATTGATTATCTTTATTCCGAGTACGTACATGGCCATCGCCCTCCCAGATGGTAACATTGTAATCTTTTGTGGGATAATGCTTTTTTTTAACAATATGGCGGTGCCTCTTTCCTGTTCTATAGTATTCATATATATCTGCGCAGGCCCTGAGTCCCAATATGCGCTTCCCGTGACCTCTTGCAACAAAAGGATGTCCAGACCTTCTTTTTGAAAAAGGTCAAAAACTCTTTCTATCCTTTCCTTGCTTCTGATCCCACACACATTTAGCGTGCCTATTTTTAGTTTTGTGTCCATTTCGGTGTTCAAAGGATATTCGGTAGGGAGGTATTCCAATCTATATATTTGCTTTAGGTGAAAGCGGCTTTTCCGTTTCCAAATTATTCGATTCCCTATTCGTGATTTTAAATTTACCTTCTTTAACATACGCAAACTTTTCGGCCCAGTCCTCCAATGCCGGACGTGGTCCAGCACTGCCGCAGTCGCCGCTAGGCCATTTTGTCCGCTTTTGCTCCGCCGCCACCTTTTTGCACCCCCTCCAGAATCGGCTGGTGCTCTCCTCAAGGTCGTCCGCAACACTGCTCTCACTGGCGCTGCCCCGAGCCTCTTCTCCATGCTCACCCGCAGTGACGCTGCCGCGCAACACCTCTTTCTTCTTTCCGATTTCCTTTACCCTCCTGGCCCGCCGGTCGACCACTGTGAAGTCACCGCTCGCTTCAGCCTCCGCCCCCTGCAGACCGTGGTCCACTGCCATTTCACCTTCTTTCTGCCTGGTCCCGCCCGCCAAAACCGCCACCACCCCCCCATTCGACGCCACCGCGCCAATCAGCCCCGGGGCCACTTCCCCTCCCGGGGCGTCAACGGAGGCCCGGCTGCCCCCACTCTCTCTCCCCCGACACGGCTCCGATTCACTATGCCCCACCAACCATTCCATTTTTTTATTGCTCAGCTTGTCTGCCAGCATTTCCACACTTCCTTCTCGCCCCTCCTCCTGAATGTCCATCTCCTTAGTCCCGGCCTCGCTGTTCCCCCTCACCCCTCGTTCCCCGTTGCAAGCTTCCCCTTCCGCGCCGGTGGCCTCCATTAAATTGCTAAGGGTAACGGAAGTCGAAATCCTTTTACCCCGCCCCCTGTTCCTTGACCCCTTCCTCCGCTTACGCCCGATTCCGTTGGCCTCTGCCGGTCCGTCACTGCCCGAGTCATCATCTTCGCTGGTCGGGGGGGCTCGCGTAGTTCCTCGCCGCTTTTCACCTTCTAAAGAATCCTCTGCCCCTGTATTCTCCCCGATTGCATCAGTACCATTATCTTCCTCCGGAATTGGCACCAGCGGAATTTCCTCCTCCGTGTTTGACTTCTTTCCCCGCAATGCATCCGCATAAGCCGTACTCGTCTTCATCATTGTGCATTTGACTCTAAGGTGCTCCTCACTCCCACACCTGGAACAGGTTTGCTTTTGCCCGTCGTAGTGTATTACAGCTCTAAACCCGGCGATAGGGATATATGATGGTATGGGGCTCTTAATGTACATCTTGACTGTTCGGGTACCTGTACTGATTTTGTACAGACCCTGCCCAATCCACTGGTTGTCCGTGTGGGAGACCACCTTGCCGTATTTTCCGAGGGCCATTTCCACCTCAAATCTGGGGACTTCAGGCGGGAGTGAGACCACCTTAACAAAGGTTGCCCTGCTAGAGGCCGACTCCAAGGTCGCCGTTCCCCGCTTATCGGCTTCTGAAGGAAAGTCGATGGGCCCCCCTTTCGACCGCAAAATTTTTTCCACTAATTCTTCATTTATCACCTTAACATAAACTGTTTTCCTAGTAATTCCAAACTGAATAGCCACCAAATCTTCCAATTTTAGCCCGAGCTCGACACCGATGAATCGATGGACCTCTAGGGCCGTAGCGCTTTCTTTTAAGTCATTGAGACTTATAATTAGCGTGGCCTTCCTATCGTAAGGCATTCTAATTTACTACCTTAACAAGGAAAGAAAAGAACCAATCACGCACCTCAAGCCCTAAACAGGCCTGATAAAGAAAAAAGGGGAAAACTCCACCACAAAAAAAACTTCTCCGCCACAAGCACTAGGGGAGGCAGCGAGTTTCACCCCTCCCGGCGATCGAAGCCTCGAACGCCGGGGAAACGCACACACAGAACCGGAACACAGACACGTCCTCACGGCCGTTGGCAATTTCCACCACTCTCGAGTCAACTATTTTAGCAATATCAAGCCCGCAAACACTTGCAACGACGCGACACGACGTCTATTTTCTTGCCCACGGCTTGCATACATCGGGCCGTCCACGACCATACTATATGATGGCGGGAGACGGAGGTAATTTGCCATCTCAAAACGAACTTTGGATAAATGTGGAAGAGATACGGGTTACTACAGCACCAATGCATTGCCCCAAGAGAGCTGGTCGCATCTAGATGAAATGGAATGGTGTCAAAAGGGAACATACCAATTCAAAATCACGCATGCAATGTCTGGCATTGCAAAATAAATTATTTGAAAAAAATTAAAAACATCAGAGAATGCCTCAAAATACGTTCGTTTCGGAAAAAAAATATTGAAAGCCAACGGCACCCGGTGTTCCCAGGCGGTCACCCATCCAAGTACTATCCGGGCCCGATGCTGCTTAACTTCGGTGATCGGACGAGAACCGGTGTATTCAGCGTGGTATGGCCGTTGGCAATTTCCACCACTCTCGAGTCAACTATTTTAGCAATATCAAGCCCGCAAACACTTGCAACGACGCGACACGACGTCTATTTTCTTGCCCACGGCTTGCATACATCGGGCCGTCCACGACCATACTATATGATGGCGGGAGACGGAGGTAATTTGCCATCTCAAAACGAACTTTGGATAAATGTGGAAGAGATACGGGTTACTACAGCACCAATGCATTGCCCCAAGAGAGCTGGTCGCATCTAGATGAAATGGAATGGTGTCAAAAGGGAACATACCAATTCAAAATCACGCATGCAATGTCGGGCATTGCAAAATAAATTATTTGAAAAAAATTAAAAACATCAGAGAATGCCTCAAAATACGTTCGTTTCGGAAAAAAAATATTGAAAGCCAACGGCACCCGGTGTTCCCAGGCGGTCACCCATCCAAGTACTATCCGGGCCCGATGCTGCTTAACTTCGGTGATCGGACGAGAACCGGTGTATTCAGCGTGGTATGGCCGTTGGCAATTTCCACCACTCTCGAGTCAACTATTTTAGCAATATCAAGCCCGCAAACACTTGCAACGACGCGACACGACGTCTATTTTCTTGCCCACGGCTTGCATACATCGGGCCGTCCACGACCATACTATATGATGGCGGGAGACGGAGGTAATTTGCCATCTCAAAACGAACTTTGGATAAATGTGGAAGAGATACGGGTTACTACAGCACCAATGCATTGCCCCAAGAGAGCTGGTCGCATCTAGATGAAATGGAATGGTGTCAAAAGGGAACATACCAATTCAAAATCACGCATGCAATGTCTGGCATTGCAAAATAAATTATTTGAAAAAAATTAAAAACATCAGAGAATGCCTCAAAATACGTTCGTTTCGGAAAAAAAATATTGAAAGCCAACGGCACCCGGTGTTCCCAGGCGGTCACCCATCCAAGTACTATCCGGGCCCGATGCTGCTTAACTTCGGTGATCGGACGAGAACCGGTGTATTCAGCGTGGTATGGCCGTTGGCAATTTCCACCACTCTCGAGTCAACTATTTTAGCAATATCAAGCCCGCAAACACTTGCAACGACGCGACACGACGTCTATTTTCTTGCCCACGGCTTGCATACATCGGGCCGTCCACGACCATACTATATGATGGCGGGAGACGGAGGTAATTTGCCATCTCAAAACGACTCAAAACGAACTTTGGATAAATGTGGAAGAGATACGGGTTACTACAGCACCAATGCATTGCCCCAAGAGAGCTGGTCGCATCTAGATGAAATGGAATGGTGTCAAAAGGGAACATACCAATTCAAAATCACGCATGCAATGTCTGGCATTGCAAAATAAATTATTTGAAAAAAATTAAAAACATCAGAGAATGCCTCAAAATACGTTCGTTTCGGAAAAAAAATATTGAAAGCCAACGGCACCCGGTGTTCCCAGGCGGTCACCCATCCAAGTACTATCCGGGCCCGATGCTGCTTAACTTCGGTGATCGGACGAGAACCGGTGTATTCAGCGTGGTATGGCCGTTGGCAATTTCCACCACTCTCGAGTCAACTATTTTAGCAATATCAAGCCCGCAAACACTTGCAACGACGCGACACGACGTCTATTTTCTTGCCCACGGCTTGCATACATCGGGCCGTCCACGACCATACTATATGATGGCGGGAGACGGAGGTAATTTGCCATCTCAAAACGAACTTTGGATAAATGTGGAAGAGATACGGGTTACTACAGCACCAATGCATTGCCCCAAGAGAGCTGGTCGCATCTAGATGAAATGGAATGGTGTCAAAAGGGAACATACCAATTCAAAATCACGCATGCAATGTCTGGCATTGCAAAATAAATTATTTGAAAAAAATTAAAAACATCAGAGAATGCCTCAAAATACGTTCGTTTCGGAAAAAAAATATTGAAAGCCAACGGCACCCGGTGTTCCCAGGCGGTCACCCATCCAAGTACTATCCGGGCCCGATGCTGCTTAACTTCGGTGATCGGACGAGAACCGGTGTATTCAGCGTGGTATGGCCGTTGGCAATTTCCACCACTCTCGAGTCAACTATTTTAGCAATATCAAGCCCGCAAACACTTGCAACGACGCGACACGACGTCTATTTTCTTGCCCACGGCTTGCATACATCGGGCCGTCCACGACCATACTATATGATGGCGGGAGACGGAGGTAATTTGCCATCTCAAAACGAACTTTGGATAAATGTGGAAGAGATACGGGTTACTACAGCACCAATGCATTGCCCCAAGAGAGCTGGTCGCATCTAGATGAAATGGAATGGTGTCAAAAGGGAACATACCAATTCAAAATCACGCATGCAATGTCTGGCATTGCAAAATAAATTATTTGAAAAAAATTAAAAACATCAGAGAATGCCTCAAAATACGTTCGTTTCGGAAAAAAAATATTGAAAGCCAACGGCACCCGGTGTTCCCAGGCGGTCACCCATCCAAGTACTATCCGGGCCCGATGCTGCTTAACTTCGGTGATCGGACGAGAACCGGTGTATTCAGCGTGGTATGGCCGTTGGCAATTTCCACCACTCTCGAGTCAACTATTTTAGCAATATCAAGCCCGCAAACACTTGCAACGACGCGACACGACGTCTATTTTCTTGCCCACGGCTTGCATACATCGGGCCGTCCACGACCATACTATATGATGGCGGGAGACGGAGGTAATTTGCCATCTCAAAACGAACTTTGGATAAATGTGGAAGAGATACGGGTTACTACAGCACCAATGCATTGCCCCAAGAGAGCTGGTCGCATCTAGATGAAATGGAATGGTGTCAAAAGGGAACATACCAATTCAAAATCACGCATGCAATGTCTGGCATTGCAAAATAAATTATTTGAAAAAAATTTAAAACATCAGAGAATGCCTCAAAATACGTTCGTTTCGGAAAAAAAATATTGAAAGCCAACGGCACCCGGTGTTCCCAGGCGGTCACCCATCCAAGTACTATCCGGGCCCGATGCTGCTTAACTTCGGTGATCGGACGAGAACCGGTGTATTCAGCGTGGTATGGCCGTTGGCAATTTCCACCACTCTCGAGTCAACTATTTTAGCAATATCAAGCCCGCAAACACTTGCAACGACGCGACACGACGTCTATTTTCTTGCCCACGGCTTGCATACATCGGGCCGTCCACGACCATACTATATGATGGCGGGAGACGGAGGTAATTTGCCATCTCAAAACGAACTTTGGATAAATGTGGAAGAGATACGGGTTACTACAGCACCAATGCATTGCCCCAAGAGAGCTGGTCGCATCTAGATGAAATGGAATGGTGTCAAAAGGGAACATACCAATTCAAAATCACGCATGCAATGTCTGGCATTGCAAAATAAATTATTTGAAAAAAATTAAAAACATCAGAGAATGCCTCAAAATACGTTCGTTTCGGAAAAAAAATATTGAAAGCCAACGGCACCCGGTGTTCCCAGGCGGTCACCCATCCAAGTACTATCCGGGCCCGATGCTGCTTAACTTCGGTGATCGGACGAGAACCGGTGTATTCAGCGTGGTATGGCCGTTGGCAATTTCCACCACTCTCGAGTCAACTATTTTAGCAATATCAAGCCCGCAAACACTTGCAACGACGCGACACGACGTCTATTTTCTTGCCCACGGCTTGCATACATCGGGCCGTCCACGACCATACTATATGATGGCGGGAGACGGAGGTAATTTGCCATCTCAAAACGAACTTTGGATAAATGTGGAAGAGATACGGGTTACTACAGCACCAATGCATTGCCCCAAGAGAGCTGGTCGCATCTAGATGAAATGGAATGGTGTCAAAAGGGAACATACCAATTCAAAATCACGCATGCAATGTCTGGCATTGCAAAATAAATTATTTGAAAAAAATTAAAAACATCAGAGAATGCCTCAAAATACGTTCGTTTCGGAAAAAAAATATTGAAAGCCAACGGCACCCGGTGTTCCCAGGCGGTCACCCATCCAAGTACTATCCGGGCCCGATGCTGCTTAACTTCGGTGATCGGACGAGAACCGGTGTATTCAGCGTGGTATGGCCGTTGGCAATTTCCACCACTCTCGAGTCAACTATTTTAGCAATATCAAGCCCGCAAACACTTGCAACGACGCGACACGACGTCTATTTTCTTGCCCACGGCTTGCATACATCGGGCCGTCCACGACCATACTATATGATGGCGGGAGACGGAGGTAATTTGCCATCTCAAAACGAACTTTGGATAAATGTGGAAGAGATACGGGTTACTACAGCACCAATGCATTGCCCCAAGAGAGCTGGTCGCATCTAGATGAAATGGAATGGTGTCAAAAGGGAACATACCAATTCAAAATCACGCATGCAATGTCTGGCATTGCAAAATAAATTATTTGAAAAAAATTAAAAACATCAGAGAATGCCTCAAAATACGTTCGTTTCGGAAAAAAAATATTGAAAGCCAACGGCACCCGGTGTTCCCAGGCGGTCACCCATCCAAGTACTATCCGGGCCCGATGCTGCTTAACTTCGGTGATCGGACGAGAACCGGTGTATTCAGCGTGGTATGGCCGTTGGCAATTTCCACCACTCTCGAGTCAACTATTTTAGCAATATCAAGCCCGCAAACACTTGCAACGACGCGACACGACGTCTATTTTCTTGCCCACGGCTTGCATACATCGGGCCGTCCACGACCATACTATATGATGGCGGGAGACGGAGGTAATTTGCCATCTCAAAACGAACTTTGGATAAATGTGGAAGAGATACGGGTTACTACAGCACCAATGCATTGCCCCAAGAGAGCTGGTCGCATCTAGATGAAATGGAATGGTGTCAAAAGGGAACATACCAATTCAAAATCACGCATGCAATGTCTGGCATTGCAAAATAAATTATTTGAAAAAAATTAAAAACATCAGAGAATGCCTCAAAATACGTTCGTTTCGGAAAAAAAATATTGAAAGCCAACGGCACCCGGTGTTCCCAGGCGGTCACCCATCCAAGTACTATCCGGGCCCGATGCTGCTTAACTTCGGTGATCGGACGAGAACCGGTGTATTCAGCGTGGTATGGCCGTTGGCAATTTCCACCACTCTCGAGTCAACTATTTTAGCAATATCAAGCCCGCAAACACTTGCAACGACGCGACACGACGTCTATTTTCTTGCCCACGGCTTGCATACATCGGGCCGTCCACGACCATACTATATGATGGCGGGAGACGGAGGTAATTTGCCATCTCAAAACGAACTTTGGATAAATGTGGAAGAGATACGGGTTACTACAGCACCAATGCATTGCCCCAAGAGAGCTGGTCGCATCTAGATGAAATGGAATGGTGTCAAAAGGGAACATACCAATTCAAAATCACGCATGCAATGTCTGGCATTGCAAAATAAATTATTTGAAAAAAATTTAAAACATCAGAGAATGCCTCAAAATACGTTCGTTTCGGAAAAAAAATATTGAAAGCCAACGGCACCCGGTGTTCCCAGGCGGTCACCCATCCAAGTACTATCCGGGCCCGATGCTGCTTAACTTCGGTGATCGGACGAGAACCGGTGTATTCAGCGTGGTATGGCCGTTGGCATTTTCCACCACTCTCGAGTCAACTATTTTAGCAATATCAAGCCCGCAAACACTTGCAACGACGCGACACGACGTCTATTTTCTTGCCCACGGCTTGCATACATCGGGCCGTCCACGACCATACTATATGATGGCGGGAGACGGAGGTAATTTGCCATCTCAAAACGAACTTTGGATAAATGTGGAAGAGATACGGGTTACTACAGCACCAATGCATTGCCCCAAGAGAGCTGGTCGCATCTAGATGAAATGGAATGGTGTCAAAAGGGAACATACCAATTCAAAATCACGCATGCAATGTCTGGCATTGCAAAATAAATTATTTGAAAAAAATTAAAAACATCAGAGAATGCCTCAAAATACGTTCGTTTCGGAAAAAAAATATTGAAAGCCAACGGCACCCGGTGTTCCCAGGCGGTCACCCATCCAAGTACTATCCGGGCCCGATGCTGCTTAACTTCGGTGATCGGACGAGAACCGGTGTATTCAGCGTGGTATGGCCGTTGGCAATTTCCACCACTCTCGAGTCAACTATTTTAGCAATATCAAGCCCGCAAACACTTGCAACGACGCGACACGACGTCTATTTTCTTGCCCACGGCTTGCATACATCGGGCCGTCCACGACCATACTATATGATGGCGGGAGACGGAGGTAATTTGCCATCTCAAAACGAACTTTGGATAAATGTGGAAGAGATACGGGTTACTACAGCACCAATGCATTGCCCCAAGAGAGCTGGTCGCATCTAGATGAAATGGAATGGTGTCAAAAGGGAACATACCAATTCAAAATCACGCATGCAATGTCTGGCATTGCAAAATAAATTATTTGAAAAAAATTAAAAACATCAGAGAATGCCTCAAAATACGTTCGTTTCGGAAAAAAAATATTGAAAGCCAACGGCACCCGGTGTTCCCAGGCGGTCACCCATCCAAGTACTATCCGGGCCCGATGCTGCTTAACTTCGGTGATCGGACGAGAACCGGTGTATTCAGCGTGGTATGGCCGTTGGCAATTTCCACCACTCTCGAGTCAACTATTTTAGCAATATCAAGCCCGCAAACACTTGCAACGACGCGACACGACGTCTATTTTCTTGCCCACGGCTTGCATACATCGGGCCGTCCACGACCATACTATATGATGGCGGGAGACGGAGGTAATTTGCCATCTCAAAACGAACTTTGGATAAATGTGGAAGAGATACGGGTTACTACAGCACCAATGCATTGCCCCAAGAGAGCTGGTCGCATCTAGATGAAATGGAATGGTGTCAAAAGGGAACATACCAATTCAAAATCACGCATGCAATGTCTGGCATTGCAAAATAAATTATTTGAAAAAAATTAAAAACATCAGAGAATGCCTCAAAATACGTTCGTTTCGGAAAAAAAATATTGAAAGCCAACGGCACCCGGTGTTCCCAGGCGGTCACCCATCCAAGTACTATCCGGGCCCGATGCTGCTTAACTTCGGTGATCGGACGAGAACCGGTGTATTCAGCGTGGTATGGCCGTTGGCAATTTCCACCACTCTCGAGTCAACTATTTTAGCAATATCAAGCCCGCAAACACTTGCAACGACGCGACACGACGTCTATTTTCTTGCCCACGGCTTGCATACATCGGGCCGTCCACGACCATACTATATGATGGCGGGAGACGGAGGTAATTTGCCATCTCAAAACGAACTTTGGATAAATGTGGAAGAGATACGGGTTACTACAGCACCAATGCATTGCCCCAAGAGAGCTGGTCGCATCTAGATGAAATGGAATGGTGTCAAAAGGGAACATACCAATTCAAAATCACGCATGCAATGTCTGGCATTGCAAAATAAATTATTTGAAAAAAATTTAAAACATCAGAGAATGCCTCAAAATACGTTCGTTTCGGAAAAAAAATATTGAAAGCCAACGGCACCCGGTGTTCCCAGGCGGTCACCCATCCAAGTACTAACCGGGCCCGATGCTGCTTAACTTCGGTGATCGGACGAGAACCGGTGTATTCAGCGTGGTATGGCCGTTGGCATTTTCCACCACTCTCGAGTCAACTATTTTAGCAATATCAAGCCCGCAAACACTTGCAACGACGCGACACGACGTCTATTTTCTTGCCCACGGCTTGCATACATCGGGCCGTCCACGACCATACTATATGATGGCGGGAGACGGAGGTAATTTGCCATCTCAAAACGAACTTTGGATAAATGTGGAAGAGATACGGGTTACTACAGCACCAATGCATTGCCCCAAGAGAGCTGGTCGCATCTAGATGAAATGGAATGGTGTCAAAAGGGAACATACCAATTCAAAATCACGCATGCAATGTCTGGCATTGCAAAATAAATTATTTGAAAAAAATTAAAAACATCAGAGAATGCCTCAAAATACGTTCGTTTCGGAAAAAAAATATTGAAAGCCAACGGCACCCGGTGTTCCCAGGCGGTCACCCATCCAAGTACTATCCGGGCCCGATGCTGCTTAACTTCGGTGATCGGACGAGAACCGGTGTATTCAGGGTGGTATGGCCGTTGGCAATTTCCACCACTCTCGAGTCAACTATTTTAGCAATATCAAGCCCGCAAACACTTGCAACGACGCGACACGACGTCTATTTTCTTGCCCACGGCTTGCATACATCGGGCCGTCCACGACCATACTATATGATGGCGGGAGACGGAGGTAATTTGCCATCTCAAAACGAACTTTGGATAAATGTGGAAGAGATACGGGTTACTACAGCACCAATGCATTGCCCCAAGAGAGCTGGTCGCATCTAGATGAAATGGAATGGTGTCAAAAGGGAACATACCAATTCAAAATCACGCATGCAATGTCTGGCATTGCAAAATAAATTATTTGAAAAAAATTAAAAACATCAGAGAATGCCTCAAAATACGTTCGTTTCGGAAAAAAAATATTGAAAGCCAACGGCACCCGGTGTTCCCAGGCGGTCACCCATCCAAGTACTATCCGGGCCCGATGCTGCTTAACTTCGGTGATCGGACGAGAACCGGTGTATTCAGCGTGGTATGGCCGTTGGCAATTTCCACCACTCTCGAGTCAACTATTTTAGCAATATCAAGCCCGCAAACACTTGCAACGACGCGACACGACGTCTATTTTCTTGCCCACGGCTTGCATACATCGGGCCGTCCACGACCATACTATATGATGGCGGGAGACGGAGGTAATTTGCCATCTCAAAACGAACTTTGGATAAATGTGGAAGAGATACGGGTTACTACAGCACCAATGCATTGCCCCAAGAGAGCTGGTCGCATCTAGATGAAATGGAATGGTGTCAAAAGGGAACATACCAATTCAAAATCACGCATGCAATGTCTGGCATTGCAAAATAAATTATTTGAAAAAAATTAAAAACATCAGAGAATGCCTCAAAATACGTTCGTTTCGGAAAAAAAATATTGAAAGCCAACGGCACCCGGTGTTCCCAGGCGGTCACCCATCCAAGTACTATCCGGGCCCGATGCTGCTTAACTTCGGTGATCGGACGAGAACCGGTGTATTCAGCGTGGTATTTTATGGCCGTTGGCAATTTCCACCACTCTCGAGTCAACTATTTTAGCAATATCAAGCCCGCAAACACTTGCAACGACGCGACACGACGTCTATTTTCTTGCCCACGGCTTGCATACATCGGGCCGTCCACGACCATACTATATGATGGCGGGAGACGGAGGTAATTTGCCATCTCAAAACGAACTTTGGATAAATGTGGAAGAGATACGGGTTACTACAGCACCAATGCATTGCCCCAAGAGAGCTGGTCGCATCTAGATGAAATGGAATGGTGTCAAAAGGGAACATACCAATTCAAAATCACGCATGCAATGTCTGGCATTGCAAAATAAATTATTTGAAAAAAATTAAAAACATCAGAGAATGCCTCAAAATACGTTCGTTTCGGAAAAAAAATATTGAAAGCCAACGGCACCCGGTGTTCCCAGGCGGTCACCCATCCAAGTACTATCCGGGCCCGATGCTGCTTAACTTCGGTGATCGGACGAGAACCGGTGTATTCAGCGTGGTATGGCCGTTGGCATTTTCCACCACTCTCGAGTCAACTATTTTAGCAATATCAAGCCCGCAAACACTTGCAACGACGCGACACGACGTCTATTTTCTTGCCCACGGCTTGCATACATCGGGCCGTCCACGACCATACTATATGATGGCGGGAGACGGAGGTAATTTGCCATCTCAAAACGAACTTTGGATAAATGTGGAAGAGATACGGGTTACTACAGCACCAATGCATTGCCCCAAGAGAGCTGGTCGCATCTAGATGAAATGGAATGGTGTCAAAAGGGAACATACCAATTCAAAATCACGCATGCAATGTCTGGCATTGCAAAATAAATTATTTGAAAAAAATTTAAAACATCAGAGAATGCCTCAAAATACGTTCGTTTCGGAAAAAAAATATTGAAAGCCAACGGCACCCGGTGTTCCCAGGCGGTCACCCATCCAAGTACTATCCGGGCCCGATGCTGCTTAACTTCGGTGATCGGACGAGAACCGGTGTATTCAGCGTGGTATGGCCGTTGGCATTTTCCACCACTCTCGAGTCAACTATTTTAGCAATATCAAGCCCGCAAACACTTGCAACGACGCGACACGACGTCTATTTTCTTGCGGCCGTTGGCAATTTCCACCACTCTCGAGTCAACTATTTTAGCAATATCAAGCCCGCAAACACTTGCAACGACGCGACAAGACGTCTATTTTCTTGCCCACGGCTTGCATACATCGGGCCGTCCACGACCATACTATATGATGGCGGGAGACGGAGGTAATTTGCCATCTCAAAACGAACTTTGGATAAATGTGGAAGAGATACGGGTTACTACAGCACCAATGCATTGCCCCAAGAGAGCTGGTCGCATCTAGATGAAATGGAATGGTGTCAAAAGGGAACATACCAATTCAAAATCACGCATGCAATGTCTGGCATTGCAAAATAAATTATTTGAAAAAAATTTAAAACATCAGAGAATGCCTCAAAATACGTTCGTTTCGGAAAAAAAATATTGAAAGCCAACGGCACCCGGTGTTCCCAGGCGGTCACCCATCCAAGTACTATCCGGTCCCGATGCTGCTTAACTTCGGTGATCGGACGAGAACCGGTGTATTCAGCGTGGTATGGCCGTTGGCATTTTCCACCACTCTCGAGTCAACTATTTTAGCAATATCAAGCCCGCAAACACTTGCAACGACGCGACACGACGTCTATTTTCTTGCCCACGGCTTGCATACATCGGGCCGTCCACGACCATACTATATGATGGCGGGAGACGGAGGTAATTTGCCATCTCAAAACGAACTTTGGATAAATGTGGAAGAGATACGGGTTACTACAGCACCAATGCATTGCCCCAAGAGAGCTGGTCGCATCTAGATGAAATGGAATGGTGTCAAAAGGGAACATACCAATTCAAAATCACGCATGCAATGTCTGGCATTGCAAAATAAATTATTTGAAAAAAATTAAAAACATCAGAGAATGCCTCAAAATACGTTCGTTTCGGAAAAAAAATATTGAAAGCCAACGGCACCCGGTGTTCCCAGGCGGTCACCCATCCAAGTACTATCCGGGCCCGATGCTGCTTAACTTCGGTGATCGGACGAGAACCGGTGTATTCAGCGTGGTATGGCCGTTGGCAATTTCCACCACTCTCGAGTCAACTATTTTAGCAATATCAAGCCCGCAAACACTTGCAACGACGCGACAAGACGTCTATTTTCTTGCCCACGGCTTGCATACATCGGGCCGTCCACGACCATACTATATGATGGCGGGAGACGGAGGTAATTTGCCATCTCAAAACGAACTTTGGATAAATGTGGAAGAGATACGGGTTACTACAGCACCAATGCATTGCCCCAAGAGAGCTGGTCGCATCTAGATGAAATGGAATGGTGTCAAAAGGGAACATACCAATTCAAAATCACGCATGCAATGTCTGGCATTGCAAAATAAATTATTTGAAAAAAATTTAAAACATCAGAGAATGCCTCAAAATACGTTCGTTTCGGAAAAAAAATATTGAAAGCCAACGGCACCCGGTGTTCCCAGGCGGTCACCCATGCAAGTACTATCCGGGCCCGATGCTGCTTAACTTCGGTGATCGGACGAGAACCGGTGTATTCAGCGTGGTATGGCCGTTGGCAATTTCCACCACTCTCGAGTCAACTATTTTAGCAATATCAAGCCCGCAAACACTTGCAACGACGCGACACGACGTCTATTTTCTTGCCCACGGCTTGCATACATCGGGCCGTCCACGACCATACTATATGATGGCGGGAGACGGAGGTAATTTGCCATCTCAAAACGAACTTTGGATAAATGTGGAAGAGATACGGGTTACTACAGCACCAATGCATTGCCCCAAGAGAGCTGGTCGCATCTAGATGAAATGGAATGGTGTCAAAAGGGAACATACCAATTCAAAATCACGCATGCAATGTCTGGCATTGCAAAATAAATTATTTGAAAAAAATTAAAAACATCAGAGAATGCCTCAAAATACGTTCGTTTCGGAAAAAAAATATTGAAAGCCAACGGCACCCGGTGTTCCCAGGCGGTCACCCATCCAAGTACTATCCGGGCCCGATGCTGCTTAACTTCGGTGATCGGACGAGAACCGGTGTATTCAGCGTGGTATGGCCGTTGGCAATTTCCACCACTCTCGAGTCAACTATTTTAGCAATATCAAGCCCGCAAACACTTGCAACGACGCGACACGACGTCTATTTTCTTGCCCACGGCTTGCATACATCGGGCCGTCCACGACCATACTATATGATGGCGGGAGACGGAGGTAATTTGCCATCTCAAAACGAACTTTGGATAAATGTGGAAGAGATACGGGTTACTACAGCACCAATGCATTGCCCCAAGAGAGCTGGTCGCATCTAGATGAAATGGAATGGTGTCAAAAGGGAACATACCAATTCAAAATCACGCATGCAATGTCTGGCATTGCAAAATAAATTATTTGAAAAAAATTAAAAACATCAGAGAATGCCTCAAAATACGTTCGTTTCGGAAAAAAAATATTGAAAGCCAACGGCACCCGGTGTTCCCAGGCGGTCACCCATCCAAGTACTATCCGGGCCCGATGCTGCTTAACTTCGGTGATCGGACGAGAACCGGTGTATTCAGCGTGGTATGGCCGTTGGCAATTTCCACCACTCTCGAGTCAACTATTTTAGCAATATCAAGCCCGCAAACACTTGCAACGACGCGACACGACGTCTATTTTCTTGCCCACGGCTTGCATACCTCGGGCCGTCCACGACCATACTATATGATGGCGGGAGACGGAGGTAATTTGCCATCTCAAAACGAACTTTGGATAAATGTGGAAGAGATACGGGTTACTACAGCACCAATGCATTGCCCCAAGAGAGCTGGTCGCATCTAGATGAAATGGAATGGTGTCAAAAGGGAACATACCAATTCAAAATCACGCATGCAATGTCGGGCATTGCAAAATAAATTATTTGAAAAAAATTAAAAACATCAGAGAATGCCTCAAAATACGTTCGTTTCGGAAAAAAAATATTGAAAGCCAACGGCACCCGGTGTTCCCAGGCGGTCACCCATCCAAGTACTATCCGGGCCCGATGCTGCTTAACTTCGGTGATCGGACGAGAACCGGTGTATTCAGCGTGGTATGGCCGTTGGCAATTTCCACCACTCTCGAGTCAACTATTTTAGCAATATCAAGCCCGCAAACACTTGCAACGACGCGACACGACGTCTATTTTCTTGCCCACGGCTTGCATACATCGGGCCGTCCACGACCATACTATATGATGGCGGGAGACGGAGGTAATTTGCCATCTCAAAACGAACTTTGGATAAATGTGGAAGAGATACGGGTTACTACAGCACCAATGCATTGCCCCAAGAGAGCTGGTCGCATCTAGATGAAATGGAATGGTGTCAAAAGGGAACATACCAATTCAAAATCACGCATGCAATGTCTGGCATTGCAAAATAAATTATTTGAAAAAAATTTAAAACATCAGAGAATGCCTCAAAATACGTTCGTTTCGGAAAAAAAATATTGAAAGCCAACGGCACCCGGTGTTCCCAGGCGGTCACCCATCCAAGTACTATCCGGGCCCGATGCTGCTTAACTTCGGTGATCGGACGAGAACCGGTGTATTCAGCGTGGTATGGCCGTTGGCAATTTCCACCACTCTCGAGTCAACTATTTTAGCAATATCAAGCCCGCAAACACTTGCAACGACGCGACACGACGTCTATTTTCTTGCCCACGGCTTGCATACATCGGGCCGTCCACGACCATACTATATGATGGCGGGAGACGGAGGTAATTTGCCATCTCAAAACGAACTTTGGATAAATGTGGAAGAGATACGGGTTACTACAGCACCAATGCATTGCCCCAAGAGAGCTGGTCGCATCTAGATGAAATGGAATGGTGTCAAAAGGGAACATACCAATTCAAAATCACGCATGCAATGTCTGGCATTGCAAAATAAATTATTTGAAAAAAATTAAAAACATCAGAGAATGCCTCAAAATACGTTCGTTTCGGAAAAAAAATATTGAAAGCCAACGGCACCCGGTGTTCCCAGGCGGTCACCCATCCAAGTACTATCCGGGCCCGATGCTGCTTAACTTCGGTGATCGGACGAGAACCGGTGTATTCAGCGTGGTATGGCCGTTGGCAATTTCCACCACTCTCGAGTCAACTATTTTAGCAATATCAAGCCCGCAAACACTTGCAACGACGCGACACGACGTCTATTTTCTTGCCCACGGCTTGCATACATCGGGCCGTCCACGACCATACTATATGATGGCGGGAGACGGAGGTAATTTGCCATCTCAAAACGAACTTTGGATAAATGTGGAAGAGATACGGGTTACTACAGCACCAATGCATTGCCCCAAGAGAGCTGGTCGCATCTAGATGAAATGGAATGGTGTCAAAAGGGAACATACCAATTCAAAATCACGCATGCAATGTCTGGCATTGCAAAATAAATTATTTGAAAAAAATTAAAAACATCAGAGAATGCCTCAAAATACGTTCGTTTCGGAAAAAAAATATTGAAAGCCAACGGCACCCGGTGTTCCCAGGCGGTCACCCATCCAAGTACTATCCGGGCCCGATGCTGCTTAACTTCGGTGATCGGACGAGAACCGGTGTATTCAGAGTGGTATGGCCGTTGGCAATTTCCACCACTCTCGAGTCAACTATTTTAGCAATATCAAGCCCGCAAACACTTGCAACGACGCGACACGACGTCTATTTTCTTGCCCACGGCTTGCATACATCGGGCCGTCCACGACCATACTATATGATGGCGGGAGACGGAGGTAATTTGCCATCTCAAAACGAACTTTGGATAAATGTGGAAGAGATACGGGTTACTACAGCACCAATGCATTGCCCCAAGACGCTGGTCGCATCTAGATGAAATGGAATGGTGTCAAAAGGGAACATACCAATTTAAAATCACGCATGCAATGTCTGGCATTGCAAAATAAATTATTTGAAAAAAATTAAAAACATCAGAGAATGCCTCAAAATACGTTCGTTTCGGAAAAAAAATATTGAAAGCCAACGGCACCCGGTGTTCCCAGGCGGTCACCCATCCAAGTACTATCCGGGCCCGATGCTGCTTAACTTCGGTGATCGGACGAGAACCGGTGTATTCAGCGTGGTATGGCCGTTGGCAATTTCCACCACTCTCGAGTCAACTATTTTAGCAATATCAAGCCCGCAAACACTTGCAACGACGCGACACGACGTCTATTTTCTTGCCCACGGCTTGCATACATCGGGCCGTCCACGACCATACTATATGATGGCGGGAGACGGAGGTAATTTGCCATCTCAAAACGAACTTTGGATAAATGTGGAAGAGATACGGGTTACTACAGCACCAATGCATTGCCCCAAGAGAGCTGGTCGCATCTAGATGAAATGGAATGGTGTCAAAAGGGAACATACCAATTCAAAATCACGCATGCAATGTCTGGCATTGCAAAATAAATTATTTGAAAAAAATTAAAAACATCAGAGAATGCCTCAAAATACGTTCGTTTCGGAAAAAAAATATTGAAAGCCAACGGCACCCGGTGTTCCCAGGCGGTCACCCATCCAAGTACTATCCGGGCCCGATGCTGCTTAACTTCGGTGATCGGACGAGAACCGGTGTATTCAGCGTGGTATGGCCGTTGGCAATTTCCACCACTCTCGAGTCAACTATTTTAGCAATATCAAGCCCGCAAACACTTGCAACGACGCGACACGACGTCTATTTTCTTGCCCACGGCTTGCATACATCGGGCCGTCCACGACCATACTATATGATGGCGGGAGACGGAGGTAATTTGCCATCTCAAAACGAACTTTGGATAAATGTGGAAGAGATACGGGTTACTACAGCACCAATGCATTGCCCCAAGAGAGCTGGTCGCATCTAGATGAAATGGAATGGTGTCAAAAGGGAACATACCAATTCAAAATCACGCATGCAATGTCTGGCATTGCAAAATAAATTATTTGAAAAAAATTAAAAACATCAGAGAATGCCTCAAAATACGTTCGTTTCGGAAAAAAAATATTGAAAGCCAACGGCACCCGGTGTTCCCAGGCGGTCACCCATCCAAGTACTATCCGGGCCCGATGCTGCTTAACTTCGGTGATCGGACGAGAACCGGTGTATTCAGCGTGGTATGGCCGTTGGCAATTTCCACCACTCTCGAGTCAACTATTTTAGCAATATCAAGCCCGCAAACACTTGCAACGACGCGACACGACGTCTATTTTCTTGCCCACGGCTTGCATACATCGGGCCGTCCACGACCATACTATATGATGGCGGGAGACGGAGGTAATTTGCCATCTCAAAACGAACTTTGGATAAATGTGGAAGAGATACGGGTTACTACAGCACCAATGCATTGCCCCAAGAGAGCTGGTCGCATCTAGATGAAATGGAATGGTGTCAAAAGGGAACATACCAATTCAAAATCACGCATGCAATGTCTGGCATTGCAAAATAAATTATTTGAAAAAAATTAAAAACATCAGAGAATGCCTCAAAATACGTTCGTTTCGGAAAAAAAATATTGAAAGCCAACGGCACCCGGTGTTCCCAGGCGGTCACCATTCCAAGTACTATCCGGGCCCGATGCTGCTTAACTTCGGTGATCGGACGAGAACCGGTGTATTCAGCGTGGTATGGCCGTTGGCAATTTCCACCACTCTCGAGTCAACTATTTTAGCAATATCAAGCCCGCAAACCCTTGCAACGACGCGACACGACGTCTATTTTCTTGCCCACGGCTTGCATACATCGGGCCGTCCACGACCATACTATATGATGGCGGGAGACGGAGGTAATTTGCCATCTCAAAACGAACTTTGGATAAATGTGGAAGAGATACGGGTTACTACAGCACCAATGCATTGCCCCAAGAGAGCTGGTCGCATCTAGATGAAATGGAATGGTGTCAAAAGGGAACATACCAATTCAAAATCACGCATGCAATGTCTGGCATTGCAAAATAAATTATTTGAAAAAAATTAAAAACATCAGAGAATGCCTCAAAATACGTTCGTTTCGGAAAAAAAATATTGAAAGCCAACGGCACCCGGTGTTCCCAGGCGGTCACCCATCCAAGTACTATCCGGGCCCGATGCTGCTTAACTTCGGTGATCGGACGAGAACCGGTGTATTCAGCGTGGTATGGCCGTTGGCAATTTCCACCACTCTCGAGTCAACTATTTTAGCAATATCAAGCCCGCAAACCCTTGCAACGACGCGACACGACGTCTATTTTCTTGCCCACGGCTTGCATACATCGGGCCGTCCACGACCATACTATATGATGGCGGGAGACGGAGGTAATTTGCCATCTCAAAACGAACTTTGGATAAATGTGGAAGAGATACGGGTTACTACAGCACCAATGCATTGCCCCAAGAGAGCTGGTCGCATCTAGATGAAATGGAATGGTGTCAAAAGGGAACATACCAATTCAAAATCACGCATGCAATGTCTGGCATTGCAAAATAAATTATTTGAAAAAAATTAAAAACATCAGAGAATGCCTCAAAATACGTTCGTTTCGGAAAAAAAATATTGAAAGCCAACGGCACCCGGTGTTCCCAGGCGGTCACCCATCCAAGTACTATCCGGGCCCGATGCTGCTTAACTTCGGTGATCGGACGAGAACCGGTGTATTCAGAGTGGTATGGCCGTTGGCAATTTCCACCACTCTCGAGTCAACTATTTTAGCAATATCAAGCCCGCAAACACTTGCAACGACGCGACACGACGTCTATTTTCTTGCCCACGGCTTGCATACATCGGGCCGTCCACGACCATACTATATGATGGCGGGAGACGGAGGTAATTTGCCATCTCAAAACGAACTTTGGATAAATGTGGAAGAGATACGGGTTACTACAGCACCAATGCATTGCCCCAAGACGCTGGTCGCATCTAGATGAAATGGAATGGTGTCAAAAGGGAACATACCAATTTAAAATCACGCATGCAATGTCTGGCATTGCAAAATAAATTATTTGAAAAAAATTAAAAACATCAGAGAATGCCTCAAAATACGTTCGTTTCGGAAAAAAAATATTGAAAGCCAACGGCACCCGGTGTTCCCAGGCGGTCACCCATCCAAGTACTATCCGGGCCCGATGCTGCTTAACTTCGGTGATCGGACGAGAACCGGTGTATTCAGCGTGGTATGGCCGTTGGCAATTTCCACCACTCTCGAGTCAACTATTTTAGCAATATCAAGCCCGCAAACACTTGCAACGACGCGACACGACGTCTATTTTCTTGCCCACGGCTTGCATACATCGGGCCGTCCACGACCATACTATATGATGGCGGGAGACGGAGGTAATTTGCCATCTCAAAACGAACTTTGGATAAATGTGGAAGAGATACGGGTTACTACAGCACCAATGCATTGCCCCAAGAGAGCTGGTCGCATCTAGATGAAATGGAATGGTGTCAAAAGGGAACATACCAATTCAAAATCACGCATGCAATGTCTGGCATTGCAAAATAAATTATTTGAAAAAAATTAAAAACATCAGAGAATGCCTCAAAATACGTTCGTTTCGGAAAAAAAATATTGAAAGCCAACGGCACCCGGTGTTCCCAGGCGGTCACCCATCCAAGTACTATCCGGGCCCGATGCTGCTTAACTTCGGTGATCGGACGAGAACCGGTGTATTCAGCGTGGTATGGCCGTTGGCAATTTCCACCACTCTCGAGTCAACTATTTTAGCAATATCAAGCCCGCAAACACTTGCAACGACGCGACACGACGTCTATTTTCTTGCCCACGGCTTGCATACATCGGGCCGTCCACGACCATACTATATGATGGCGGGAGACGGAGGTAATTTGCCATCTCAAAACGAACTTTGGATAAATGTGGAAGAGATACGGGTTACTACAGCACCAATGCATTGCCCCAAGAGAGCTGGTCGCATCTAGATGAAATGGAATGGTGTCAAAAGGGAACATACCAATTCAAAATCACGCATGCAATGTCTGGCATTGCAAAATAAATTATTTGAAAAAAATTAAAAACATCAGAGAATGCCTCAAAATACGTTCGTTTCGGAAAAAAAATATTGAAAGCCAACGGCACCCGGTGTTCCCAGGCGGTCACCCATCCAAGTACTATCCGGGCCCGATGCTGCTTAACTTCGGTGATCGGACGAGAACCGGTGTATTCAGCGTGGTATGGCCGTTGGCAATTTCCACCACTCTCGAGTCAACTATTTTAGCAATATCAAGCCCGCAAACACTTGCAACGACGCGACACGACGTCTATTTTCTTGCCCACGGCTTGCATACATCGGGCCGTCCACGACCATACTATATGATGGCGGGAGACGGAGGTAATTTGCCATCTCAAAACGAACTTTGGATAAATGTGGAAGAGATACGGGTTACTACAGCACCAATGCATTGCCCCAAGAGAGCTGGTCGCATCTAGATGAAATGGAATGGTGTCAAAAGGGAACATACCAATTCAAAATCACGCATGCAATGTCTGGCATTGCAAAATAAATTATTTGAAAAAAATTAAAAACATCAGAGAATGCCTCAAAATACGTTCGTTTCGGAAAAAAAATATTGAAAGCCAACGGCACCCGGTGTTCCCAGGCGGTCACCCATCCAAGTACTATCCGGGCCCGATGCTGCTTAACTTCGGTGATCGGACGAGAACCGGTGTATTCAGCGTGGTATGGCCGTTGGCAATTTCCACCACTCTCGAGTCAACTATTTTAGCAATATCAAGCCCGCAAACACTTGCAACGACGCGACACGACGTCTATTTTCTTGCCCACGGCTTGCATACATCGGGCCGTCCACGACCATACTATATGATGGCGGGAGACGGAGGTAATTTGCCATCTCAAAACGAACTTTGGATAAATGTGGAAGAGATACGGGTTACTACAGCACCAATGCATTGCCCCAAGAGAGCTGGTCGCATCTAGATGAAATGGAATGGTGTCAAAAGGGAACATACCAATTCAAAATCACGCATGCAATGTCTGGCATTGCAAAATAAATTATTTGAAAAAAATTAAAAACATCAGAGAATGCCTCAAAATACGTTCGTTTCGGAAAAAAAATATTGAAAGCCAACGGCACCCGGTGTTCCCAGGCGGTCACCCATCCAAGTACTATCCGGGCCCGATGCTGCTTAACTTCGGTGATCGGACGAGAACCGGTGTATTCAGCGTGGTATGGCCGTTGGCAATTTCCACCACTCTCGAGTCAACTATTTTAGCAATATCAAGCCCGCAAACCCTTGCAACGACGCGACACGACGTCTATTTTCTTGCCCACGGCTTGCATACATCGGGCCGTCCACGACCATACTATATGATGGCGGGAGACGGAGGTAATTTGCCATCTCAAAACGAACTTTGGATAAATGTGGAAGAGATACGGGTTACTACAGCACCAATGCATTGCCCCAAGAGAGCTGGTCGCATCTAGATGAAATGGAATGGTGTCAAAAGGGAACATACCAATTCAAAATCACGCATGCAATGTCTGGCATTGCAAAATAAATTATTTGAAAAAAATTAAAAACATCAGAGAATGCCTCAAAATACGTTCGTTTCGGAAAAAAAATATTGAAAGCCAACGGCACCCGGTGTTCCCAGGCGGTCACCCATCCAAGTACTATCCGGGCCCGATGCTGCTTAACTTCGGTGATCGGACGAAAACCGGTGTATTCAGCGTGGTATGCCCGTTGGCAATTTCCACCACTCTCGAGTCAACTATTTTAGCAATATCAAGCCCGCAAACACTTGCAACGACGCGACACGACGTCTATTTTCTTGCCCACGGCTTGCATACATCGGGCCGTCCACGACCATACTATATGATGGCGGGAGACGGAGGTAATTTGCCATCTCAAAACGAACTTTGGATAAATGTGGAAGAGATACGGGTTACTACAGCACCAATGCATTGCCCCAAGAGAGCTGGTCGCATCTAGATGAAATGGAATGGTGTCAAAAGGGAACATACCAATTCAAAATCACGCATGCAATGTCTGGCATTGCAAAATAAATTATTTGAAAAAAATTAAAAACATCAGAGAATGCCTCAAAATACGTTCGTTTCGGAAAAAAAATATTGAAAGCCAACGGCACCCGGTGTTCCCAGGCGGTCACCCATCCAAGTACTATCCGGGCCCGATGCTGCTTAACTTCGGTGATCGGACGAGAACCGGTGTATTCAGCGTGGTATGGCCGTTGGCAATTTCCACCACTCTCGAGTCAACTATTTTAGCAATATCAAGCCCGCAAACACTTGCAACGACGCGACACGACGTCTATTTTCTTGCCCACGGCTTGCATACATCGGGCCGTCCACGACCATACTATATGATGGCGGGAGACGGAGGTAATTTGCCATCTCAAAACGAACTTTGGATAAATGTGGAAGAGATACGGGTTACTACAGCACCAATGCATTGCCCCAAGAGAGCTGGTCGCATCTAGATGAAATGGAATGGTGTCAAAAGGGAACATACCAATTCAAAATCACGCATGCAATGTCTGGCATTGCAAAATAAATTATTTGAAAAAAATTAAAAACATCAGAGAATGCCTCAAAATACGTTCGTTTCGGAAAAAAAATATTGAAAGCCAACGGCACCCGGTGTTCCCAGGCGGTCACCCATCCAAGTACTATCCGGGCCCGATGCTGCTTAACTTCGGTGATCGGACGAGAACCGGTGTATTCAGCGTGGTATGGCCGTTGGCAATTTCCACCACTCTCGAGTCAACTATTTTAGCAATATCAAGCCCGCAAACACTTGCAACGACGCGACACGACGTCTATTTTCTTGCCCACGGCTTGCATACATCGGGCCGTCCACGACCATACTATATGATGGCGGGAGACGGAGGTAATTTGCCATCTCAAAACGAACTTTGGATAAATGTGGAAGAGATACGGGTTACTACAGCACCAATGCATTGCCCCAAGAGAGCTGGTCGCATCTAGATGAAATGGAATGGTGTCAAAAGGGAACATACCAATTCAAAATCACGCATGCAATGTCTGGCATTGCAAAATAAATTATTTGAAAAAAATTAAAAACATCAGAGAATGCCTCAAAATACGTTCGTTTCGGAAAAAAAATATTGAAAGCCAACGGCACCCGGTGTTCCCAGGCGGTCACCCATCCAAGTACTATCCGGGCCCGATGCTGCTTAACTTCGGTGATCGGACGAGAACCGGTGTATTCAGCGTGGTATGGCCGTTGGCAATTTCCACCACTCTCGAGTCAACTATTTTAGCAATATCAAGCCCGCAAACACTTGCAACGACGCGACACGACGTCTATTTTCTTGCCCACGGCTTGCATACATCGGGCCGTCCACGACCATACTATATGATGGCGGGAGACGGAGGTAATTTGCCATCTCAAAACGAACTTTGGATAAATGTGGAAGAGATACGGGTTACTACAGCACCAATGCATTGCCCCAAGAGAGCTGGTCGCATCTAGATGAAATGGAATGGTGTCAAAAGGGAACATACCAATTCAAAATCACGCATGCAATGTCTGGCATTGCAAAATAAATTATTTGAAAAAAATTAAAAACATCAGAGAATGCCTCAAAATACGTTCGTTTCGGAAAAAAAATATTGAAAGCCAACGGCACCCGGTGTTCCCAGGCGGTCACCCATCCAAGTACTATCCGGGCCCGATGCTGCTTAACTTCGGTGATCGGACGAGAACCGGTGTATTCAGCGTGGTATGGCCGTTGGCAATTTCCACCACTCTCGAGTCAACTATTTTAGCAATATCAAGCCCGCAAACACTTGCAACGACGCGACACGACGTCTATTTTCTTGCCCACGGCTTGCATACATCGGGCCGTCCACGACCATACTATATGATGGCGGGAGACGGAGGTAATTTGCCATCTCAAAACGAACTTTGGATAAATGTGGAAGAGATACGGGTTACTACAGCACCAATGCATTGCCCCAAGAGAGCTGGTCGCATCTAGATGAAATGGAATGGTGTCAAAAGGGAACATACCAATTCAAAATCACGCATGCAATGTCTGGCATTGCAAAATAAATTATTTGAAAAAAATTAAAAACATCAGAGAATGCCTCAAAATACGTTCGTTTCGGAAAAAAAATATTGAAAGCCAACGGCACCCGGTGTTCCCAGGCGGTCACCCATCCAAGTACTATCCGGGCCCGATGCTGCTTAACTTCGGTGATCGGACGAGAACCGGTGTATTCAGCGTGGTATGGCCGTTGGCAATTTCCACCACTCTCGAGTCAACTATTTTAGCAATATCAAGCCCGCAAACACTTGCAACGACGCGACACGACGTCTATTTTCTTGCCCACGGCTTGCATACATCGGGCCGTCCACGACCATACTATATGATGGCGGGAGACGGAGGTAATTTGCCATCTCAAAACGAACTTTGGATAAATGTGGAAGAGATACGGGTTACTACAGCACCAATGCATTGCCCCAAGAGAGCTGGTCGCATCTAGATGAAATGGAATGGTGTCAAAAGGGAACATACCAATTCAAAATCACGCATGCAATGTCTGGCATTGCAAAATAAATTATTTGAAAAAAATTAAAAACATCAGAGAATGCCTCAAAATACGTTCGTTTCGGAAAAAAAATATTGAAAGCCAACGGCACCCGGTGTTCCCAGGCGGTCACCCATCCAAGTACTATCCGGGCCCGATGCTGCTTAACTTCGGTGATCGGACGAGAACCGGTGAATTCAGCGTGGTATTTTTTTTTATAACTTTATTTCTAGGGCACTAGCCCCAACATTGCATTACATGGTTGTGTGCTTTACAGTCAATAGAATAATACATTAATTGTTTTTTTTTTTTTAAATAATGGAAAATAATAGTTTTTTACATTTTACATCAAAATGTTACAATGGCACACAGGCAGTTACATCCTTTGAAAGCAGTTCAAAATCTTAACTGCCCAAACTAGGCTTTGGTAAGCAGTAAAACTTTATTCCTATTTATTTATAAATACACATATATGGGTATATTTATTACATTTACTTTAGGACATTATATTTACATTTAAAATTTTTTTTTTTTTTTGTTTGGTACATTTATGAGTATTATATTACTTCCCATATACGTCGATACATTACTTCAATAACATTCCCTCTTTTTTTACCCCGGACTTTCCACCGTGCCTTCTTCTGTGACCAGTTGTTCTACTATTTTCCAATATGGTTGTAGCCGTTTTTCTAAGTTCTTACTTTCTTTTTTAACGTTCTCCCACCAAGTTCCCATATCTATTTCCACCCACTTGTTTACCGTCAGTAGATGTTGTCCTATTAGCCAGCACATAATTTCCATTTTTCCGCTGGGGAAGAGGTTGAAGTCCATTAGCATTATATTCCTATTACCTATATTCTTTTCTCCGAATGTATTGAATACTCTAAAAGCTTTTTTTATTAGGCCCCATCTTTGTCTTGATATGTTGCATTCAAACACCCTGTGGTCTTGCGTGTCGGCTGCATCGCAGTGTTCGCATTCGTTGTTCCCGGACAGCTTTAGGTTTTTTTTGATTTGTTGGGTTGTTACTATGTAGTTAGCAAATAGAAAAAAGGCGCTCTTTGTCCTTAAGTTCATGCTGTTTTTGTTGATATTTCTCCAGACTCTCTTCCAGTTTACTGATACGATGTGTTTTTCTATATTGATTTGACAATAGTCGTCGTTTCTCAGTATTCTGTAGATGGACTTTGTGGTTGCTCTCGTTTCTCTCGACATCTTTTCTACTATGTCTTTAACTGTCCTGATAGTTTTTGTCATAATTCTATCTTGCCTAGGTGCATCCAATGCCACCTTTAATAGATGTTTTGACTGTTGACAGTCGCCAGTTAAGGTGTTAATTACTGTTTTTGCGTAGAGGGCAATGGCCTTGTCCCGCACATCAATCATCCCTAGGCCTCCTTTGCCCTTGGGGAGACAGGTCTGGCTCTTTGCCACCCTTAGCAGTTGCCCACTCCACAGATATTGCATTGCTATTTTGGTCATTACGGCCCCATTTTTATCTGGCAACGGAAGGATTTGTGCAGTGAACCAGGCCTTGGAATATATTAATGCATTGATCGCAAGGACTTTCTGGTAAATATTGAGGTTTCTATCTCTCAATTGTGCAATAGTTCCTTTGATCGTTGACGTTGTCTTTTCCCATGCTGCGATAGTTGTGTCCGTCAACGTTCTTCTCCATGGTATTCCGAGGATGTCTACTGAAGTTACCTCTTTCCATTTACCAGTACCAGTGAAGTCGACGTCTTTTATTAGCATGGCCTTCGTTTTTTCCACATTCACCTTTTGCCCGCTTTCGTTTTCATATTCTTTTAGCGATTTCTCGATTATGTCAACCTCCGTTTGGTCTTTGGCGAAGATCGTTATATCGTCCGCGTACGCTACCGCGGTTATTTTTTCGTTCCCCACAGGGATACCTTTCAGAATCCTGCGGAGACGGTGTAATAGGGGCTCCAGTGTTACTGAAAAGAGAATCATTGATAGTGGACATCCTTGTCTAATGGATCTTGTTACAGGAAACGGCCTTGTTTCTACCCCCGCGCTCAATTTTACTCTTGAACTGATGTTTTTCGTGAACATTTTAATATTTTCCAAGAATATTTCCGGGAAGCCCATCTCTTTCAAGGTGTCAAGTACGTGATAGACTTCCACTCTATCAAATGCCTTGTCCAGATCAACCGCTATTAGTTTGAGACCTTCGTCCCGCCTATGATCGTGGCTCGCTATCACGTCCCTGATGGTCGTCAGTGCTGATATTATATTTTTTCCCTGCCCTACTATGTGTTCGTCAGGGCCGATTATCGTCGCTAGGCCTTCACTCAGCCTAGTTTTCACGATTTTCGCCATTATTTTATAATCGGCATTCAGGAGTGTGATAGGTCTGTAGTCATTTATTACTCTCGGTTCTTTCTTTTTCGGTACGAGTACTATTTTTCCCTCACTTTGGGTCTTGGCGAGAATATTTTTTTTGAAAATGGACTCAAATGCTGGAATCAGTATATCTTTCAGATCTTTCCAAAATTCTTCATAGAATTCGTAAGGAATTCCGTCGGGACCAGGAGACCTCCCCTTGGGGAGCCATCTCAGGGCGTCCTCACACTCCTCTCTCGTGTATATTTCCGCCATTCTCTCTGCCATTTCCACTGGGAGTGTCGGGAGTGGCGTGGAGTCTGGTGACTTACCCTTTCGTGTGGTGTTATTTCCTGACAGGAGAGCCACAAAGTGGTTGTATACATGGTCTATCATTTCACTTTCCTCCTCTATTCTACTTCCGTTTTCATTAAATATTCCGTTGTTTAATATATTATTTCTGCACTCCTTTAATCTTCTCCCCAGGTAATAAACAGAGGCCTCTTCCTCTGGCAGGGATAGTTTGCTTTTTTGCCAAGATTGTATTTTTGCCCTTTGCTGTTCAATACTAAAAATTTTCCTCTTCAGTTCTTTAGTTTCTTCCCAGTTGCTCCTTCCCTTATTCCTAGATTTTAAACTTTCTTGGAGCGCTTCCCTATAAAAGAGCATGGTTTCTCTTGTTTCTTCCGCTCTTATTCTTTGCAAATGTGCAAAGAGCCTTCTAATATGGACTTTCGTCATCTCCCATCTTTTAATTGGGTCCATTCCACTCCACTTTTTTACCCACAGTTGGATGTTCTCCCTCAGTATTTCTTTGGTGTCTTGTTCGTGAAACAGCTCAGTATTCAACCTCCATTCCTTTGCCCTTGCCTTTGGCCCCGTTCTGTTCGGGGATCCTTTGACGGAGATCAGGACCGCGCAGTGATCGGAGCATGTTACTGGAAGCACCGAATAGGACGATATACGGGTCTTCATGTCGAGGGATGCATAGAAACGGTCCTGCCGGGTTGCCCAGTTTTCCCTGTAAATGGTGTACGGGAGGATGTCATTGCCGTTGGATAGTTTTACTACGTCAACTGCCCTGAGGTTATTTATAATTGCTTTAAGGGGGCCGCATATTGGGTATTTCCCTGATCCTTCTCGGTTATTTTGGCTGTCTTTTTCGTCTATTATTGCATTAAAATCCCCGCCTAGGAGTGCCATTCCTTGAAACCCGTTCAAAAGGGGGAGGAGGTCCCTCGTGTAGAATTCCCTCCTTTCCTGTAATTTCCTAGTGCCGGCCGGGCCGTACACATTGATTATCTTTATTCCGAGTACGTACATGGCCATCGCCCTCCCAGATGGTAACATTGTAATCTTTTGTGGGATAATGCTTTTTTTTAACAATATGGCGGTGCCTCTTTCCTGTTCTATAGTATTCATATATATCTGCGCAGGCCCTGAGTCCCAATATGCGCTTCCCGTGACCTCTTGCAACAAAAGGATGTCCAGACCTTCTTTTTGAAAAAGGTCAAAAACTCTTTCTATCCTTTCCTTGCTTCTGATCCCACACACATTTAGCGTGCCTATTTTTAGTTTTGTGTCCATTTCGGTGTTCAAAGGATATTCGGTAGGGAGGTATTCCAATCTATATATTTGCTTTAGGTGAAAGCGGCTTTTCCGTTTCCAAATTATTCGATTCCCTATTCGTGATTTTAAATTTACCTTCTTTAACATACGCAAACTTTTCGGCCCAGTCCTCCAATGCCGGACGTGGTCCAGCACTGCCGCAGTCGCCGCTAGGCCATTTTGTCCGCTTTTGCTCCGCCGCCACCTTTTTGCACCCCCTCCAGAATCGGCTGGTGCTCTCCTCAAGGTCGTCCGCAACACTGCTCTCACTGGCGCTGCCCCGAGCCTCTTCTCCATGCTCACCCGCAGTGACGCTGCCGCGCAACACCTCTTTCTTCTTTCCGATTTCCTTTACCCTCCTGGCCCGCCGGTCGACCACTGTGAAGTCACCGCTCGCTTCAGCCTCCGCCCCCTGCAGACCGTGGTCCACTGCCATTTCACCTTCTTTCTGCCTGGTCCCGCCCGCCAAAACCGCCACCACCCCCCCATTCGACGCCACCGCGCCAATCAGCCCCGGGGCCACTTCCCCTCCCGGGGCGTCAACGGAGGCCCGGCTGCCCCCACTCTCTCTCCCCCGACACGGCTCCGATTCACTATGCCCCACCAACCATTCCATTTTTTTATTGCTCAGCTTGTCTGCCAGCATTTCCACACTTCCTTCTCGCCCCTCCTCCTGAATGTCCATCTCCTTAGTCCCGGCCTCGCTGTTCCCCCTCTCCCCTCGTTCCCCGTTGCAAGCTTCCCCTTCCGCGCCGGTGGCCTCCATTAAATTGCTAAGGGTAACGGAAGTCGAAATCCTTTTACCCCGCCCCCTGTTCCTTGACCCCTTCCTCCGCTTACGCCCGATTCCGTTGGCCTCTGCCGGTCCGTCACTGCCCGAGTCATCATCTTCGCTGGTCGGGGGGGCTCGCGTAGTTCCTCGCCGCTTTTCACCTTCTAAAGAATCCTCTGCCCCTGTATTCTCCCCGATTGCATCAGTACCATTATCTTCCTCCGGAATTGGCACCAGCGGAATTTCCTCCTCCGTGTTTGACTTCTTTCCCCGCAATGCATCCGCATAAGCCGTACTCGTCTTCATCATTGTGCATTTGACTCTAAGGTGCTCCTCACTCCCACACCTGGAACAGGTTTGCTTTTGCCCGTCGTAGTGTATTACAGCTCTAAACCCGGCGATAGGGATATATGATGGTATGGGGCTCTTAATGTACATCTTGACTGTTCGGGTACCTGTACTGATTTTGTACAGACCCTGCCCAATCCACTGGTTGTCCGTGTGGGAGACCACCTTGCCGTATTTTCCGAGGGCCATTTCCACCTCAAATCTGGGGACTTCAGGCGGGAGTGAGACCACCTTAACAAAGGTTGCCCTGCTAGAGGCCGACTCCAAGGTCGCCGTTCCCCGCTTATCGGCTTCTGAAGGAAAGTCGATGGGCCCCCCTTTCGACCGCAAAATTTTTTCCACTAATTCTTCATTTATCACCTTAACATAAACTGTTTTCCTAGTAATTCCAAACTGAATAGCCACCAAATCTTCCAATTTTAGCCCGAGCTCGACACCGATGAATCGATGGACCTCTAGGGCCGTAGCGCTTTCTTTTAAGTCATTGAGACTTATAATTAGCGTGGCCTTCCTATCGTAAGGCATTCTAATTTACTACCTTAACAAGGAAAGAAAAGAACCAATCACGCACCTCAAGCCCTAAACAGGCCTGATAAAGAAAAAAGGGGAAAACTCCACCACAAAAAAAACTTCTCCGCCACAAGCACTAGGGGAGGCAGCGAGTTTCACCCCTCCCGGCGATCGAAGCCTCGAACGCCGGGGAAACGCACACACAGAACCGGAACACAGACACGTCCTCACGGCCGTTGGCAATTTCCACCACTCTCGAGTCAACTATTTTAGCAATATCAAGCCCGCAAACACTTGCAACGACGCGACACGACGTCTATTTTCTTGCCCACGGCTTGCATACATCGGGCCGTCCACGACCATACTATATGATGGCGGGAGACGGAGGTAATTTGCCATCTCAAAACGAACTTTGGATAAATGTGGAAGAGATACGGGTTACTACAGCACCAATGCATTGCCCCAAGAGAGCTGGTCGCATCTAGATGAAATGGAATGGTGTCAAAAGGGAACATACCAATTCAAAATCACGCATGCAATGTCTGGCATTGCAAAATAAATTATTTGAAAAAAATTAAAAACATCAGAGAATGCCTCAAAATACGTTCGTTTCGGAAAAAAAATATTGAAAGCCAACGGCACCCGGTGTTCCCAGGCGGTCACCCATCCAAGTACTATCCGGGCCCGATGCTGCTTAACTTCGGTGATCGGACGAGAACCGGTGTATTCAGCGTGGTATGGCCGTTGGCAATTTCCACCACTCTCGAGTCAACTATTTTAGCAATATCAAGCCCGCAAACACTTGCAACGACGCGACACGACGTCTATTTTCTTGCCCACGGCTTGCATACATCGGGCCGTCCACGACCATACTATATGATGGCGGGAGACGGAGGTAATTTGCCATCTCAAAACGAACTTTGGATAAATGTGGAAGAGATACGGGTTACTACAGCACCAATGCATTGCCCCAAGAGAGCTGGTCGCATCTAGATGAAATGGAATGGTGTCAAAAGGGAACATACCAATTCAAAATCACGCATGCAATGTCGGGCATTGCAAAATAAATTATTTGAAAAAAATTAAAAACATCAGAGAATGCCTCAAAATACGTTCGTTTCGGAAAAAAAATATTGAAAGCCAACGGCACCCGGTGTTCCCAGGCGGTCACCCATCCAAGTACTATCCGGGCCCGATGCTGCTTAACTTCGGTGATCGGACGAGAACCGGTGTATTCAGCGTGGTATGGCCGTTGGCAATTTCCACCACTCTCGAGTCAACTATTTTAGCAATATCAAGCCCGCAAACACTTGCAACGACGCGACACGACGTCTATTTTCTTGCCCACGGCTTGCATACATCGGGCCGTCCACGACCATACTATATGATGGCGGGAGACGGAGGTAATTTGCCATCTCAAAACGAACTTTGGATAAATGTGGAAGAGATACGGGTTACTACAGCACCAATGCATTGCCCCAAGAGAGCTGGTCGCATCTAGATGAAATGGAATGGTGTCAAAAGGGAACATACCAATTCAAAATCACGCATGCAATGTCTGGCATTGCAAAATAAATTATTTGAAAAAAATTAAAAACATCAGAGAATGCCTCAAAATACGTTCGTTTCGGAAAAAAAATATTGAAAGCCAACGGCACCCGGTGTTCCCAGGCGGTCACCCATCCAAGTACTATCCGGGCCCGATGCTGCTTAACTTCGGTGATCGGACGAGAACCGGTGTATTCAGCGTGGTATGGCCGTTGGCAATTTCCACCACTCTCGAGTCAACTATTTTAGCAATATCAAGCCCGCAAACACTTGCAACGACGCGACACGACGTCTATTTTCTTGCCCACGGCTTGCATACATCGGGCCGTCCACGACCATACTATATGATGGCGGGAGACGGAGGTAATTTGCCATCTCAAAACGAACTTTGGATAAATGTGGAAGAGATACGGGTTACTACAGCACCAATGCATTGCCCCAAGAGAGCTGGTCGCATCTAGATGAAATGGAATGGTGTCAAAAGGGAACATACCAATTCAAAATCACGCATGCAATGTCTGGCATTGCAAAATAAATTATTTGAAAAAAATTAAAAACATCAGAGAATGCCTCAAAATACGTTCGTTTCGGAAAAAAAATATTGAAAGCCAACGGCACCCGGTGTTCCCAGGCGGTCACCCATCCAAGTACTATCCGGGCCCGATGCTGCTTAACTTCGGTGATCGGACGAGAACCGGTGTATTCAGCGTGGTATGGCCGTTGGCAATTTCCACCACTCTCGAGTCAACTATTTTAGCAATATCAAGCCCGCAAACACTTGCAACGACGCGACACGACGTCTATTTTCTTGCCCACGGCTTGCATACATCGGGCCGTCCACGACCATACTATATGATGGCGGGAGACGGAGGTAATTTGCCATCTCAAAACGAACTTTGGATAAATGTGGAAGAGATACGGGTTACTACAGCACCAATGCATTGCCCCAAGAGAGCTGGTCGCATCTAGATGAAATGGAATGGTGTCAAAAGGGAACATACCAATTCAAAATCACGCATGCAATGTCTGGCATTGCAAAATAAATTATTTGAAAAAAATTTAAAACATCAGAGAATGCCTCAAAATACGTTCGTTTCGGAAAAAAAATATTGAAAGCCAACGGCACCCGGTGTTCCCAGGCGGTCACCCATCCAAGTACTATCCGGGCCCGATGCTGCTTAACTTCGGTGATCGGACGAGAACCGGTGTATTCAGCGTGGTATGGCCGTTGGCAATTTCCACCACTCTCGAGTCAACTATTTTAGCAATATCAAGCCCGCAAACACTTGCAACGACGCGACACGACGTCTATTTTCTTGCCCACGGCTTGCATACATCGGGCCGTCCACGACCATACTATATGATGGCGGGAGACGGAGGTAATTTGCCATCTCAAAACGAACTTTGGATAAATGTGGAAGAGATACGGGTTACTACAGCACCAATGCATTGCCCCAAGAGAGCTGGTCGCATCTAGATGAAATGGAATGGTGTCAAAAGGGAACATACCAATTCAAAATCACGCATGCAATGTCTGGCATTGCAAAATAAATTATTTGAAAAAAATTAAAAACATCAGAGAATGCCTCAAAATACGTTCGTTTCGGAAAAAAAATATTGAAAGCCAACGGCACCCGGTGTTCCCAGGCGGTCACCCATCCAAGTACTATCCGGGCCCGATGCTGCTTAACTTCGGTGATCGGACGAGAACCGGTGTATTCAGCGTGGTATGGCCGTTGGCAATTTCCACCACTCTCGAGTCAACTATTTTAGCAATATCAAGCCCGCAAACACTTGCAACGACGCGACACGACGTCTATTTTCTTGCCCACGGCTTGCATACATCGGGCCGTCCACGACCATACTATATGATGGCGGGAGACGGAGGTAATTTGCCATCTCAAAACGAACTTTGGATAAATGTGGAAGAGATACGGGTTACTACAGCACCAATGCATTGCCCCAAGAGAGCTGGTCGCATCTAGATGAAATGGAATGGTGTCAAAAGGGAACATACCAATTCAAAATCACGCATGCAATGTCTGGCATTGCAAAATAAATTATTTGAAAAAAATTAAAAACATCAGAGAATGCCTCAAAATACGTTCGTTTCGGAAAAAAAATATTGAAAGCCAACGGCACCCGGTGTTCCCAGGCGGTCACCCATCCAAGTACTATCCGGGCCCGATGCTGCTTAACTTCGGTGATCGGACGAGAACCGGTGTATTCAGCGTGGTATGGCCGTTGGCAATTTCCACCACTCTCGAGTCAACTATTTTAGCAATATCAAGCCCGCAAACACTTGCAACGACGCGACACGACGTCTATTTTCTTGCCCACGGCTTGCATACATCGGGCCGTCCACGACCATACTATATGATGGCGGGAGACGGAGGTAATTTGCCATCTCAAAACGAACTTTGGATAAATGTGGAAGAGATACGGGTTACTACAGCACCAATGCATTGCCCCAAGAGAGCTGGTCGCATCTAGATGAAATGGAATGGTGTCAAAAGGGAACATACCAATTCAAAATCACGCATGCAATGTCTGGCATTGCAAAATAAATTATTTGAAAAAAATTAAAAACATCAGAGAATGCCTCAAAATACGTTCGTTTCGGAAAAAAAATATTGAAAGCCAACGGCACCCGGTGTTCCCAGGCGGTCACCCATCCAAGTACTATCCGGGCCCGATGCTGCTTAACTTCGGTGATCGGACGAGAACCGGTGTATTCAGCGTGGTATGGCCGTTGGCAATTTCCACCACTCTCGAGTCAACTATTTTAGCAATATCAAGCCCGCAAACACTTGCAACGACGCGACACGACGTCTATTTTCTTGCCCACGGCTTGCATACATCGGGCCGTCCACGACCATACTATATGATGGCGGGAGACGGAGGTAATTTGCCATCTCAAAACGAACTTTGGATAAATGTGGAAGAGATACGGGTTACTACAGCACCAATGCATTGCCCCAAGAGAGCTGGTCGCATCTAGATGAAATGGAATGGTGTCAAAAGGGAACATACCAATTCAAAATCACGCATGCAATGTCTGGCATTGCAAAATAAATTATTTGAAAAAAATTAAAAACATCAGAGAATGCCTCAAAATACGTTCGTTTCGGAAAAAAAATATTGAAAGCCAACGGCACCCGGTGTTCCCAGGCGGTCACCCATCCAAGTACTATCCGGGCCCGATGCTGCTTAACTTCGGTGATCGGACGAGAACCGGTGTATTCAGCGTGGTATGGCCGTTGGCAATTTCCACCACTCTCGAGTCAACTATTTTAGCAATATCAAGCCCGCAAACACTTGCAACGACGCGACACGACGTCTATTTTCTTGCCCACGGCTTGCATACATCGGGCCGTCCACGACCATACTATATGATGGCGGGAGACGGAGGTAATTTGCCATCTCAAAACGAACTTTGGATAAATGTGGAAGAGATACGGGTTACTACAGCACCAATGCATTGCCCCAAGAGAGCTGGTCGCATCTAGATGAAATGGAATGGTGTCAAAAGGGAACATACCAATTCAAAATCACGCATGCAATGTCTGGCATTGCAAAATAAATTATTTGAAAAAAATTTAAAACATCAGAGAATGCCTCAAAATACGTTCGTTTCGGAAAAAAAATATTGAAAGCCAACGGCACCCGGTGTTCCCAGGCGGTCACCCATCCAAGTACTATCCGGGCCCGATGCTGCTTAACTTCGGTGATCGGACGAGAACCGGTGTATTCAGCGTGGTATGGCCGTTGGCATTTTCCACCACTCTCGAGTCAACTATTTTAGCAATATCAAGCCCGCAAACACTTGCAACGACGCGACACGACGTCTATTTTCTTGCCCACGGCTTGCATACATCGGGCCGTCCACGACCATACTATATGATGGCGGGAGACGGAGGTAATTTGCCATCTCAAAACGAACTTTGGATAAATGTGGAAGAGATACGGGTTACTACAGCACCAATGCATTGCCCCAAGAGAGCTGGTCGCATCTAGATGAAATGGAATGGTGTCAAAAGGGAACATACCAATTCAAAATCACGCATGCAATGTCTGGCATTGCAAAATAAATTATTTGAAAAAAATTAAAAACATCAGAGAATGCCTCAAAATACGTTCGTTTCGGAAAAAAAATATTGAAAGCCAACGGCACCCGGTGTTCCCAGGCGGTCACCCATCCAAGTACTATCCGGGCCCGATGCTGCTTAACTTCGGTGATCGGACGAGAACCGGTGTATTCAGCGTGGTATTTTTTTTTTTTTTTATTGCATGTATTTCCATTCACAGACATAGTTATTTAACACCATGTGCACCATCTTAAGCGTGCATATGGTATGGCCGTTGGCAATTTCCACCACTCTCGAGTCAACTATTTTAGCAATATCAAGCCCGCAAACACTTGCAACGACGCGACACGACGTCTATTTTCTTGCCCACGGCTTGCATACATCGGGCCGTCCACGACCATACTATATGATGGCGGGAGACGGAGGTAATTTGCCATCTCAAAACGAACTTTGGATAAATGTGGAAGAGATACGGGTTACTACAGCACCAATGCATTGCCCCAAGAGAGCTGGTCGCATCTAGATGAAATGGAATGGTGTCAAAAGGGAACATACCAATTCAAAATCACGCATGCAATGTCTGGCATTGCAAAATAAATTATTTGAAAAAAATTAAAAACATCAGAGAATGCCTCAAAATACGTTCGTTTCGGAAAAAAAATATTGAAAGCCAACGGCACCCGGTGTTCCCAGGCGGTCACCCATCCAAGTACTATCCGGGCCCGATGCTGCTTAACTTCGGTGATCGGACGAGAACCGGTGTATTCAGCGTGGTATGGCCGTTGGCAATTTCCACCACTCTCGAGTCAACTATTTTAGCAATATCAAGCCCGCAAACACTTGCAACGACGCGACACGACGTCTATTTTCTTGCCCACGGCTTGCATACATCGGGCCGTCCACGACCATACTATATGATGGCGGGAGACGGAGGTAATTTGCCATCTCAAAACGAACTTTGGATAAATGTGGAAGAGATACGGGTTACTACAGCACCAATGCATTGCCCCAAGAGAGCTGGTCGCATCTAGATGAAATGGAATGGTGTCAAAAGGGAACATACCAATTCAAAATCACGCATGCAATGTCTGGCATTGCAAAATAAATTATTTGAAAAAAATTAAAAACATCAGAGAATGCCTCAAAATACGTTCGTTTCGGAAAAAAAATATTGAAAGCCAACGGCACCCGGTGTTCCCAGGCGGTCACCCATCCAAGTACTATCCGGGCCCGATGCTGCTTAACTTCGGTGATCGGACGAGAACCGGTGTATTCAGCGTGGTATGGCCGTTGGCAATTTCCACCACTCTCGAGTCAACTATTTTAGCAATATCAAGCCCGCAAACACTTGCAACGACGCGACACGACGTCTATTTTCTTGCCCACGGCTTGCATACATCGGGCCGTCCACGACCATACTATATGATGGCGGGAGACGGAGGTAATTTGCCATCTCAAAACGAACTTTGGATAAATGTGGAAGAGATACGGGTTACTACAGCACCAATGCATTGCCCCAAGAGAGCTGGTCGCATCTAGATGAAATGGAATGGTGTCAAAAGGGAACATACCAATTCAAAATCACGCATGCAATGTCTGGCATTGCAAAATAAATTATTTGAAAAAAATTTAAAACATCAGAGAATGCCTCAAAATACGTTCGTTTCGGAAAAAAAATATTGAAAGCCAACGGCACCCGGTGTTCCCAGGCGGTCACCCATCCAAGTACTATCCGGGCCCGATGCTGCTTAACTTCGGTGATCGGACGAGAACCGGTGTATTCAGCGTGGTATGGCCGTTGGCATTTTCCACCACTCTCGAGTCAACTATTTTAGCAATATCAAGCCCGCAAACACTTGCAACGACGCGACACGACGTCTATTTTCTTGCCCACGGCTTGCATACATCGGGCCGTCCACGACCATACTATATGATGGCGGGAGACGGAGGTAATTTGCCATCTCAAAACGAACTTTGGATAAATGTGGAAGAGATACGGGTTACTACAGCACCAATGCATTGCCCCAAGAGAGCTGGTCGCATCTAGATGAAATGGAATGGTGTCAAAAGGGAACATACCAATTCAAAATCACGCATGCAATGTCTGGCATTGCAAAATAAATTATTTGAAAAAAATTAAAAACATCAGAGAATGCCTCAAAATACGTTCGTTTCGGAAAAAAAATATTGAAAGCCAACGGCACCCGGTGTTCCCAGGCGGTCACCCATCCAAGTACTATCCGGGCCCGATGCTGCTTAACTTCGGTGATCGGACGAGAACCGGTGTATTCAGCGTGGTATGGCCGTTGGCAATTTCCACCACTCTCGAGTCAACTATTTTAGCAATATCAAGCCCGCAAACACTTGCAACGACGCGACACGACGTCTATTTTCTTGCCCACGGCTTGCATACATCGGGCCGTCCACGACCATACTATATGATGGCGGGAGACGGAGGTAATTTGCCATCTCAAAACGAACTTTGGATAAATGTGGAAGAGATACGGGTTACTACAGCACCAATGCATTGCCCCAAGAGAGCTGGTCGCATCTAGATGAAATGGAATGGTGTCAAAAGGGAACATACCAATTCAAAATCACGCATGCAATGTCTGGCATTGCAAAATAAATTATTTGAAAAAAATTAAAAACATCAGAGAATGCCTCAAAATACGTTCGTTTCGGAAAAAAAATATTGAAAGCCAACGGCACCCGGTGTTCCCAGGCGGTCACCCATCCAAGTACTATCCGGGCCCGATGCTGCTTAACTTCGGTGATCGGACGAGAACCGGTGTATTCAGCGTGGTATGGCCGTTGGCAATTTCCACCACTCTCGAGTCAACTATTTTAGCAATATCAAGCCCGCAAACACTTGCAACGACGCGACACGACGTCTATTTTCTTGCCCACGGCTTGCATACATCGGGCCGTCCACGACCATACTATATGATGGCGGGAGACGGAGGTAATTTGCCATCTCAAAACGAACTTTGGATAAATGTGGAAGAGATACGGGTTACTACAGCACCAATGCATTGCCCCAAGAGAGCTGGTCGCATCTAGATGAAATGGAATGGTGTCAAAAGGGAACATACCAATTCAAAATCACGCATGCAATGTCTGGCATTGCAAAATAAATTATTTGAAAAAAATTAAAAACATCAGAGAATGCCTCAAAATACGTTCGTTTCGGAAAAAAAATATTGAAAGCCAACGGCACCCGGTGTTCCCAGGCGGTCACCCATCCAAGTACTATCCGGGCCCGATGCTGCTTAACTTCGGTGATCGGACGAGAACCGGTGTATTCAGCGTGGTATGGCCGTTGGCAATTTCCACCACTCTCGAGTCAACTATTTTAGCAATATCAAGCCCGCAAACATTTGCAACGACGCGACACGACGTCTATTTTCTTGCCCACGGCTTGCATACATCGGGCCGTCCACGACCATACTATATGATGGCGGGAGACGGAGGTAATTTGCCATCTCAAAACGAACTTTGGATAAATGTGGAAGAGATACGGGTTACTACAGCACCAATGCATTGCCCCAAGAGAGCTGGTCGCATCTAGATGAAATGGAATGGTGTCAAAAGGGAACATACCAATTCAAAATCACGCATGCAATGTCTGGCATTGCAAAATAAATTATTTGAAAAAAATTAAAAACATCAGAGAATGCCTCAAAATACGTTCGTTTCGGAAAAAAAATATTGAAAGCCAACGGCACCCGGTGTTCCCAGGCGGTCACCCATCCAAGTACTATCCGGGCCCGATGCTGCTTAACTTCGGTGATCGGACGAGAACCGGTGTATTCAGCGTGGTATGGCCGTTGGCATTTTCCACCACTCTCGAGTCAACTATTTTAGCAATATCAAGCCCGCAAACACTTGCAACGACGCGACACGACGTCTATTTTCTTGCCCACGGCTTGCATACATCGGGCCGTCCACGACCATACTATATGATGGCGGGAGACGGAGGTAATTTGCCATCTCAAAACGAACTTTGGATAAATGTGGAAGAGATACGGGTTACTACAGCACCAATGCATTGCCCCAAGAGAGCTGGTCGCATCTAGATGAAATGGAATGGTGTCAAAAGGGAACATACCAATTCAAAATCACGCATGCAATGTCTGGCATTGCAAAATAAATTATTTGAAAAAAATTTAAAACATCAGAGAATGCCTCAAAATACGTTCGTTTCGGAAAAAAAATATTGAAAGCCAACGGCACCCGGTGTTCCCAGGCGGTCACCCATCCAAGTACTATCCGGGCCCGATGCTGCTTAACTTCGGTGATCGGACGAGAACCGGTGTATTCAGCGTGGTATGGCCGTTGGCATTTTCCACCACTCTCGAGTCAACTATTTTAGCAATATCAAGCCCGCAAACACTTGCAACGACGCGACACGACGTCTATTTTCTTGCGGCCGTTGGCAATTTCCACCACTCTCGAGTCAACTATTTTAGCAATATCAAGCCCGCAAACACTTGCAACGACGCGACAAGACGTCTATTTTCTTGCCCACGGCTTGCATACATCGGGCCGTCCACGACCATACTATATGATGGCGGGAGACGGAGGTAATTTGCCATCTCAAAACGAACTTTGGATAAATGTGGAAGAGATACGGGTTACTACAGCACCAATGCATTGCCCCAAGAGAGCTGGTCGCATCTAGATGAAATGGAATGGTGTCAAAAGGGAACATACCAATTCAAAATCACGCATGCAATGTCTGGCATTGCAAAATAAATTATTTGAAAAAAATTTAAAACATCAGAGAATGCCTCAAAATACGTTCGTTTCGGAAAAAAAATATTGAAAGCCAACGGCACCCGGTGTTCCCAGGCGGTCACCCATCCAAGTACTATCCGGTCCCGATGCTGCTTAACTTCGGTGATCGGACGAGAACCGGTGTATTCAGCGTGGTATGGCCGTTGGCATTTTCCACCACTCTCGAGTCAACTATTTTAGCAATATCAAGCCCGCAAACACTTGCAACGACGCGACACGACGTCTATTTTCTTGCCCACGGCTTGCATACATCGGGCCGTCCACGACCATACTATATGATGGCGGGAGACGGAGGTAATTTGCCATCTCAAAACGAACTTTGGATAAATGTGGAAGAGATACGGGTTACTACAGCACCAATGCATTGCCCCAAGAGAGCTGGTCGCATCTAGATGAAATGGAATGGTGTCAAAAGGGAACATACCAATTCAAAATCACGCATGCAATGTCTGGCATTGCAAAATAAATTATTTGAAAAAAATTAAAAACATCAGAGAATGCCTCAAAATACGTTCGTTTCGGAAAAAAAATATTGAAAGCCAACGGCACCCGGTGTTCCCAGGCGGTCACCCATCCAAGTACTATCCGGGCCCGATGCTGCTTAACTTCGGTGATCGGACGAGAACCGGTGTATTCAGCGTGGTATGGCCGTTGGCAATTTCCACCACTCTCGAGTCAACTATTTTAGCAATATCAAGCCCGCAAACACTTGCAACGACGCGACAAGACGTCTATTTTCTTGCCCACGGCTTGCATACATCGGGCCGTCCACGACCATACTATATGATGGCGGGAGACGGAGGTAATTTGCCATCTCAAAACGAACTTTGGATAAATGTGGAAGAGATACGGGTTACTACAGCACCAATGCATTGCCCCAAGAGAGCTGGTCGCATCTAGATGAAATGGAATGGTGTCAAAAGGGAACATACCAATTCAAAATCACGCATGCAATGTCTGGCATTGCAAAATAAATTATTTGAAAAAAATTTAAAACATCAGAGAATGCCTCAAAATACGTTCGTTTCGGAAAAAAAATATTGAAAGCCAACGGCACCCGGTGTTCCCAGGCGGTCACCCATGCAAGTACTATCCGGGCCCGATGCTGCTTAACTTCGGTGATCGGACGAGAACCGGTGTATTCAGCGTGGTATGGCCGTTGGCAATTTCCACCACTCTCGAGTCAACTATTTTAGCAATATCAAGCCCGCAAACACTTGCAACGACGCGACACGACGTCTATTTTCTTGCCCACGGCTTGCATACATCGGGCCGTCCACGACCATACTATATGATGGCGGGAGACGGAGGTAATTTGCCATCTCAAAACGAACTTTGGATAAATGTGGAAGAGATACGGGTTACTACAGCACCAATGCATTGCCCCAAGAGAGCTGGTCGCATCTAGATGAAATGGAATGGTGTCAAAAGGGAACATACCAATTCAAAATCACGCATGCAATGTCTGGCATTGCAAAATAAATTATTTGAAAAAAATTAAAAACATCAGAGAATGCCTCAAAATACGTTCGTTTCGGAAAAAAAATATTGAAAGCCAACGGCACCCGGTGTTCCCAGGCGGTCACCCATCCAAGTACTATCCGGGCCCGATGCTGCTTAACTTCGGTGATCGGACGAGAACCGGTGTATTCAGCGTGGTATGGCCGTTGGCAATTTCCACCACTCTCGAGTCAACTATTTTAGCAATATCAAGCCCGCAAACACTTGCAACGACGCGACACGACGTCTATTTTCTTGCCCACGGCTTGCATACATCGGGCCGTCCACGACCATACTATATGATGGCGGGAGACGGAGGTAATTTGCCATCTCAAAACGAACTTTGGATAAATGTGGAAGAGATACGGGTTACTACAGCACCAATGCATTGCCCCAAGAGAGCTGGTCGCATCTAGATGAAATGGAATGGTGTCAAAAGGGAACATACCAATTCAAAATCACGCATGCAATGTCTGGCATTGCAAAATAAATTATTTGAAAAAAATTAAAAACATCAGAGAATGCCTCAAAATACGTTCGTTTCGGAAAAAAAATATTGAAAGCCAACGGCACCCGGTGTTCCCAGGCGGTCACCCATCCAAGTACTATCCGGGCCCGATGCTGCTTAACTTCGGTGATCGGACGAGAACCGGTGTATTCAGCGTGGTATGGCCGTTGGCAATTTCCACCACTCTCGAGTCAACTATTTTAGCAATATCAAGCCCGCAAACACTTGCAACGACGCGACACGACGTCTATTTTCTTGCCCACGGCTTGCATACATCGGGCCGTCCACGACCATACTATATGATGGCGGGAGACGGAGGTAATTTGCCATCTCAAAACGAACTTTGGATAAATGTGGAAGAGATACGGGTTACTACAGCACCAATGCATTGCCCCAAGAGAGCTGGTCGCATCTAGATGAAATGGAATGGTGTCAAAAGGGAACATACCAATTCAAAATCACGCATGCAATGTCGGGCATTGCAAAATAAATTATTTGAAAAAAATTAAAAACATCAGAGAATGCCTCAAAATACGTTCGTTTCGGAAAAAAATATTGAAAGCCAACGGCACCCGGTGTTCCCAGGCGGTCACCCATCCAAGTACTATCCGGGCCCGATGCTGCTTAACTTCGGTGATCGGACGAGAACCGGTGTATTCAGCGTGGTATGGCCGTTGGCAATTTCCACCACTCTCGAGTCAACTATTTTAGCAATATCAAGCCCGCAAACACTTGCAACGACGCGACACGACGTCTATTTTCTTGCCCACGGCTTGCATACATCGGGCCGTCCACGACCATACTATATGATGGCGGGAGACGGAGGTAATTTGCCATCTCAAAACGAACTTTGGATAAATGTGGAAGAGATACGGGTTACTACAGCACCAATGCATTGCCCCAAGAGAGCTGGTCGCATCTAGATGAAATGGAATGGTGTCAAAAGGGAACATACCAATTCAAAATCACGCATGCAATGTCTGGCATTGCAAAATAAATTATTTGAAAAAAATTAAAAACATCAGAGAATGCCTCAAAATACGTTCGTTTCGGAAAAAAAATATTGAAAGCCAACGGCACCCGGTGTTCCCAGGCGGTCACCCATCCAAGTACTATCCGGGCCCGATGCTGCTTAACTTCGGTGATCGGACGAGAACCGGTGTATTCAGCGTGGTATGGCCGTTGGCAATTTCCACCACTCTCGAGTCAACTATTTTAGCAATATCAAGCCCGCAAACACTTGCAACGACGCGACACGACGTCTATTTTCTTGCCCACGGCTTGCATACATCGGGCCGTCCACGACCATACTATATGATGGCGGGAGACGGAGGTAATTTGCCATCTCAAAACGAACTTTGGATAAATGTGGAAGAGATACGGGTTACTACAGCACCAATGCATTGCCCCAAGAGAGCTGGTCGCATCTAGATGAAATGGAATGGTGTCAAAAGGGAACATACCAATTCAAAATCACGCATGCAATGTCTGGCATTGCAAAATAAATTATTTGAAAAAAATTTAAAACATCAGAGAATGCCTCAAAATACGTTCGTTTCGGAAAAAAAATATTGAAAGCCAACGGCACCCGGTGTTCCCAGGCGGTCACCCATCCAAGTACTATCCGGGCCCGATGCTGCTTAACTTCGGTGATCGGACGAGAACCGGTGTATTCAGCGTGGTATGGCCGTTGGCATTTTCCACCACTCTCGAGTCAACTATTTTAGCAATATCAAGCCCGCAAACACTTGCAACGACGCGACACGACGTCTATTTTCTTGCCCACGGCTTGCATACATCGGGCCGTCCACGACCATACTATATGATGGCGGGAGACGGAGGTAATTTGCCATCTCAAAACGAACTTTGGATAAATGTGGAAGAGATACGGGTTACTACAGCACCAATGCATTGCCCCAAGAGAGCTGGTCGCATCTAGATGAAATGGAATGGTGTCAAAAGGGAACATACCAATTCAAAATCACGCATGCAATGTCTGGCATTGCAAAATAAATTATTTGAAAAAAATTTAAAACATCAGAGAATGCCTCAAAATACGTTCGTTTCGGAAAAAAAATATTGAAAGCCAACGGCACCCGGTGTTCCCAGGCGGTCACCCATCCAAGTACTATCCGGGCCCGATGCTGCTTAACTTCGGTGATCGGACGAGAACCGGTGTATTCAGCGTGGTATGGCCGTTGGCAATTTCCACCACTCTCGAGTCAACTATTTTAGCAATATCAAGCCCGCAAACACTTGCAACGACGCGACACGACGTCTATTTTCTTGCCCACGGCTTGCATACATCGGGCCGTCCACGACCATACTATATGATGGCGGGAGACGGAGGTAATTTGCCATCTCAAAACGAACTTTGGATAAATGTGGAAGAGATACGGGTTACTACAGCACCAATGCATTGCCCCAAGAGAGCTGGTCGCATCTAGATGAAATGGAATGGTGTCAAAAGGGAACATACCAATTCAAAATCACGCATGCAATGTCTGGCATTGCAAAATAAATTATTTGAAAAAAATTAAAAACATCAGAGAATGCCTCAAAATACGTTCGTTTCGGAAAAAAAATATTGAAAGCCAACGGCACCCGGTGTTCCCAGGCGGTCACCCATCCAAGTACTATCCGGGCCCGATGCTGCTTAACTTCGGTGATCGGACGAGAACCGGTGTATTCAGCGTGGTATGGCCGTTGGCAATTTCCACCACTCTCGAGTCAACTATTTTAGCAATATCAAGCCCGCAAACACTTGCAACGACGCGACACGACGTCTATTTTCTTGCCCACGGCTTGCATACATCGGGCCGTCCACGACCATACTATATGATGGCGGGAGACGGAGGTAATTTGCCATCTCAAAACGAACTTTGGATAAATGTGGAAGAGATACGGGTTACTACAGCACCAATGCATTGCCCCAAGAGAGCTGGTCGCATCTAGATGAAATGGAATGGTGTCAAAAGGGAACATACCAATTCAAAATCACGCATGCAATGTCTGGCATTGCAAAATAAATTATTTGAAAAAAATTAAAAACATCAGAGAATGCCTCAAAATACGTTCGTTTCGGAAAAAAAATATTGAAAGCCAACGGCACCCGGTGTTCCCAGGCGGTCACCCATCCAAGTACTATCCGGGCCCGATGCTGCTTAACTTCGGTGATCGGACGAGAACCGGTGTATTCAGCGTGGTATGGCCGTTGGCAATTTCCACCACTCTCGAGTCAACTATTTTAGCAATATCAAGCCCGCAAACACTTGCAACGACGCGACACGACGTCTATTTTCTTGCCCACGGCTTGCATACATCGGGCCGTCCACGACCATACTATATGATGGCGGGAGACGGAGGTAATTTGCCATCTCAAAACGAACTTTGGATAAATGTGGAAGAGATACGGGTTACTACAGCACCAATGCATTGCCCCAAGAGAGCTGGTCGCATCTAGATGAAATGGAATGGTGTCAAAAGGGAACATACCAATTCAAAATCACGCATGCAATGTCTGGCATTGCAAAATAAATTATTTGAAAAAAATTAAAAACATCAGAGAATGCCTCAAAATACGTTCGTTTCGGAAAAAAAATATTGAAAGCCAACGGCACCCGGTGTTCCCAGGCGGTCACCCATCCAAGTACTATCCGGGCCCGATGCTGCTTAACTTCGGTGATCGGACGAGAACCGGTGTATTCAGCGTGGTATGGCCGTTGGCATTTTCCACCACTCTCGAGTCAACTATTTTAGCAATATCAAGCCCGCAAACACTTGCAACGACGCGACACGACGTCTATTTTCTTGCCCACGGCTTGCATACATCGGGCCGTCCACGACCATACTATATGATGGCGGGAGACGGAGGTAATTTGCCATCTCAAAACGAACTTTGGATAAATGTGGAAGAGATACGGGTTACTACAGCACCAATGCATTGCCCCAAGAGAGCTGGTCGCATCTAGATGAAATGGAATGGTGTCAAAAGGGAACATACCAATTCAAAATCACGCATGCAATGTCTGGCATTGCAAAATAAATTATTTGAAAAAAATTTAAAACATCAGAGAATGCCTCAAAATACGTTCGTTTCGGAAAAAAAATATTGAAAGCCAACGGCACCCGGTGTTCCCAGGCGGTCACCCATCCAAGTACTATCCGGGCCCGATGCTGCTTAACTTCGGTGATCGGACGAGAACCGGTGTATTCAGCGTGGTATGGCCGTTGGCATTTTCCACCACTCTCGAGTCAACTATTTTAGCAATATCAAGCCCGCAAACACTTGCAACGACGCGACACGACGTCTATTTTCTTGCGGCCGTTGGCAATTTCCACCACTCTCGAGTCAACTATTTTAGCAATATCAAGCCCGCAAACACTTGCAACGACGCGACAAGACGTCTATTTTCTTGCCCACGGCTTGCATACATCGGGCCGTCCACGACCATACTATATGATGGCGGGAGACGGAGGTAATTTGCCATCTCAAAACGAACTTTGGATAAATGTGGAAGAGATACGGGTTACTACAGCACCAATGCATTGCCCCAAGAGAGCTGGTCGCATCTAGATGAAATGGAATGGTGTCAAAAGGGAACATACCAATTCAAAATCACGCATGCAATGTCTGGCATTGCAAAATAAATTATTTGAAAAAAATTTAAAACATCAGAGAATGCCTCAAAATACGTTCGTTTCGGAAAAAAAATATTGAAAGCCAACGGCACCCGGTGTTCCCAGGCGGTCACCCATCCAAGTACTATCCGGTCCCGATGCTGCTTAACTTCGGTGATCGGACGAGAACCGGTGTATTCAGCGTGGTATGGCCGTTGGCATTTTCCACCACTCTCGAGTCAACTATTTTAGCAATATCAAGCCCGCAAACACTTGCAACGACGCGACACGACGTCTATTTTCTTGCCCACGGCTTGCATACATCGGGCCGTCCACGACCATACTATATGATGGCGGGAGACGGAGGTAATTTGCCATCTCAAAACGAACTTTGGATAAATGTGGAAGAGATACGGGTTACTACAGCACCAATGCATTGCCCCAAGAGAGCTGGTCGCATCTAGATGAAATGGAATGGTGTCAAAAGGGAACATACCAATTCAAAATCACGCATGCAATGTCTGGCATTGCAAAATAAATTATTTGAAAAAAATTAAAAACATCAGAGAATGCCTCAAAATACGTTCGTTTCGGAAAAAAAATATTGAAAGCCAACGGCACCCGGTGTTCCCAGGCGGTCACCCATCCAAGTACTATCCGGGCCCGATGCTGCTTAACTTCGGTGATCGGACGAGAACCGGTGTATTCAGCGTGGTATGGCCGTTGGCAATTTCCACCACTCTCGAGTCAACTATTTTAGCAATATCAAGCCCGCAAACACTTGCAACGACGCGACAAGACGTCTATTTTCTTGCCCACGGCTTGCATACATCGGGCCGTCCACGACCATACTATATGATGGCGGGAGACGGAGGTAATTTGCCATCTCAAAACGAACTTTGGATAAATGTGGAAGAGATACGGGTTACTACAGCACCAATGCATTGCCCCAAGAGAGCTGGTCGCATCTAGATGAAATGGAATGGTGTCAAAAGGGAACATACCAATTCAAAATCACGCATGCAATGTCTGGCATTGCAAAATAAATTATTTGAAAAAAATTTAAAACATCAGAGAATGCCTCAAAATACGTTCGTTTCGGAAAAAAAATATTGAAAGCCAACGGCACCCGGTGTTCCCAGGCGGTCACCCATGCAAGTACTATCCGGGCCCGATGCTGCTTAACTTCGGTGATCGGACGAGAACCGGTGTATTCAGCGTGGTATGGCCGTTGGCAATTTCCACCACTCTCGAGTCAACTATTTTAGCAATATCAAGCCCGCAAACACTTGCAACGACGCGACACGACGTCTATTTTCTTGCCCACGGCTTGCATACATCGGGCCGTCCACGACCATACTATATGATGGCGGGAGACGGAGGTAATTTGCCATCTCAAAACGAACTTTGGATAAATGTGGAAGAGATACGGGTTACTACAGCACCAATGCATTGCCCCAAGAGAGCTGGTCGCATCTAGATGAAATGGAATGGTGTCAAAAGGGAACATACCAATTCAAAATCACGCATGCAATGTCTGGCATTGCAAAATAAATTATTTGAAAAAAATTAAAAACATCAGAGAATGCCTCAAAATACGTTCGTTTCGGAAAAAAAATATTGAAAGCCAACGGCACCCGGTGTTCCCAGGCGGTCACCCATCCAAGTACTATCCGGGCCCGATGCTGCTTAACTTCGGTGATCGGACGAGAACCGGTGTATTCAGCGTGGTATGGCCGTTGGCAATTTCCACCACTCTCGAGTCAACTATTTTAGCAATATCAAGCCCGCAAACACTTGCAACGACGCGACACGACGTCTATTTTCTTGCCCACGGCTTGCATACATCGGGCCGTCCACGACCATACTATATGATGGCGGGAGACGGAGGTAATTTGCCATCTCAAAACGAACTTTGGATAAATGTGGAAGAGATACGGGTTACTACAGCACCAATGCATTGCCCCAAGAGAGCTGGTCGCATCTAGATGAAATGGAATGGTGTCAAAAGGGAACATACCAATTCAAAATCACGCATGCAATGTCTGGCATTGCAAAATAAATTATTTGAAAAAAATTAAAAACATCAGAGAATGCCTCAAAATACGTTCGTTTCGGAAAAAAAATATTGAAAGCCAACGGCACCCGGTGTTCCCAGGCGGTCACCCATCCAAGTACTATCCGGGCCCGATGCTGCTTAACTTCGGTGATCGGACGAGAACCGGTGTATTCAGCGTGGTATGGCCGTTGGCAATTTCCACCACTCTCGAGTCAACTATTTTAGCAATATCAAGCCCGCAAACACTTGCAACGACGCGACACGACGTCTATTTTCTTGCCCACGGCTTGCATACATCGGGCCGTCCACGACCATACTATATGATGGCGGGAGACGGAGGTAATTTGCCATCTCAAAACGAACTTTGGATAAATGTGGAAGAGATACGGGTTACTACAGCACCAATGCATTGCCCCAAGAGAGCTGGTCGCATCTAGATGAAATGGAATGGTGTCAAAAGGGAACATACCAATTCAAAATCACGCATGCAATGTCGGGCATTGCAAAATAAATTATTTGAAAAAAATTAAAAACATCAGAGAATGCCTCAAAATACGTTCGTTTCGGAAAAAAAATATTGAAAGCCAACGGCACCCGGTGTTCCCAGGCGGTCACCCATCCAAGTACTATCCGGGCCCGATGCTGCTTAACTTCGGTGATCGGACGAGAACCGGTGTATTCAGCGTGGTATGGCCGTTGGCAATTTCCACCACTCTCGAGTCAACTATTTTAGCAATATCAAGCCCGCAAACACTTGCAACGACGCGACACGACGTCTATTTTCTTGCCCACGGCTTGCATACATCGGGCCGTCCACGACCATACTATATGATGGCGGGAGACGGAGGTAATTTGCCATCTCAAAACGAACTTTGGATAAATGTGGAAGAGATACGGGTTACTACAGCACCAATGCATTGCCCCAAGAGAGCTGGTCGCATCTAGATGAAATGGAATGGTGTCAAAAGGGAACATACCAATTCAAAATCACGCATGCAATGTCTGGCATTGCAAAATAAATTATTTGAAAAAAATTTAAAACATCAGAGAATGCCTCAAAATACGTTCGTTTCGGAAAAAAAATATTGAAAGCCAACGGCACCCGGTGTTCCCAGGCGGTCACCCATCCAAGTACTATCCGGGCCCGATGCTGCTTAACTTCGGTGATCGGACGAGAACCGGTGTATTCAGCGTGGTATGGCCGTTGGCAATTTCCACCACTCTCGAGTCAACTATTTTAGCAATATCAAGCCCGCAAACACTTGCAACGACGCGACACGACGTCTATTTTCTTGCCCACGGCTTGCATACATCGGGCCGTCCACGACCATACTATATGATGGCGGGAGACGGAGGTAATTTGCCATCTCAAAACGAACTTTGGATAAATGTGGAAGAGATACGGGTTACTACAGCACCAATGCATTGCCCCAAGAGAGCTGGTCGCATCTAGATGAAATGGAATGGTGTCAAAAGGGAACATACCAATTCAAAATCACGCATGCAATGTCTGGCATTGCAAAATAAATTATTTGAAAAAAATTAAAAACATCAGAGAATGCCTCAAAATACGTTCGTTTCGGAAAAAAAATATTGAAAGCCAACGGCACCCGGTGTTCCCAGGCGGTCACCCATCCAAGTACTATCCGGGCCCGATGCTGCTTAACTTCGGTGATCGGACGAGAACCGGTGTATTCAGCGTGGTATGGCCGTTGGCAATTTCCACCACTCTCGAGTCAACTATTTTAGCAATATCAAGCCCGCAAACACTTGCAACGACGCGACACGACGTCTATTTTCTTGCCCACGGCTTGCATACATCGGGCCGTCCACGACCATACTATATGATGGCGGGAGACGGAGGTAATTTGCCATCTCAAAACGAACTTTGGATAAATGTGGAAGAGATACGGGTTACTACAGCACCAATGCATTGCCCCAAGAGAGCTGGTCGCATCTAGATGAAATGGAATGGTGTCAAAAGGGAACATACCAATTCAAAATCACGCATGCAATGTCTGGCATTGCAAAATAAATTATTTGAAAAAAATTAAAAACATCAGAGAATGCCTCAAAATACGTTCGTTTCGGAAAAAAAATATTGAAAGCCAACGGCACCCGGTGTTCCCAGGCGGTCACCCATCCAAGTACTATCCGGGCCCGATGCTGCTTAACTTCGGTGATCGGACGAGAACCGGTGTATTCAGAGTGGTATGGCCGTTGGCAATTTCCACCACTCTCGAGTCAACTATTTTAGCAATATCAAGCCCGCAAACACTTGCAACGACGCGACACGACGTCTATTTTCTTGCCCACGGCTTGCATACATCGGGCCGTCCACGACCATACTATATGATGGCGGGAGACGGAGGTAATTTGCCATCTCAAAACGAACTTTGGATAAATGTGGAAGAGATACGGGTTACTACAGCACCAATGCATTGCCCCAAGACGCTGGTCGCATCTAGATGAAATGGAATGGTGTCAAAAGGGAACATACCAATTTAAAATCACGCATGCAATGTCTGGCATTGCAAAATAAATTATTTGAAAAAAATTAAAAACATCAGAGAATGCCTCAAAATACGTTCGTTTCGGAAAAAAAATATTGAAAGCCAACGGCACCCGGTGTTCCCAGGCGGTCACCCATCCAAGTACTATCCGGGCCCGATGCTGCTTAACTTCGGTGATCGGACGAGAACCGGTGTATTCAGCGTGGTATGGCCGTTGGCAATTTCCACCACTCTCGAGTCAACTATTTTAGCAATATCAAGCCCGCAAACACTTGCAACGACGCGACACGACGTCTATTTTCTTGCCCACGGCTTGCATACATCGGGCCGTCCACGACCATACTATATGATGGCGGGAGACGGAGGTAATTTGCCATCTCAAAACGAACTTTGGATAAATGTGGAAGAGATACGGGTTACTACAGCACCAATGCATTGCCCCAAGAGAGCTGGTCGCATCTAGATGAAATGGAATGGTGTCAAAAGGGAACATACCAATTCAAAATCACGCATGCAATGTCTGGCATTGCAAAATAAATTATTTGAAAAAAATTAAAAACATCAGAGAATGCCTCAAAATACGTTCGTTTCGGAAAAAAAATATTGAAAGCCAACGGCACCCGGTGTTCCCAGGCGGTCACCCATCCAAGTACTATCCGGGCCCGATGCTGCTTAACTTCGGTGATCGGACGAGAACCGGTGTATTCAGCGTGGTATGGCCGTTGGCAATTTCCACCACTCTCGAGTCAACTATTTTAGCAATATCAAGCCCGCAAACACTTGCAACGACGCGACACGACGTCTATTTTCTTGCCCACGGCTTGCATACATCGGGCCGTCCACGACCATACTATATGATGGCGGGAGACGGAGGTAATTTGCCATCTCAAAACGAACTTTGGATAAATGTGGAAGAGATACGGGTTACTACAGCACCAATGCATTGCCCCAAGAGAGCTGGTCGCATCTAGATGAAATGGAATGGTGTCAAAAGGGAACATACCAATTCAAAATCACGCATGCAATGTCTGGCATTGCAAAATAAATTATTTGAAAAAAATTTAAAACATCAGAGAATGCCTCAAAATACGTTCGTTTCGGAAAAAAAATATTGAAAGCCAACGGCACCCGGTGTTCCCAGGCGGTCACCCATCCAAGTACTATCCGGGCCCGATGCTGCTTAACTTCGGTGATCGGACGAGAACCGGTGTATTCAGCGTGGTATGGCCGTTGGCAATTTCCACCACTCTCGAGTCAACTATTTTAGCAATATCAAGCCCGCAAACACTTGCAACGACGCGACACGACGTCTATTTTCTTGCCCACGGCTTGCATACATCGGGCCGTCCACGACCATACTATATGATGGCGGGAGACGGAGGTAATTTGCCATCTCAAAACGAACTTTGGATAAATGTGGAAGAGATACGGGTTACTACAGCACCAATGCATTGCCCCAAGAGAGCTGGTCGCATCTAGATGAAATGGAATGGTGTCAAAAGGGAACATACCAATTCAAAATCACGCATGCAATGTCTGGCATTGCAAAATAAATTATTTGAAAAAAATTAAAAACATCAGAGAATGCCTCAAAATACGTTCGTTTCGGAAAAAAAATATTGAAAGCCAACGGCACCCGGTGTTCCCAGGCGGTCACCCATCCAAGTACTATCCGGGCCCGATGCTGCTTAACTTCGGTGATCGGACGAGAACCGGTGTATTCAGCGTGGTATGGCCGTTGGCAATTTCCACCACTCTCGAGTCAACTATTTTAGCAATATCAAGCCCGCAAACCCTTGCAACGACGCGACACGACGTCTATTTTCTTGCCCACGGCTTGCATACATCGGGCCGTCCACGACCATACTATATGATGGCGGGAGACGGAGGTAATTTGCCATCTCAAAACGAACTTTGGATAAATGTGGAAGAGATACGGGTTACTACAGCACCAATGCATTGCCCCAAGAGAGCTGGTCGCATCTAGATGAAATGGAATGGTGTCAAAAGGGAACATACCAATTCAAAATCACGCATGCAATGTCTGGCATTGCAAAATAAATTATTTGAAAAAAATTAAAAACATCAGAGAATGCCTCAAAATACGTTCGTTTCGGAAAAAAAATATTGAAAGCCAACGGCACCCGGTGTTCCCAGGCGGTCACCCATCCAAGTACTATCCGGGCCCGATGCTGCTTAACTTCGGTGATCGGACGAGAACCGGTGTATTCAGCGTGGTATGGCCGTTGGCAATTTCCACCACTCTCGAGTCAACTATTTTAGCAATATCAAGCCCGCAAACACTTGCAACGACGCGACACGACGTCTATTTTCTTGCCCACGGCTTGCATACATCGGGCCGTCCACGACCATACTATATGATGGCGGGAGACGGAGGTAATTTGCCATCTCAAAACGAACTTTGGATAAATGTGGAAGAGATACGGGTTACTACAGCACCAATGCATTGCCCCAAGAGAGCTGGTCGCATCTAGATGAAATGGAATGGTGTCAAAAGGGAACATACCAATTCAAAATCACGCATGCAATGTCTGGCATTGCAAAATAAATTATTTGAAAAAAATTAAAAACATCAGAGAATGCCTCAAAATACGTTCGTTTCGGAAAAAAAATATTGAAAGCCAACGGCACCCGGTGTTCCCAGGCGGTCACCCATCCAAGTACTATCCGGGCCCGATGCTGCTTAACTTCGGTGATCGGACGAGAACCGGTGTATTCAGCGTGGTATGGCCGTTGGCAATTTCCACCACTCTCGAGTCAACTATTTTAGCAATATCAAGCCCGCAAACACTTGCAACGACGCGACACGACGTCTATTTTCTTGCCCACGGCTTGCATACATCGGGCCGTCCACGACCATACTATATGATGGCGGGAGACGGAGGTAATTTGCCATCTCAAAACGAACTTTGGATAAATGTGGAAGAGATACGGGTTACTACAGCACCAATGCATTGCCCCAAGAGAGCTGGTCGCATCTAGATGAAATGGAATGGTGTCAAAAGGGAACATACCAATTCAAAATCACGCATGCAATGTCTGGCATTGCAAAATAAATTATTTGAAAAAAATTAAAAACATCAGAGAATGCCTCAAAATACGTTCGTTTCGGAAAAAAAATATTGAAAGCCAACGGCACCCGGTGTTCCCAGGCGGTCACCCATCCAAGTACTATCCGGGCCCGATGCTGCTTAACTTCGGTGATCGGACGAGAACCGGTGTATTCAGCGTGGTATGGCCGTTGGCAATTTCCACCACTCTCGAGTCAACTATTTTAGCAATATCAAGCCCGCAAACACTTGCAACGACGCGACACGACGTCTATTTTCTTGCCCACGGCTTGCATACATCGGGCCGTCCACGACCATACTATATGATGGCGGGAGACGGAGGTAATTTGCCATCTCAAAACGAACTTTGGATAAATGTGGAAGAGATACGGGTTACTACAGCACCAATGCATTGCCCCAAGAGAGCTGGTCGCATCTAGATGAAATGGAATGGTGTCAAAAGGGAACATACCAATTCAAAATCACGCATGCAATGTCTGGCATTGCAAAATAAATTATTTGAAAAAAATTAAAAACATCAGAGAATGCCTCAAAATACGTTCGTTTCGGAAAAAAAATATTGAAAGCCAACGGCACCCGGTGTTCCCAGGCGGTCACCCATCCAAGTACTATCCGGGCCCGATGCTGCTTAACTTCGGTGATCGGACGAGAACCGGTGTATTCAGCGTGGTATGGCCGTTGGCAATTTCCACCACTCTCGAGTCAACTATTTTAGCAATATCAAGCCCGCAAACACTTGCAACGACGCGACACGACGTCTATTTTCTTGCCCACGGCTTGCATACATCGGGCCGTCCACGACCATACTATATGATGGCGGGAGACGGAGGTAATTTGCCATCTCAAAACGAACTTTGGATAAATGTGGAAGAGATACGGGTTACTACAGCACCAATGCATTGCCCCAAGAGAGCTGGTCGCATCTAGATGAAATGGAATGGTGTCAAAAGGGAACATACCAATTCAAAATCACGCATGCAATGTCTGGCATTGCAAAATAAATTATTTGAAAAAAATTAAAAACATCAGAGAATGCCTCAAAATACGTTCGTTTCGGAAAAAAAATATTGAAAGCCAACGGCACCCGGTGTTCCCAGGCGGTCACCCATCCAAGTACTATCCGGGCCCGATGCTGCTTAACTTCGGTGATCGGACGAGAACCGGTGTATTCAGCGTGGTATGGCCGTTGGCAATTTCCACCACTCTCGAGTCAACTATTTTAGCAATATCAAGCCCGCAAACACTTGCAACGACGCGACACGACGTCTATTTTCTTGCCCACGGCTTGCATACATCGGGCCGTCCACGACCATACTATATGATGGCGGGAGACGGAGGTAATTTGCCATCTCAAAACGAACTTTGGATAAATGTGGAAGAGATACGGGTTACTACAGCACCAATGCATTGCCCCAAGAGAGCTGGTCGCATCTAGATGAAATGGAATGGTGTCAAAAGGGAACATACCAATTCAAAATCACGCATGCAATGTCTGGCATTGCAAAATAAATTATTTGAAAAAAATTAAAAACATCAGAGAATGCCTCAAAATACGTTCGTTTCGGAAAAAAAATATTGAAAGCCAACGGCACCCGGTGTTCCCAGGCGGTCACCCATCCAAGTACTATCCGGGCCCGATGCTGCTTAACTTCGGTGATCGGACGAGAACCGGTGTATTCAGCGTGGTATGGCCGTTGGCAATTTCCACCACTCTCGAGTCAACTATTTTAGCAATATCAAGCCCGCAAACACTTGCAACGACGCGACACGACGTCTATTTTCTTGCCCACGGCTTGCATACATCGGGCCGTCCACGACCATACTATATGATGGCGGGAGACGGAGGTAATTTGCCATCTCAAAACGAACTTTGGATAAATGTGGAAGAGATACGGGTTACTACAGCACCAATGCATTGCCCCAAGAGAGCTGGTCGCATCTAGATGAAATGGAATGGTGTCAAAAGGGAACATACCAATTCAAAATCACGCATGCAATGTCTGGCATTGCAAAATAAATTATTTGAAAAAAATTAAAAACATCAGAGAATGCCTCAAAATACGTTCGTTTCGGAAAAAAAATATTGAAAGCCAACGGCACCCGGTGTTCCCAGGCGGTCACCCATCCAAGTACTATCCGGGCCCGATGCTGCTTAACTTCGGTGATCGGACGAGAACCGGTGAATTCAGCGTGGTATTTTTTTTTATAACTTTATTTCTAGGGCACTAGCCCCAACATTGCATTACATGGTTGTGTGCTTTACAGTCAATAGAATAATACATTAATTGTTTTTTTTTTTTTAAATAATGGAAAATAATAGTTTTTTACATTTTACATCAAAATGTTACAATGGCACACAGGCAGTTACATCCTTTGAAAGCAGTTCAAAATCTTAACTGCCCAAACTAGGCTTTGGTAAGCAGTAAAACTTTATTCCTATTTATTTATAAATACACATATATGGGTATATTTATTACATTTACTTTAGGACATTATATTTACATTTAAAATTTTTTTTTTTTTTTGTTTGGTACATTTATGAGTATTATATTACTTCCCATATACGTCGATACATTACTTCAATAACATTCCCTCTTTTTTTACCCCGGACTTTCCACCGTGCCTTCTTCTGTGACCAGTTGTTCTACTATTTTCCAATATGGTTGTAGCCGTTTTTCTAAGTTCTTACTTTCTTTTTTAACGTTCTCCCACCAAGTTCCCATATCTATTTCCACCCACTTGTTTACCGTCAGTAGATGTTGTCCTATTAGCCAGCACATAATTTCCATTTTTCCGCTGGGGAAGAGGTTGAAGTCCATTAGCATTATATTCCTATTACCTATATTCTTTTCTCCGAATGTATTGAATACTCTAAAAGCTTTTTTTATTAGGCCCCATCTTTGTCTTGATATGTTGCATTCAAACACCCTGTGGTCTTGCGTGTCGGCTGCATCGCAGTGTTCGCATTCGTTGTTCCCGGACAGCTTTAGGTTTTTTTTGATTTGTTGGGTTGTTACTATGTAGTTAGCAAATAGAAAAAAGGCGCTCTTTGTCCTTAAGTTCATGCTGTTTTTGTTGATATTTCTCCAGACTCTCTTCCAGTTTACTGATACGATGTGTTTTTCTATATTGATTTGACAATAGTCGTCGTTTCTCAGTATTCTGTAGATGGACTTTGTGGTTGCTCTCGTTTCTCTCGACATCTTTTCTACTATGTCTTTAACTGTCCTGATAGTTTTTGTCATAATTCTATCTTGCCTAGGTGCATCCAATGCCACCTTTAATAGATGTTTTGACTGTTGACAGTCGCCAGTTAAGGTGTTAATTACTGTTTTTGCGTAGAGGGCAATGGCCTTGTCCCGCACATCAATCATCCCTAGGCCTCCTTTGCCCTTGGGGAGACAGGTCTGGCTCTTTGCCACCCTTAGCAGTTGCCCACTCCACAGATATTGCATTGCTATTTTGGTCATTACGGCCCCATTTTTATCTGGCAACGGAAGGATTTGTGCAGTGAACCAGGCCTTGGAATATATTAATGCATTGATCGCAAGGACTTTCTGGTAAATATTGAGGTTTCTATCTCTCAATTGTGCAATAGTTCCTTTGATCGTTGACGTTGTCTTTTCCCATGCTGCGATAGTTGTGTCCGTCAACGTTCTTCTCCATGGTATTCCGAGGATGTCTACTGAAGTTACCTCTTTCCATTTACCAGTACCAGTGAAGTCGACGTCTTTTATTAGCATGGCCTTCGTTTTTTCCACATTCACCTTTTGCCCGCTTTCGTTTTCATATTCTTTTAGCGATTTCTCGATTATGTCAACCTCCGTTTGGTCTTTGGCGAAGATCGTTATATCGTCCGCGTACGCTACCGCGGTTATTTTTTCGTTCCCCACAGGGATACCTTTCAGAATCCTGCGGAGACGGTGTAATAGGGGCTCCAGTGTTACTGAAAAGAGAATCATTGATAGTGGACATCCTTGTCTAATGGATCTTGTTACAGGAAACGGCCTTGTTTCTACCCCCGCGCTCAATTTTACTCTTGAACTGATGTTTTTCGTGAACATTTTAATATTTTCCAAGAATATTTCCGGGAAGCCCATCTCTTTCAAGGTGTCAAGTACGTGATAGACTTCCACTCTATCAAATGCCTTGTCCAGATCAACCGCTATTAGTTTGAGACCTTCGTCCCGCCTATGATCGTGGCTCGCTATCACGTCCCTGATGGTCGTCAGTGCTGATATTATATTTTTTCCCTGCCCTACTATGTGTTCGTCAGGGCCGATTATCGTCGCTAGGCCTTCACTCAGCCTAGTTTTCACGATTTTCGCCATTATTTTATAATCGGCATTCAGGAGTGTGATAGGTCTGTAGTCATTTATTACTCTCGGTTCTTTCTTTTTCGGTACGAGTACTATTTTTCCCTCACTTTGGGTCTTGGCGAGAATATTTTTTTTGAAAATGGACTCAAATGCTGGAATCAGTATATCTTTCAGATCTTTCCAAAATTCTTCATAGAATTCGTAAGGAATTCCGTCGGGACCAGGAGACCTCCCCTTGGGGAGCCATCTCAGGGCGTCCTCACACTCCTCTCTCGTGTATATTTCCGCCATTCTCTCTGCCATTTCCACTGGGAGTGTCGGGAGTGGCGTGGAGTCTGGTGACTTACCCTTTCGTGTGGTGTTATTTCCTGACAGGAGAGCCACAAAGTGGTTGTATACATGGTCTATCATTTCACTTTCCTCCTCTATTCTACTTCCGTTTTCATTAAATATTCCGTTGTTTAATATATTATTTCTGCACTCCTTTAATCTTCTCCCCAGGTAATAAACAGAGGCCTCTTCCTCTGGCAGGGATAGTTTGCTTTTTTGCCAAGATTGTATTTTTGCCCTTTGCTGTTCAATACTAAAAATTTTCCTCTTCAGTTCTTTAGTTTCTTCCCAGTTGCTCCTTCCCTTATTCCTAGATTTTAAACTTTCTTGGAGCGCTTCCCTATAAAAGAGCATGGTTTCTCTTGTTTCTTCCGCTCTTATTCTTTGCAAATGTGCAAAGAGCCTTCTAATATGGACTTTCGTCATCTCCCATCTTTTAATTGGGTCCATTCCACTCCACTTTTTTACCCACAGTTGGATGTTCTCCCTCAGTATTTCTTTGGTGTCTTGTTCGTGAAACAGCTCAGTATTCAACCTCCATTCCTTTGCCCTTGCCTTTGGCCCCGTTCTGTTCGGGGATCCTTTGACGGAGATCAGGACCGCGCAGTGATCGGAGCATGTTACTGGAAGCACCGAATAGGACGATATACGGGTCTTCATGTCGAGGGATGCATAGAAACGGTCCTGCCGGGTTGCCCAGTTTTCCCTGTAAATGGTGTACGGGAGGATGTCATTGCCGTTGGATAGTTTTACTACGTCAACTGCCCTGAGGTTATTTATAATTGCTTTAAGGGGGCCGCATATTGGGTATTTCCCTGATCCTTCTCGGTTATTTTGGCTGTCTTTTTCGTCTATTATTGCATTAAAATCCCCGCCTAGGAGTGCCATTCCTTGAAACCCGTTCAAAAGGGGGAGGAGGTCCCTCGTGTAGAATTCCCTCCTTTCCTGTAATTTCCTAGTGCCGGCCGGGCCGTACACATTGATTATCTTTATTCCGAGTACGTACATGGCCATCGCCCTCCCAGATGGTAACATTGTAATCTTTTGTGGGATAATGCTTTTTTTTAACAATATGGCGGTGCCTCTTTCCTGTTCTATAGTATTCATATATATCTGCGCAGGCCCTGAGTCCCAATATGCGCTTCCCGTGACCTCTTGCAACAAAAGGATGTCCAGACCTTCTTTTTGAAAAAGGTCAAAAACTCTTTCTATCCTTTCCTTGCTTCTGATCCCACACACATTTAGCGTGCCTATTTTTAGTTTTGTGTCCATTTCGGTGTTCAAAGGATATTCGGTAGGGAGGTATTCCAATCTATATATTTGCTTTAGGTGAAAGCGGCTTTTCCGTTTCCAAATTATTCGATTCCCTATTCGTGATTTTAAATTTACCTTCTTTAACATACGCAAACTTTTCGGCCCAGTCCTCCAATGCCGGACGTGGTCCAGCACTGCCGCAGTCGCCGCTAGGCCATTTTGTCCGCTTTTGCTCCGCCGCCACCTTTTTGCACCCCCTCCAGAATCGGCTGGTGCTCTCCTCAAGGTCGTCCGCAACACTGCTCTCACTGGCGCTGCCCCGAGCCTCTTCTCCATGCTCACCCGCAGTGACGCTGCCGCGCAACACCTCTTTCTTCTTTCCGATTTCCTTTACCCTCCTGGCCCGCCGGTCGACCACTGTGAAGTCACCGCTCGCTTCAGCCTCCGCCCCCTGCAGACCGTGGTCCACTGCCATTTCACCTTCTTTCTGCCTGGTCCCGCCCGCCAAAACCGCCACCACCCCCCCATTCGACGCCACCGCGCCAATCAGCCCCGGGGCCACTTCCCCTCCCGGGGCGTCAACGGAGGCCCGGCTGCCCCCACTCTCTCTCCCCCGACCCGGCTCCGATTCACTATGCCCCACCAACCATTCCATTTTTTTATTGCTCAGCTTGTCTGCCAGCATTTCCACACTTCCTTCTCGCCCCTCCTCCTGAATGTCCATCTCCTTAGTCCCGGCCTCGCTGTTCCCCCTCTCCCCTCGTTCCCCGTTGCAAGCTTCCCCTTCCGCGCCGGTGGCCTCCATTAAATTGCTAAGGGTAACGGAAGTCGAAATCCTTTTACCCCGCCCCCTGTTCCTTGACCCCTTCCTCCGCTTACGCCCGATTCCGTTGGCCTCTGCCGGTCCGTCACTGCCCGAGTCATCATCTTCGCTGGTCGGGGGGGCTCGCGTAGTTCCTCGCCGCTTTTCACCTTCTAAAGAATCCTCTGCCCCTGTATTCTCCCCGATTGCATCAGTACCATTATCTTCCTCCGGAATTGGCACCAGCGGAATTTCCTCCTCCGTGTTTGACTTCTTTCCCCGCAATGCATCCGCATAAGCCGTACTCGTCTTCATCATTGTGCATTTGACTCTAAGGTGCTCCTCACTCCCACACCTGGAACAGGTTTGCTTTTGCCCGTCGTAGTGTATTACAGCTCTAAACCCGGCGATAGGGATATATGATGGTATGGGGCTCTTAATGTACATCTTGACTGTTCGGGTACCTGTACTGATTTTGTACAGACCCTGCCCAATCCACTGGTTGTCCGTGTGGGAGACCACCTTGCCGTATTTTCCGAGGGCCATTTCCACCTCAAATCTGGGGACTTCAGGCGGGAGTGAGACCACCTTAACAAAGGTTGCCCTGCTAGAGGCCGACTCCAAGGTCGCCGTTCCCCGCTTATCGGCTTCTGAAGGAAAGTCGATGGGCCCCCCTTTCGACCGCAAAATTTTTTCCACTAATTCTTCATTTATCACCTTAACATAAACTGTTTTCCTAGTAATTCCAAACTGAATAGCCACCAAATCTTCCAATTTTAGCCCGAGCTCGACACCGATGAATCGATGGACCTCTAGGGCCGTAGCGCTTTCTTTTAAGTCATTGAGACTTATAATTAGCGTGGCCTTCCTATCGTAAGGCATTCTAATTTACTACCTTAACAAGGAAAGAAAAGAACCAATCACGCACCTCAAGCCCTAAACAGGCCTGATAAAGAAAAAAGGGGAAAACTCCACCACAAAAAAAACTTCTCCGCCACAAGCACTAGGGGAGGCAGCGAGTTTCACCCCTCCCGGCGATCGAAGCCTCGAACGCCGGGGAAACGCACACACAGAACCGGAACACAGACACGTCCTCACGGCCGTTGGCAATTTCCACCACTCTCGAGTCAACTATTTTAGCAATATCAAGCCCGCAAACACTTGCAACGACGCGACACGACGTCTATTTTCTTGCCCACGGCTTGCATACATCGGGCCGTCCACGACCATACTATATGATGGCGGGAGACGGAGGTAATTTGCCATCTCAAAACGAACTTTGGATAAATGTGGAAGAGATACGGGTTACTACAGCACCAATGCATTGCCCCAAGAGAGCTGGTCGCATCTAGATGAAATGGAATGGTGTCAAAAGGGAACATACCAATTCAAAATCACGCATGCAATGTCTGGCATTGCAAAATAAATTGTTTGAAAAAAATTTAAAACATCAGAGAATGCCTCAAAATACGTTCGTTTCGGAAAAAAAATATTGAAAGCCAACGGCACCCGGTGTTCCCAGGCGGTCACCCATCCAAGTACTATCCGGGCCCGATGCTGCTTAACTTCGGTGATCGGACGAGAACCGGTGTATTCAGCGTGGTATGGCCGTTGGCAATTTCCACCACTCTCGAGTCAACTATTTTAGCAATATCAAGCCCGCAAACACTTGCAACGACGCGACACGACGTCTATTTTCTTGCCCACGGCTTGCATACATCGGGCCGTCCACGACCATACTATATGATGGCGGGAGACGGAGGTAATTTGCCATCTCAAAACGAACTTTGGATAAATGTGGAAGAGATACGGGTTACTACAGCACCAATGCATTGCCCCAAGAGAGCTGGTCGCATCTAGATGAAATGGAATGGTGTCAAAAGGGAACATACCAATTCAAAATCACGCATGCAATGTCTGGCATTGCAAAATAAATTATTTGAAAAAAATTTAAAACATCAGAGAATGCCTCAAAATACGTTCGTTTCGGAAAAAAAATATTGAAAGCCAACGGCACCCGGTGTTCCCAGGCGGTCACCCATCCAAGTACTATCCGGGCCCGATGCTGCTTAACTTCGGTGATCGGACGAGAACCGGTGTATTCAGCGTGGTATGGCCGTTGGCATTTTCCAACACTCTCGAGTCAACTATTTTAGCAATATCAAGCCCGCAAACACTTGCAACGACGCGACACGACGTCTATTTTCTTGCCCACGGCTTGCATACATCGGGCCGTCCACGACCATACTATATGATGGCGGGAGACGGAGGTAATTTGCCATCTCAAAACGAACTTTGGATAAATGTGGAAGAGATACGGGTTACTACAGCACCAATGCATTGCCCCAAGAGAGCTGGTCGCATCTAGATGAAATGGAATGGTGTCAAAAGGGAACATACCAATTCAAAATCACGCATGCAATGTCTGGCATTGCAAAATAAATTATTTGAAAAAAATTAAAAACATCAGAGAATGCCTCAAAATACGTTCGTTTCGGAAAAAAAATATTGAAAGCCAACGGCACCCGGTGTTCCCAGGCGGTCACCCATCCAAGTACTATCCGGGCCCGATGCTGCTTAACTTCGGTGATCGGACGAGAACCGGTGTATTCAGCGTGGTATGGCCGTTGGCATTTTCCAACACTCTCGAGTCAACTATTTTAGCAATATCAAGCCCGCAAACACTTGCAACGACGCGACACGACGTCTATTTTCTTGCCCACGGCTTGCATACATCGGGCCGTCCACGACCATACTATATGATGGCGGGAGACGGAGGTAATTTGCCATCTCAAAACGAACTTTGGATAAATGTGGAAGAGATACGGGTTACTACAGCACCAATGCATTGCCCCAAGAGAGCTGGTCGCATCTAGATGAAATGGAATGGTGTCAAAAGGGAACATACCAATTCAAAATCACGCATGCAATGTCTGGCATTGCAAAATAAATTATTTGAAAAAAATTAAAAACATCAGAGAATGCCTCAAAATACGTTCGTTTCGGAAAAAAAATATTGAAAGCCAACGGCACCCGGTGTTCCCAGGCGGTCACCCATCCAAGTACTATCCGGGCCCGATGCTGCTTAACTTCGGTGATCGGACGAGAACCGGTGTATTCAGCGTGGTATGGCCGTTGGCAATTTCCACCACTCTCGAGTCAACTATTTTAGCAATATCAAGCCCGCAAACACTTGCAACGACGCGACACGACGTCTATTTTCTTGCCCACGGCTTGCATACATCGGGCCGTCCACGACCATACTATATGATGGCGGGAGACGGAGGTAATTTGCCATCTCAAAACGAACTTTGGATAAATGTGGAAGAGATACGGGTTACTACAGCACCAATGCATTGCCCCAAGAGAGCTGGTCGCATCTAGATGAAATGGAATGGTGTCAAAAGGGAACATACCAATTCAAAATCACGCATGCAATGTCTGGCATTGCAAAATAAATTATTTGAAAAAAATTAAAAACATCAGAGAATGCCTCAAAATACGTTCGTTTCGGAAAAAAAATATTGAAAGCCAACGGCACCCGGTGTTCCCAGGCGGTCACCCATCCAAGTACTATCCGGGCCCGATGCTGCTTAACTTCGGTGATCGGACGAGAACCGGTGAATTCAGCGTGGTATGGCCGTTGGCAATTTCCACCACTCTCGAGTTAACTATTTTAGCAATATCAAGCCCGCAAACACTTGCAACGACGCGACACGACGTCTATTTTCTTGCCCACGGCTTGCATACATCGGGCCGTCCACGACCATACTATATGATGGCGGGAGACGGAGGTAATTTGCCATCTCAAAACGAACTTTGGATAAATGTGGAAGAGATACGGGTTACTACAGCACCAATGCATTGCCCCAAGAGAGCTGGTCGCATCTAGATGAAATGGAATGGTGTCAAAAGGGAACATACCAATTCAAAATCACGCATGCAATGTCTGGCATTGCAAAATAAATTATTTGAAAAAAATTTAAAACATCAGAGAATGCCTCAAAATACGTTCGTTTCGGAAAAAAAATATTGAAAGCCAACGGCACCCGGTGTTCCCAGGCGGTCACCCATCCAAGTACTATCCGGGCCCGATGCTGCTTAACTTCGGTGATCGGACGAGAACCGGTGTATTCAGCGTGGTATGGCCGTTGGCATTTTCCAACACTCTCGAGTCAACTATTTTAGCAATATCAAGCCCGCAAACACTTGCAACGACGCGACACGACGTCTATTTTCTTGCCCACGGCTTGCATACATCGGGCCGTCCACGACCATACTATATGATGGCGGGAGACGGAGGTAATTTGCCATCTCAAAACGAACTTTGGATAAATGTGGAAGAGATACGGGTTACTACAGCACCAATGCATTGCCCCAAGAGAGCTGGTCGCATCTAGATGAAATGGAATGGTGTCAAAAGGGAACATACCAATTCAAAATCACGCATGCAATGTCTGGCATTGCAAAATAAATTATTTGAAAAAAATTAAAAACATCAGAGAATGCCTCAAAATACGTTCGTTTCGGAAAAAAAATATTGAAAGCCAACGGCACCCGGTGTTCCCAGGCGGTCACCCATCCAAGTACTATCCGGGCCCGATGCTGCTTAACTTCGGTGATCGGACGAGAACCGGTGTATTCAGCGTGGTATGGCCGTTGGCATTTTCCACCACTCTCGAGTCAACTATTTTAGCAATATCAAGCCCGCAAACACTTGCAACGACGCGACACGACGTCTATTTTCTTGCCCACGGCTTGCATACATCGGGCCGTCCACGACCATACTATATGATGGCGGGAGACGGAGGTAATTTGCCATCTCAAAACGAACTTTGGATAAATGTGGAAGAGATACGGGTTACTACAGCACCAATGCATTGCCCCAAGAGAGCTGGTCGCATCTAGATGAAATGGAATGGTGTCAAAAGGGAACATACCAATTCAAAATCACGCATGCAATGTCTGGCATTGCAAAATAAATTATTTGAAAAAAATTAAAAACATCAGAGAATGCCTCAAAATACGTTCGTTTCGGAAAAAAAATATTGAAAGCCAACGGCACCCGGTGTTCCCAGGCGGTCACCCATCCAAGTACTATCCGGGCCCGATGCTGCTTAACTTCGGTGATCGGACGAGAACCGGTGTATTCAGCGTGGTATGGCCGTTGGCAATTTCCACCACTCTCGAGTCAACTATTTTAGCAATATCAAGCCCGCAAACACTTGCAACGACGCGACACGACGTCTATTTTCTTGCCCACGGCTTGCATACATCGGGCCGTCCACGACCATACTATATGATGGCGGGAGACGGAGGTAATTTGCCATCTCAAAACGAACTTTGGATAAATGTGGAAGAGATACGGGTTACTACAGCACCAATGCATTGCCCCAAGAGAGCTGGTCGCATCTAGATGAAATGGAATGGTGTCAAAAGGGAACATACCAATTCAAAATCACGCATGCAATGTCTGGCATTGCAAAATAAATTATTTGAAAAAAATTAAAAACATCAGAGAATGCCTCAAAATACGTTCGTTTCGGAAAAAAAATATTGAAAGCCAACGGCACCCGGTGTTCCCAGGCGGTCACCCATCCAAGTACTATCCGGGCCCGATGCTGCTTAACTTCGGTGATCGGACGAGAACCGGTGTATTCAGCGTGGTATGGCCGTTGGCAATTTCCACCACTCTCGAGTCAACTATTTTAGCAATATCAAGCCCGCAAACACTTGCAACGACGCGACACGACGTCTATTTTCTTGCCCACGGCTTGCATACATCGGGCCGTCCACGACCATACTATATGATGGCGGGAGACGGAGGTAATTTGCCATCTCAAAACGAACTTTGGATAAATGTGGAAGAGATACGGGTTACTACAGCACCAATGCATTGCCCCAAGAGAGCTGGTCGCATCTAGATGAAATGGAATGGTGTCAAAAGGGAACATACCAATTCAAAATCACGCATGCAATGTCTGGCATTGCAAAATAAATTATTTGAAAAAAATTAAAAACATCAGAGAATGCCTCAAAATACGTTCGTTTCGGAAAAAAAATATTGAAAGCCAACGGCACCCGGTGTTCCCAGGCGGTCACCCATCCAAGTACTATCCGGGCCCGATGCTGCTTAACTTCGGTGATCGGACGAGAACCGGTGTATTCAGCGTGGTATGGCCGTTGGCAATTTCCACCACTCTCGAGTCAACTATTTTAGCAATATCAAGCCCGCAAACACTTGCAACGACGCGACACGACGTCTATTTTCTTGCCCACGGCTTGCATACATCGGGCCGTCCACGACCATATGATGGCGGGAGACGGAGGTAATTTGCCATCTCAAAACGAACTTTGGATAAATGTGGAAGAGATACGGGTTACTACAGCACCAATGCATTGCCCCAAGAGAGCTGGTCGCATCTAGATGAAATGGAATGGTGTCAAAAGGGAACATACCAATTCAAAATCACGCATGCAATGTCTGGCATTGCAAAATAAATTATTTGAAAAAAATTAAAAACATCAGAGAATGCCTCAAAATACGTTCGTTTCGGAAAAAAAATATTGAAAGCCAACGGCACCCGGTGTTCCCAGGCGGTCACCCATCCAAGTACTATCCGGGCCCGATGCTGCTTAACTTCGGTGATCGGACGAGAACCGGTGTATTCAGCGTGGTATGGCCGTTGGCATTTTCCAACACTCTCGAGTCAACTATTTTAGCAATATCAAGCCCGCAAACACTTGCAACGACGCGACACGACGTCTATTTTCTTGCCCACGGCTTGCATACATCGGGCCGTCCACGACCATACTATATGATGGCGGGAGACGGAGGTAATTTGCCATCTCAAAACGAACTTTGGATAAATGTGGAAGAGATACGGGTTACTACAGCACCAATGCATTGCCCCAAGAGAGCTGGTCGCATCTAGATGAAATGGAATGGTGTCAAAAGGGAACATACCAATTCAAAATCACGCATGCAATGTCTGGCATTGCAAAATAAATTATTTGAAAAAAATTTAAAACATCAGAGAATGCCTCAAAATACGTTCGTTTCGGAAAAAAAATATTGAAAGCCAACGGCACCCGGTGTTCCCAGGCGGTCACCCATCCAAGTACTATCCGGGCCCGATGCTGCTTAACTTCGGTGATCGGACGAGAACCGGTGTATTCAGCGTGGTATGGCCGTTGGCAATTTCCACCACTCTCGAGTCAACTATTTTAGCAATATCAAGCCCGCAAACACTTGCAACGACGCGACACGACGTCTATTTTCTTGCCCACGGCTTGCATACATCGGGCCGTCCACGACCATACTATATGATGGCGGGAGACGGAGGTAATTTGCCATCTCAAAACGAACTTTGGATAAATGTGGAAGAGATACGGGTTACTACAGCACCAATGCATTGCCCCAAGAGAGCTGGTCGCATCTAGATGAAATGGAATGGTGTCAAAAGGGAACATACCAATTCAAAATCACGCATGCAATGTCTGGCATTGCAAAATAAATTATTTGAAAAAAATTAAAAACATCAGAGAATGCCTCAAAATACGTTCGTTTCGGAAAAAAAATATTGAAAGCCAACGGCACCCGGTGTTCCCAGGCGGTCACCCATCCAAGTACTATCCGGGCCCGATGCTGCTTAACTTCGGTGATCGGACGAGAACCGGTGTATTCAGCGTGGTATGGCCGTTGGCAATTTCCACCACTCTCGAGTCAACTATTTTAGCAATATCAAGCCCGCAAACACTTGCAACGACGCGACACGACGTCTATTTTCTTGCCCACGGCTTGCATACATCGGGCCGTCCACGACCATACTATATGATGGCGGGAGACGGAGGTAATTTGCCATCTCAAAACGAACTTTGGATAAATGTGGAAGAGATACGGGTTACTACAGCACCAATGCATTGCCCCAAGAGAGCTGGTCGCATCTAGATGAAATGGAATGGTGTCAAAAGGGAACATACCAATTCAAAATCACGCATGCAATGTCTGGCATTGCAAAATAAATTATTTGAAAAAAATTAAAAACATCAGAGAATGCCTCAAAATACGTTCGTTTCGGAAAAAAAATATTGAAAGCCAACGGCACCCGGTGTTCCCAGGCGGTCACCCATCCAAGTACTATCCGGGCCCGATGCTGCTTAACTTCGGTGATCGGACGAGAACCGGTGTATTCAGCGTGGTATGGCCGTTGGCATTTTCCAACACTCTCGAGTCAACTATTTTAGCAATATCAAGCCCGCAAACACTTGCAACGACGCGACACGACGTCTATTTTCTTGCCCACGGCTTGCATACATCGGGCCGTCCACGACCATACTATATGATGGCGGGAGACGGAGGTAATTTGCCATCTCAAAACGAACTTTGGATAAATGTGGAAGAGATACGGGTTACTACAGCACCAATGCATTGCCCCAAGAGAGCTGGTCGCATCTAGATGAAATGGAATGGTGTCAAAAGGGAACATACCAATTCAAAATCACGCATGCAATGTCTGGCATTGCAAAATAAATTATTTGAAAAAAATTTAAAACATCAGAGAATGCCTCAAAATACGTTCGTTTCGGAAAAAAAATATTGAAAGCCAACGGCACCCGGTGTTCCCAGGCGGTCACCCATCCAAGTACTATCCGGGCCCGATGCTGCTTAACTTCGGTGATCGGACGAGAACCGGTGTATTCAGCGTGGTATGGCCGTTGGCAATTTCCACCACTCTCGAGTCAACTATTTTAGCAATATCAAGCCCGCAAACACTTGCAACGACGCGACACGACGTCTATTTTCTTGCCCACGGCTTGCATACATCGGGCCGTCCACGACCATACTATATGATGGCGGGAGACGGAGGTAATTTGCCATCTCAAAACGAACTTTGGATAAATGTGGAAGAGATACGGGTTACTACAGCACCAATGCATTGCCCCAAGAGAGCTGGTCGCATCTAGATGAAATGGAATGGTGTCAAAAGGGAACATACCAATTCAAAATCACGCATGCAATGTCTGGCATTGCAAAATAAATTATTTGAAAAAAATTAAAAACATCAGAGAATGCCTCAAAATACGTTCGTTTCGGAAAAAAAATATTGAAAGCCAACGGCACCCGGTGTTCCCAGGCGGTCACCCATCCAAGTACTATCCGGGCCCGATGCTGCTTAACTTCGGTGATCGGACGAGAACCGGTGTATTCAGCGTGGTATGGCCGTTGGCAATTTCCACCACTCTCGAGTCAACTATTTTAGCAATATCAAGCCCGCAAACACTTGCAACGACGCGACACGACGTCTATTTTCTTGCCCACGGCTTGCATACATCGGGCCGTCCACGACCATACTATATGATGGCGGGAGACGGAGGTAATTTGCCATCTCAAAACGAACTTTGGATAAATGTGGAAGAGATACGGGTTACTACAGCACCAATGCATTGCCCCAAGAGAGCTGGTCGCATCTAGATGAAATGGAATGGTGTCAAAAGGGAACATACCAATTCAAAATCACGCATGCAATGTCTGGCATTGCAAAATAAATTATTTGAAAAAAATTAAAAACATCAGAGAATGCCTCAAAATACGTTCGTTTCGGAAAAAAAATATTGAAAGCCAACGGCACCCGGTGTTCCCAGGCGGTCACCCATCCAAGTACTATCCGGGCCCGATGCTGCTTAACTTCGGTGATCGGACGAGAACCGGTGTATTCAGCGTGGTATGGCCGTTGGCAATTTCCACCACTCTCGAGTCAACTATTTTAGCAATATCAAGCCCGCAAACACTTGCAACGACGCGACACGACGTCTATTTTCTTGCCCACGGCTTGCATACATCGGGCCGTCCACGACCATACTATATGATGGCGGGAGACGGAGGTAATTTGCCATCTCAAAACGAACTTTGGATAAATGTGGAAGAGATACGGGTTACTACAGCACCAATGCATTGCCCCAAGAGAGCTGGTCGCATCTAGATGAAATGGAATGGTGTCAAAAGGGAACATACCAATTCAAAATCACGCATGCAATGTCTGGCATTGCAAAATAAATTATTTGAAAAAAATTAAAAACATCAGAGAATGCCTCAAAATACGTTCGTTTCGGAAAAAAAATATTGAAAGCCAACGGCACCCGGTGTTCCCAGGCGGTCACCCATCCAAGTACTATCCGGGCCCGATGCTGCTTAACTTCGGTGATCGGACGAGAACCGGTGTATTCAGCGTGGTATGGCCGTTGGCAATTTCCACCACTCTCGAGTCAACTATTTTAGCAATATCAAGCCCGCAAACACTTGCAACGACGCGACACGACGTCTATTTTCTTGCCCACGGCTTGCATACATCGGGCCGTCCACGACCATACTATATGATGGCGGGAGACGGAGGTAATTTGCCATCTCAAAACGAACTTTGGATAAATGTGGAAGAGATACGGGTTACTACAGCACCAATGCATTGCCCCAAGAGAGCTGGTCGCATCTAGATGAAATGGAATGGTGTCAAAAGGGAACATACCAATTCAAAATCACGCATGCAATGTCTGGCATTGCAAAATAAATTATTTGAAAAAAATTTAAAACATCAGAGAATGCCTCAAAATACGTTCGTTTCGGAAAAAAAATATTGAAAGCCAACGGCACCCGGTGTTCCCAGGCGGTCACCCATCCAAGTACTATCCGGGCCCGATGCTGCTTAACTTCGGTGATCGGACGAGAACCGGTGTATTCAGCGTGGTATGGCCGTGGCATTTTCCAACACTCTCGAGTCAACTATTTTAGCAATATCAAGCCCGCAAACACTTGCAACGACGCGACACGACGTCTATTTTCTTGCCCACGGCTTGCATACATCGGGCCGTCCACGACCATACTATATGATGGCGGGAGACGGAGGTAATTTGCCATCTCAAAACGAACTTTGGATAAATGTGGAAGAGATACGGGTTACTACAGCACCAATGCATTGCCCCAAGAGAGCTGGTCGCATCTAGATGAAATGGAATGGTGTCAAAAGGGAACATACCAATTCAAAATCACGCATGCAATGTCTGGCATTGCAAAATAAATTATTTGAAAAAAATTTAAAACATCAGAGAATGCCTCAAAATACGTTCGTTTCGGAAAAAAAATATTGAAAGCCAACGGCACCCGGTGTTCCCAGGCGGTCACCCATCCAAGTACTATCCGGGCCCGATGCTGCTTAACTTCGGTGATCGGACGAGAACCGGTGTATTCAGCGTGGTATGGCCGTTGGCAATTTCCACCACTCTCGAGTCAACTATTTTAGCAATATCAAGCCCGCAAACACTTGCAACGACGCGACACGACGTCTATTTTCTTGCCCACGGCTTGCATACATCGGGCCGTCCACGACCATACTATATGATGGCGGGAGACGGAGGTAATTTGCCATCTCAAAACGAACTTTGGATAAATGTGGAAGAGATACGGGTTACTACAGCACCAATGCATTGCCCCAAGAGAGCTGGTCGCATCTAGATGAAATGGAATGGTGTCAAAAGGGAACATACCAATTCAAAATCACGCATGCAATGTCTGGCATTGCAAAATAAATTATTTGAAAAAAATTAAAAACATCAGAGAATGCCTCAAAATACGTTCGTTTCGGAAAAAAAATATTGAAAGCCAACGGCACCCGGTGTTCCCAGGCGGTCACCCATCCAAGTACTATCCGGGCCCGATGCTGCTTAACTTCGGTGATCGGACGAGAACCGGTGTATTCAGCGTGGTATGGCCGTTGGCAATTTCCACCACTCTCGAGTCAACTATTTTAGCAATATCAAGCCCGCAAACACTTGCAACGACGCGACACGACGTCTATTTTCTTGCCCACGGCTTGCATACATCGGGCCGTCCACGACCATACTATATGATGGCGGGAGACGGAGGTAATTTGCCATCTCAAAACGAACTTTGGATAAATGTGGAAGAGATACGGGTTACTACAGCACCAATGCATTGCCCCAAGAGAGCTGGTCGCATCTAGATGAAATGGAATGGTGTCAAAAGGGAACATACCAATTCAAAATCACGCATGCAATGTCTGGCATTGCAAAATAAATTATTTGAAAAAAATTAAAAACATCAGAGAATGCCTCAAAATACGTTCGTTTCGGAAAAAAAATATTGAAAGCCAACGGCACCCGGTGTTCCCAGGCGGTCACCCATCCAAGTACTATCCGGGCCCGATGCTGCTTAACTTCGGTGATCGGACGAGAACCGGTGTATTCAGCGTGGTATGGCCGTTGGCAATTTCCACCACTCTCGAGTCAACTATTTTAGCAATATCAAGCCCGCAAACACTTGCAACGACGCGACACGACGTCTATTTTCTTGCCCACGGCTTGCATACATCGGGCCGTCCACGACCATACTATATGATGGCGGGAGACGGAGGTAATTTGCCATCTCAAAACGAACTTTGGATAAATGTGGAAGAGATACGGGTTACTACAGCACCAATGCATTGCCCCAAGAGAGCTGGTCGCATCTAGATGAAATGGAATGGTGTCAAAAGGGAACATACCAATTCAAAATCACGCATGCAATGTCTGGCATTGCAAAATAAATTATTTGAAAAAAATTAAAAACATCAGAGAATGCCTCAAAATACGTTCGTTTCGGAAAAAAAATATTGAAAGCCAACGGCACCCGGTGTTCCCAGGCGGTCACCCATCCAAGTACTATCCGGGCCCGATGCTGCTTAACTTCGGTGATCGGACGAGAACCGGTGTATTCAGCGTGGTATGGCCGTTGGCAATTTCCACCACTCTCGAGTCAACTATTTTAGCAATATCAAGCCCGCAAACACTTGCAACGACGCGACACGACGTCTATTTTCTTGCCCACGGCTTGCATACATCGGGCCGTCCACGACCATACTATATGATGGCGGGAGACGGAGGTAATTTGCCATCTCAAAACGAACTTTGGATAAATGTGGAAGAGATACGGGTTACTACAGCACCAATGCATTGCCCCAAGAGAGCTGGTCGCATCTAGATGAAATGGAATGGTGTCAAAAGGGAACATACCAATTCAAAATCACGCATGCAATGTCTGGCATTGCAAAATAAATTATTTGAAAAAAATTTTAAACATCAGAGAATGCCTCAAAATACGTTCGTTTCGGAAAAAAAATATTGAAAGCCAACGGCACCCGGTGTTCCCAGGCGGTCACCCATCCAAGTACTATCCGGGCCCGATGCTGCTTAACTTCGGTGATCGGACGAGAACCGGTGTATTCAGCGTGGTATGGCCGTGGCATTTTCCAACACTCTCGAGTCAACTATTTTAGCAATATCAAGCCCGCAAACACTTGCAACGACGCGACACGACGTCTATTTTCTTGCCCACGGCTTGCATACATCGGGCCGTCCACGACCATACTATATGATGGCGGGAGACGGAGGTAATTTGCCATCTCAAAACGAACTTTGGATAAATGTGGAAGAGATACGGGTTACTACAGCACCAATGCATTGCCCCAAGAGAGCTGGTCGCATCTAGATGAAATGGAATGGTGTCAAAAGGGAACATACCAATTCAAAATCACGCATGCAATGTCTGGCATTGCAAAATAAATTGTTTGAAAAAAATTTAAAACATCAGAGAATGCCTCAAAATACGTTCGTTTCGGAAAAAAAATATTGAAAGCCAACGGCACCCGGTGTTCCCAGGCGGTCACCCATCCAAGTACTATCCGGGCCCGATGCTGCTTAACTTCGGTGATCGGACGAGAACCGGTGTATTCAGCGTGGTATGGCCGTTGGCAATTTCCACCACTCTCGAGTCAACTATTTTAGCAATATCAAGCCCGCAAACACTTGCAACGACGCGACACGACGTCTATTTTCTTGCCCACGGCTTGCATACATCGGGCCGTCCACGACCATACTATATGATGGCGGGAGACGGAGGTAATTTGCCATCTCAAAACGAACTTTGGATAAATGTGGAAGAGATACGGGTTACTACAGCACCAATGCATTGCCCCAAGAGAGCTGGTCGCATCTAGATGAAATGGAATGGTGTCAAAAGGGAACATACCAATTCAAAATCACGCATGCAATGTCTGGCATTGCAAAATAAATTATTTGAAAAAAATTTAAAACATCAGAGAATGCCTCAAAATACGTTCGTTTCGGAAAAAAAATATTGAAAGCCAACGGCACCCGGTGTTCCCAGGCGGTCACCCATCCAAGTACTATCCGGGCCCGATGCTGCTTAACTTCGGTGATCGGACGAGAACCGGTGAATTCAGCGTGGTATGGCCGTTGGCAATTTCAACCACTCTCGAGTCAACTATTTTAGCAATATCAAGCCCGCAAACACTTGCAACGACGCGACACGACGTCTATTTTCTTGCCCACGGCTTGCATACATCGGGCCGTCCACGACCATACTATATGATGGCGGGAGACGGAGGTAATTTGCCATCTCAAAACGAACTTTGGATAAATGTGGAAGAGATACGGGTTACTACAGCACCAATGCATTGCCCCAAGAGAGCTGGTCGCATCTAGATGAAATGGAATGGTGTCAAAAGGGAACATACCAATTCAAAATCACGCATGCAATGTCTGGCATTGCAAAATAAATTATTTGAAAAAAATTAAAAACATCAGAGAATCCCTCAAAATACGTTCGTTTCGGAAAAAAAATATTGAAAGCCAACGGCACCCGGTGTTCCCAGGCGGTCACCCATCCAAGTACTATCCGGGCCCGATGCTGCTTAACTTCGGTGATCGGACGAGAACCGGTGTATTCAGCGTGGTATGGCCGTTGGCAATTTCCACCACTCTCGAGTCAACTATTTTAGCAATATCAAGCCCGCAAACACTTGCAACGACGCGACACGACGTCTATTTTCTTGCCCACGGCTTGCATACATCGGGCCGTCCACGACCATACTATATGATGGCGGGAGACGGAGGTAATTTGCCATCTCAAAACGAACTTTGGATAAATGTGGAAGAGATCCGGGTTACTACAGCACCAATGCATTGCCCCAAGAGAGCTGGTCGCATCTAGATGAAATGGAATGGTGTCAAAAGGGAACATACCAATTCAAAATCACGCATGCAATGTCTGGCATTGCAAAATAAATTATTTGAAAAAAATTAAAAACATCAGAGAATGCCTCAAAATACGTTCGTTTCGGAAAAAAAATATTGAAAGCCAACGGCACCCGGTGTTCCCAGGCGGTCACCCATCCAAGTACTATCCGGGCCCGATGCTGCTTAACTTCGGTGATCGGACGAGAACCGGTGTATTCAGCGTGGTATGGCCGTTGGCAATTTCCACCACTCTCGAGTCAACTATTTTAGCAATATCAAGCCCGCAAACACTTGCAACGACGCGACACGACGTCTATTTTCTTGCCCACGGCTTGCATACATCGGGCCGTCCACGACCATACTATATGATGGCGGGAGACGGAGGTAATTTGCCATCTCAAAACGAACTTTGGATAAATGTGGAAGAGATACGGGTTACTACAGCACCAAAGCATTGCCCCAAGAGAGCTGGTCGCATCTAGATGAAATGGAATGGTGTCAAAAGGGAACATACCAATTCAAAATCACGCATGCAATGTCTGGCATTGCAAAATAAATTATTTGAAAAAAATTAAAAACATCAGAGAATGCCTCAAAATACGTTCGTTTCGGAAAAAAATATTGAAAGCCAACGGCACCCGGTGCTCCCAGGCGGTCACCCATCCAAGTACTATCCGGGCCCGATGCTGCTTAACTTCGGTGATCGGACGAGAACCGGTGTATTCAGCGTGGTATGGCCGTTGGCAATTTCCACCACTCTCGAGTCAACTATTTTAGCAATATCAAGCCCGCAAACACTTGCAACGACGCGACACGACGTCTATTTTCTTGCCCACGGCTTGCATACATCGGGCCGTCCACGACCATACTATATGATGGCGGGAGACGGAGGTAATTTGCCATCTCAAAACGAACTTTGGATAAATGTGGAAGAGATACGGGTTACTACAGCACCAATGCATTGCCCCAAGAGAGCTGGTCGCATCTAGATGAAATGGAATGGTGTCAAAAGGGAACATACCAATTCAAAATCACGCATGCAATGTCTGGCATTGCAAAATAAATTATTTGAAAAAAATTAAAAACATCAGAGAATGCCTCAAAATACGTTCGTTTCGGAAAAAAAATATTGAAAGCCAACGGCACCCGGTGTTCCCAGGCGGTCACCCATCCAAGTACTATCCGGGCCCGATGCTGCTTAACTTCGGTGATCGGACGAGAACCGGTGAATTCAGCGTGGTATGGCCGTTGGCAATTTCCACCACTCTCGAGTTAACTATTTTAGCAATATCAAGCCCGCAAACACTTGCAACGACGCGACACGACGTCTATTTTCTTGCCCACGGCTTGCATACATCGGGCCGTCCACGACCATACTATATGATGGCGGGAGACGGAGGTAATTTGCCATCTCAAAACGAACTTTGGATAAATGTGGAAGAGATACGGGTTACTACAGCACCAATGCATTGCCCCAAGAGAGCTGGTCGCATCTAGATGAAATGGAATGGTGTCAAAAGGGAACATACCAATTCAAAATCACGCATGCAATGTCTGGCATTGCAAAATAAATTATTTGAAAAAAATTTAAAACATCAGAGAATGCCTCAAAATACGTTCGTTTCGGAAAAAAAATATTGAAAGCCAACGGCACCCGGTGTTCCCAGGCGGTCACCCATCCAAGTACTATCCGGGCCCGATGCTGCTTAACTTCGGTGATCGGACGAGAACCGGTGTATTCAGCGTGGTATGGCCGTTGGCATTTTCCAACACTCTCGAGTCAACTATTTTAGCAATATCAAGCCCGCAAACACTTGCAACGACGCGACACGACGTCTATTTTCTTGCCCACGGCTTGCATACATCGGGCCGTCCACGACCATACTATATGATGGCGGGAGACGGAGGTAATTTGCCATCTCAAAACGAACTTTGGATAAATGTGGAAGAGATACGGGTTACTACAGCACCAATGCATTGCCCCAAGAGAGCTGGTCGCATCTAGATGAAATGGAATGGTGTCAAAAGGGAACATACCAATTCAAAATCACGCATGCAATGTCTGGCATTGCAAAATAAATTATTTGAAAAAAATTAAAAACATCAGAGAATGCCTCAAAATACGTTCGTTTCGGAAAAAAAATATTGAAAGCCAAAGGCACCCGGTGTTCCCAGGCGGTCACCCATCCAAGTACTATCCGGGCCCGATGCTGCTTAACTTCGGTGATCGGACGAGAACCGGTGTATTCAGCGTGGTATGGCCGTTGGCATTTTCCAACACTCTCGAGTCAACTATTTTAGCAATATCAAGCCCGCAAACACTTGCAACGACGCGACACGACGTCTATTTTCTTGCCCACGGCTTGCATACATCGGGCCGTCCACGACCATACTATATGATGGCGGGAGACGGAGGTAATTTGCCATCTCAAAACGAACTTTGGATAAATGTGGAAGAGATACGGGTTACTACAGCACCAATGCATTGCCCCAAGAGAGCTGGTCGCATCTAGATGAAATGGAATGGTGTCAAAAGGGAACATACCAATTCAAAATCACGCATGCAATGTCTGGCATTGCAAAATAAATTATTTGAAAAAAATTAAAAACATCAGAGAATGCCTCAAAATACGTTCGTTTCGGAAAAAAAATATTGAAAGCCAACGGCACCCGGTGTTCCCAGGCGGTCACCCATCCAAGTACTATCCGGGCCCGATGCTGCTTAACTTCGGTGATCGGACGAGAACCGGTGTATTCAGCGTGGTATGGCCGTTGGCAATTTCCACCACTCTCGAGTCAACTATTTTAGCAATATCAAGCCCGCAAACACTTGCAACGACGCGACACGACGTCTATTTTCTTGCCCACGGCTTGCATACATCGGGCCGTCCACGACCATACTATATGATGGCGGGAGACGGAGGTAATTTGCCATCTCAAAACGAACTTTGGATAAATGTGGAAGAGATACGGGTTACTACAGCACCAATGCATTGCCCCAAGAGAGCTGGTCGCATCTAGATGAAATGGAATGGTGTCAAAAGGGAACATACCAATTCAAAATCACGCATGCAATGTCTGGCATTGCAAAATAAATTATTTGAAAAAAATTAAAAACATCAGAGAATGCCTCAAAATACGTTCGTTTCGGAAAAAAAATATTGAAAGCCAACGGCACCCGGTGTTCCCAGGCGGTCACCCATCCAAGTACTATCCGGGCCCGATGCTGCTTAACTTCGGTGATCGGACGAGAACCGGTGTATTCAGCGTGGTATGGCCGTTGGCAATTTCCACCACTCTCGAGTCAACTATTTTAGCAATATCAAGCCCGCAAACACTTGCAACGACGCGACACGACGTCTATTTTCTTGCCCACGGCTTGCATACATCGGGCCGTCCACGACCATACTATATGATGGCGGGAGACGGAGGTAATTTGCCATCTCAAAACGAACTTTGGATAAATGTGGAAGAGATACGGGTTACTACAGCACCAATGCATTGCCCCAAGAGAGCTGGTCGCATCTAGATGAAATGGAATGGTGTCAAAAGGGAACATACCAATTCAAAATCACGCATGCAATGTCTGGCATTGCAAAATAAATTATTTGAAAAAAATTAAAAACATCAGAGAATGCCTCAAAATACGTTCGTTTCGGAAAAAAAATATTGAAAGCCAACGGCACCCGGTGTTCCCAGGCGGTCACCCATCCAAGTACTATCCGGGCCCGATGCTGCTTAACTTCGGTGATCGGACGAGAACCGGTGTATTCAGCGTGGTATGGCCGTGGCATTTTCCAACACTCTCGAGTCAACTATTTTAGCAATATCAAGCCCGCAAACACTTGCAACGACGCGACACGACGTCTATTTTCTTGCCCACGGCTTGCATACATCGGGCCGTCCACGACCATACTATATGATGGCGGGAGACGGAGGTAATTTGCCATCTCAAAACGAACTTTGTATAAATGTGGAAGAGATACGGGTTACTACAGCACCAATGCATTGCCCCAAGAGAGCTGGTCGCATCTAGATGAAATGGAATGGTGTCAAAAGGGAACATACCAATTCAAAATCACGCATGCAATGTCTGGCATTGCAAAATAAATTGTTTGAAAAAAATTTAAAACATCAGAGAATGCCTCAAAATACGTTCGTTTCGGAAAAAAAATATTGAAAGCCAACGGCACCCGGTGTTCCCAGGCGGTCACCCATCCAAGTACTATCCGGGCCCGATGCTGCTTAACTTCGGTGATCGGACGAGAACCGGTGTATTCAGCGTGGTATGGCCGTTGGCAATTTCCACCACTCTCGAGTCAACTATTTTAGCAATATCAAGCCCGCAAACACTTGCAACGACGCGACACGACGTCTATTTTCTTGCCCACGGCTTGCATACATCGGGCCGTCCACGACCATACTATATGATGGCGGGAGACGGAGGTAATTTGCCATCTCAAAACGAACTTTGGATAAATGTGGAAGAGATACGGGTTACTACAGCACCAATGCATTGCCCCAAGAGAGCTGGTCGCATCTAGATGAAATGGAATGGTGTCAAAAGGGAACATACCAATTCAAAATCACGCATGCAATGTCTGGCATTGCAAAATAAATTATTTGAAAAAAATTAAAAACATCAGAGAATGCCTCAAAATACGTTCGTTTCGGAAAAAAAATATTGAAAGCCAACGGCACCCGGTGTTCCCAGGCGGTCACCCATCCAAGTACTATCCGGGCCCGATGCTGCTTAACTTCGGTGATCGGACGAGAACCGGTGAATTCAGCGTGGTATGGCCGTTGGCAATTTCAACCACTCTCGAGTCAACTATTTTAGCAATATCAAGCCCGCAAACACTTGCAACGACGCGACACGACGTCTATTTTCTTGCCCACGGCTTGCATACATCGGGCCGTCCACGACCATACTATATGATGGCGGGAGACGGAGGTAATTTGCCATCTCAAAACGAACTTTGGATAAATGTGGAAGAGATACGGGTTACTACAGCACCAATGCATTGCCCCAAGAGAGCTGGTCGCATCTAGATGAAATGGAATGGTGTCAAAAGGGAACATACCAATTCAAAATCACGCATGCAATGTCTGGCATTGCAAAATAAATTATTTGAAAAAAATTAAAAACATCAGAGAATCCCTCAAAATACGTTCGTTTCGGAAAAAAAATATTGAAAGCCAACGGCACCCGGTGTTCCCAGGCGGTCACCCATCCAAGTACTATCCGGGCCCGATGCTGCTTAACTTCGGTGATCGGACGAGAACCGGTGTATTCAGCGTGGTATGGCCGTTGGCAATTTCCACCACTCTCGAGTCAACTATTTTAGCAATATCAAGCCCGCAAACACTTGCAACGACGCGACACGACGTCTATTTTCTTGCCCACGGCTTGCATACATCGGGCCGTCCACGACCATACTATATGATGGCGGGAGACGGAGGTAATTTGCCATCTCAAAACGAACTTTGGATAAATGTGGAAGAGATACGGGTTACTACAGCACCAATGCATTGCCCCAAGAGAGCTGGTCGCATCTAGATGAAATGGAATGGTGTCAAAAGGGAACATACCAATTCAAAATCACGCATGCAATGTCTGGCATTGCAAAATAAATTATTTGAAAAAAATTAAAAACATCAGAGAATGCCTCAAAATACGTTCGTTTCGGAAAAAAAATATTGAAAGCCAACGGCACCCGGTGTTCCCAGGCGGTCACCCATCCAAGTACTATCCGGGCCCGATGCTGCTTAACTTCGGTGATCGGACGAGAACCGGTGTATTCAGCGTGGTATGGCCGTTGGCAATTTCCACCACTCTCGAGTCAACTATTTTAGCAATATCAAGCCCGCAAACACTTGCAACGACGCGACACGACGTCTATTTTCTTGCCCACGGCTTGCATACATCGGGCCGTCCACGACCATACTATATGATGGCGGGAGACGGAGGTAATTTGCCATCTCAAAACGAACTTTGGATAAATGTGGAAGAGATACGGGTTACTACAGCACCAATGCATTGCCCCAAGAGAGCTGGTCGCATCTAGATGAAATGGAATGGTGTCAAAAGGGAACATACCAATTCAAAATCACGCATGCAATGTCTGGCATTGCAAAATAAATTATTTGAAAAAAATTAAAAACATCAGAGAATGCCTCAAAATACGTTCGTTTCGGAAAAAAAATATTGAAAGCCAACGGCACCCGGTGTTCCCAGGCGGTCACCCATCCAAGTACTATCCGGGCCCGATGCTGCTTAACTTCGGTGATCGGACGAGAACCGGTGTATTCAGCGTGGTATGGCCGTTGGCAATTTCCACCACTCTCGAGTCAACTATTTTAGCAATATCAAGCCCGCAAACACTTGCAACGACGCGACACGACGTCTATTTTCTTGCCCACGGCTTGCATACATCGGGCCGTCCACGACCATACTATATGATGGCGGGAGACGGAGGTAATTTGCCATCTCAAAACGAACTTTGGATAAATGTGGAAGAGATACGGGTTACTACAGCACCAATGCATTGCCCCAAGAGAGCTGGTCGCATCTAGATGAAATGGAATGGTGTCAAAAGGGAACATACCAATTCAAAATCACGCATGCAATGTCTGGCATTGCAAAATAAATTATTTGAAAAAAATTAAAAACATCAGAGAATGCCTCAAAATACGTTCGTTTCGGAAAAAAAATATTGAAAGCCAACGGCACCCGGTGTTCCCAGGCGGTCACCCATCCAAGTACTATCCGGGCCCGATGCTGCTTAACTTCGGTGATCGGACGAGAACCGGTGTATTCAGCGTGGTATTTTTTTTTTTTTTTTTTTTTTTTTTTTTTTTTTTTATTGTCCATGCTGGTACATTAGAACATTCAAGCTCTTTGATCACACCACGGTTGTGGTATGGTATGGCCGTTGGCAATTTCCACCACTCTCGAGTCAACTATTTTAGCAATATCAAGCCCGCAAACACTTGCAACGACGCGACAAGACGTCTATTTTCTTGCCCACGGCTTGCATACATCGGGCCGTCCACGACCATACTATATGATGGCGGGAGACGGAGGTAATTTGCCATCTCAAAACGAACTTTGGATAAATGTGGAAGAGATACGGGTTACTACAGCACCAATGCATTGCCCCAAGAGAGCTGGTCGCATCTAGATGAAATGGAATGGTGTCAAAAGGGAACATACCAATTCAAAATCACGCATGCAATGTCTGGCATTGCAAAATAAATTATTTGAAAAAAATTTAAAACATCAGAGAATGCCTCAAAATACGTTCGTTTCGGAAAAAAAATATTGAAAGCCAACGGCACCCGGTGTTCCCAGGCGGTCACCCATCCAAGTACTATCCGGGCCCGATGCTGCTTAACTTCGGTGATCGGACGAGAACCGGTGTATTCAGCGTGGTATGGCCGTTGGCAATTTCCACCACTCTCGAGTCAACTATTTTAGCAATATCAAGCCCGCAAACACTTGCAACGACGCGACACGACGTCTATTTTCTTGCCCACGGCTTGCATACATCGGGCCGTCCACGACCATACTATATGATGGCGGGAGACGGAGGTAATTTGCCATCTCAAAACGAACTTTGGATAAATGTGGAAGAGATACGGGTTACTACAGCACCAATGCATTGCCCCAAGAGAGCTGGTCGCATCTAGATGAAATGGAATGGTGTCAAAAGGGAACATACCAATTCAAAATCACGCATGCAATGTCTGGCATTGCAAAATAAATTATTTGAAAAAAATTAAAAACATCAGAGAATGCCTCAAAATACGTTCGTTTCGGAAAAAAAATATTGAAAGCCAACGGCACCCGGTGTTCCCAGGCGGTCACCCATCCAAGTACTATCCGGGCCCGATGCTGCTTAACTTCGGTGATCGGACGAGAACCGGTGTATTCAGCGTGGTATGGCCGTTGGCAATTTCCACCACTCTCGAGTCAACTATTTTAGCAATATCAAGCCCGCAAACCCTTGCAACGACGCGACACGACGTCTATTTTCTTGCCCACGGCTTGCATACATCGGGCCGTCCACGACCATACTATATGATGGCGGGAGACGGAGGTAATTTGCCATCTCAAAACGAACTTTGGATAAATGTGGAAGAGATACGGGTTACTACAGCACCAATGCATTGCCCCAAGAGAGCTGGTCGCATCTAGATGAAATGGAATGGTGTCAAAAGGGAACATACCAATTCAAAATCACGCATGCAATGTCTGGCATTGCAAAATAAATTATTTGAAAAAAATTAAAAACATCAGAGAATGCCTCAAAATACGTTCGTTTCGGAAAAAAAATATTGAAAGCCAACGGCACCCGGTGTTCCCAGGCGGTCACCCATCCAAGTACTATCCGGGCCCGATGCTGCTTAACTTCGGTGATCGGACGAAAACCGGTGTATTCAGCGTGGTATGCCCGTTGGCAATTTCCACCACTCTCGAGTCAACTATTTTAGCAATATCAAGCCCGCAAACACTTGCAACGACGCGACACGACGTCTATTTTCTTGCCCACGGCTTGCATACATCGGGCCGTCCACGACCATACTATATGATGGCGGGAGACGGAGGTAATTTGCCATCTCAAAACGAACTTTGGATAAATGTGGAAGAGATACGGGTTACTACAGCACCAATGCATTGCCCCAAGAGAGCTGGTCGCATCTAGATGAAATGGAATGGTGTCAAAAGGGAACATACCAATTCAAAATCACGCATGCAATGTCTGGCATTGCAAAATAAATTATTTGAAAAAAATTTAAAACATCAGAGAATGCCTCAAAATACGTTCGTTTCGGAAAAAAAATATTGAAAGCCAACGGCACCCGGTGTTCCCAGGCGGTCACCCATCCAAGTACTATCCGGGCCCGATGCTGCTTAACTTCGGTGATCGGACGAGAACCGGTGTATTCAGCGTGGTATGGCCGTTGGCAATTTCCACCACTCTCGAGTCAACTATTTTAGCAATATCAAGCCCGCAAACACTTGCAACGACGCGACACGACGTCTATTTTCTTGCCCACGGCTTGCATACATCGGGCCGTCCACGACCATACTATATGATGGCGGGAGACGGAGGTAATTTGCCATCTCAAAACGAACTTTGGATAAATGTGGAAGAGATACGGGTTACTACAGCACCAATGCATTGCCCCAAGAGAGCTGGTCGCATCTAGATGAAATGGAATGGTGTCAAAAGGGAACATACCAATTCAAAATCACGCATGCAATGTCTGGCATTGCAAAATAAATTATTTGAAAAAAATTTAAAACATCAGAGAATGCCTCAAAATACGTTCGTTTCGGAAAAAAAATATTGAAAGCCAACGGCACCCGGTGTTCCCAGGCGGTCACCCATCCAAGTACTATCCGGGCCCGATGCTGCTTAACTTCGGTGATCGGACGAGAACCGGTGTATTCAGCGTGGTATGGCCGTGGCATTTTCCAACACTCTCGAGTCAACTATTTTAGCAATATCAAGCCCGCAAACACTTGCAACGACGCGACACGACGTCTATTTTCTTGCCCACGGCTTGCATACATCGGGCCGTCCACGACCATACTATATGATGGCGGGAGACGGAGGTAATTTGCCATCTCAAAACGAACTTTGGATAAATGTGGAAGAGATACGGGTTACTACAGCACCAATGCATTGCCCCAAGAGAGCTGGTCGCATCTAGATGAAATGGAATGGTGTCAAAAGGGAACATACCAATTCAAAATCACGCATGCAATGTCTGGCATTGCAAAATAAATTGTTTGAAAAAAATTTAAAACATCAGAGAATGCCTCAAAATACGTTCGTTTCGGAAAAAAAATATTGAAAGCCAACGGCACCCGGTGTTCCCAGGCGGTCACCCATCCAAGTACTATCCGGGCCCGATGCTGCTTAACTTCGGTGATCGGACGAGAACCGGTGTATTCAGCGTGGTATGGCCGTTGGCAATTTCCACCACTCTCGAGTCAACTATTTTAGCAATATCAAGCCCGCAAACACTTGCAACGACGCGACACGACGTCTATTTTCTTGCCCACGGCTTGCATACATCGGGCCGTCCACGACCATACTATATGATGGCGGGAGACGGAGGTAATTTGCCATCTCAAAACGAACTTTGGATAAATGTGGAAGAGATACGGGTTACTACAGCACCAATGCATTGCCCCAAGAGAGCTGGTCGCATCTAGATGAAATGGAATGGTGTCAAAAGGGAACATACCAATTCAAAATCACGCATGCAATGTCTGGCATTGCAAAATAAATTATTTGAAAAAAATTTAAAACATCAGAGAATGCCTCAAAATACGTTCGTTTCGGAAAAAAAATATTGAAAGCCAACGGCACCCGGTGTTCCCAGGCGGTCACCCATCCAAGTACTATCCGAGCCCGATGCTGCTTAACTTCGGTGATCGGACGAGAACCGGTGAATTCAGCGTGGTATGGCCGTTGGCAATTTCAACCACTCTCGAGTCAACTATTTTAGCAATATCAAGCCCGCAAACACTTGCAACGACGCGACACGACGTCTATTTTCTTGCCCACGGCTTGCATACATCGGGCCGTCCACGACCATACTATATGATGGCGGGAGACGGAGGTAATTTGCCATCTCAAAACGAACTTTGGATAAATGTGGAAGAGATACGGGTTACTACAGCACCAATGCATTGCCCCAAGAGAGCTGGTCGCATCTAGATGAAATGGAATGGTGTCAAAAGGGAACATACCAATTCAAAATCACGCATGCAATGTCTGGCATTGCAAAATAAATTATTTGAAAAAAATTAAAAACATCAGAGAATCCCTCAAAATACGTTCGTTTCGGAAAAAAAATATTGAAAGCCAACGGCACCCGGTGTTCCCAGGCGGTCACCCATCCAAGTACTATCCGGGCCCGATGCTGCTTAACTTCGGTGATCGGACGAGAACCGGTGTATTCAGCGTGGTATGGCCGTGGCATTTTCCAACACTCTCGAGTCAACTATTTTAGCAATATCAAGCCCGCAAACACTTGCAACGACGCGACACGACGTCTATTTTCTTGCCCACGGCTTGCATACATCGGGCCGTCCACGACCATACTATATGATGGCGGGAGACGGAGGTAATTTGCCATCTCAAAACGAACTTTGGATAAATGTGGAAGAGATACGGGTTACTACAGCACCAATGCATTGCCCCAAGAGAGCTGGTCGCATCTAGATGAAATGGAATGGTGTCAAAAGGGAACATACCAATTCAAAATCACGCATGCAATGTCTGGCATTGCAAAATAAATTATTTGAAAAAAATTAAAAACATCAGAGAATCCCTCAAAATACGTTCGTTTCGGAAAAAAAATATTGAAAGCCAACGGCACCCGGTGTTCCCAGGCGGTCACCCATCCAAGTACTATCCGGGCCCGATGCTGCTTAACTTCGGTGATCGGACGAGAACCGGTGTATTCAGCGTGGTATGGCCGTTGGCAATTTCCACCACTCTCGAGTCAACTATTTTAGCAATATCAAGCCCGCAAACACTTGCAACGACGCGACACGACGTCTATTTTCTTGCCCACGGCTTGCATACATCGGGCCGTCCACGACCATACTATATGATGGCGGGAGACGGAGGTAATTTGCCATCTCAAAACGAACTTTGGATAAATGTGGAAGAGATACGGGTTACTACAGCACCAATGCATTGCCCCAAGAGAGCTGGTCGCATCTAGATGAAATGGAATGGTGTCAAAAGGGAACATACCAATTCAAAATCACGCATGCAATGTCTGGCATTGCAAAATAAATTATTTGAAAAAAATTAAAAACATCAGAGAATGCCTCAAAATACGTTCGTTTCGGAAAAAAAATATTGAAAGCCAACGGCACCCGGTGTTCCCAGGCGGTCACCCATCCAAGTACTATCCGGGCCCGATGCTGCTTAACTTCGGTGATCGGACGAGAACCGGTGTATTCAGCGTGGTATGGCCGTTGGCAATTTCCACCACTCTCGAGTCAACTATTTTAGCAATATCAAGCCCGCAAACACTTGCAACGACGCGACACGACGTCTATTTTCTTGCCCACGGCTTGCATACATCGGGCCGTCCACGACCATACTATATGATGGCGGGAGACGGAGGTAATTTGCCATCTCAAAACGAACTTTGGATAAATGTGGAAGAGATACGGGTTACTACAGCACCAATGCATTGCCCCAAGAGAGCTGGTCGCATCTAGATGAAATGGAATGGTGTCAAAAGGGAACATACCAATTCAAAATCACGCATGCAATGTCTGGCATTGCAAAATAAATTATTTGAAAAAAATTAAAAACATCAGAGAATGCCTCAAAATACGTTCGTTTCGGAAAAAAAATATTGAAAGCCAACGGCACCCGGTGTTCCCAGGCGGTCACCCATCCAAGTACTATCCGGGCCCGATGCTGCTTAACTTCGGTGATCGGACGAGAACCGGTGAATTCAGCGTGGTATGGCCGTTGGCAATTTCCACCACTCTCGAGTTAACTATTTTAGCAATATCAAGCCCGCAAACACTTGCAACGACGCGACACGACGTCTATTTTCTTGCCCACGGCTTGCATACATCGGGCCGTCCACGACCATACTATATGATGGCGGGAGACGGAGGTAATTTGCCATCTCAAAACGAACTTTGGATAAATGTGGAAGAGATACGGGTTACTACAGCACCAATGCATTGCCCCAAGAGAGCTGGTCGCATCTAGATGAAATGGAATGGTGTCAAAAGGGAACATACCAATTCAAAATCACGCATGCAATGTCTGGCATTGCAAAATAAATTATTTGAAAAAAATTTAAAACATCAGAGAATGCCTCAAAATACGTTCGTTTCGGAAAAAAAATATTGAAAGCCAACGGCACCCGGTGTTCCCAGGCGGTCACCCATCCAAGTACTATCCGGGCCCGATGCTGCTTAACTTCGGTGATCGGACGAGAACCGGTGTATTCAGCGTGGTATGGCCGTTGGCATTTTCCAACACTCTCGAGTCAATTATTTTAGCAATATCAAGCCCGCAAACACTTGCAACGACGCGACACGACGTCTATTTTCTTGCCCACGGCTTGCATACATCGGGCCGTCCACGACCATACTATATGATGGCGGGAGACGGAGGTAATTTGCCATCTCAAAACGAACTTTGGATAAATGTGGAAGAGATACGGGTTACTACAGCACCAATGCATTGCCCCAAGAGAGCTGGTCGCATCTAGATGAAATGGAATGGTGTCAAAAGGGAACATACCAATTCAAAATCACGCATGCAATGTCTGGCATTGCAAAATAAATTATTTGAAAAAAATTAAAAACATCAGAGAATGCCTCAAAATACGTTCGTTTCGGAAAAAAAATATTGAAAGCCAACGGCACCCGGTGTTCCCAGGCGGTCACCCATCCAAGTACTATCCGGGCCCGATGCTGCTTAACTTCGGTGATCGGACGAGAACCGGTGTATTCAGCGTGGTATGGCCGTTGGCATTTTCCAACACTCTCGAGTCAACTATTTTAGCAATATCAAGCCCGCAAACACTTGCAACGACGCGACACGACGTCTATTTTCTTGCCCACGGCTTGCATACATCGGGCCGTCCACGACCATACTATATGATGGCGGGAGACGGAGGTAATTTGCCATCTCAAAACGAACTTTGGATAAATGTGGAAGAGATACGGGTTACTACAGCACCAATGCATTGCCCCAAGAGAGCTGGTCGCATCTAGATGAAATGGAATGGTGTCAAAAGGGAACATACCAATTCAAAATCACGCATGCAATGTCTGGCATTGCAAAATAAATTATTTGAAAAAAATTAAAAACATCAGAGAATGCCTCAAAATACGTTCGTTTCGGAAAAAAAATATTGAAAGCCAACGGCACCCGGTGTTCCCAGGCGGTCACCCATCCAAGTACTATCCGGGCCCGATGCTGCTTAACTTCGGTGATCGGACGAGAACCGGTGTATTCAGCGTGGTATGGCCGTTGGCAATTTCCACCACTCTCGAGTCAACTATTTTAGCAATATCAAGCCCGCAAACACTTGCAACGACGCGACACGACGTCTATTTTCTTGCCCACGGCTTGCATACATCGGGCCGTCCACGACCATACTATATGATGGCGGGAGACGGAGGTAATTTGCCATCTCAAAACGAACTTTGGATAAATGTGGAAGAGATACGGGTTACTACAGCACCAATGCATTGCCCCAAGAGAGCTGGTCGCATCTAGATGAAATGGAATGGTGTCAAAAGGGAACATACCAATTCAAAATCACGCATGCAATGTCTGGCATTGCAAAATAAATTATTTGAAAAAAATTAAAAACATCAGAGAATGCCTCAAAATACGTTCGTTTCGGAAAAAAAATATTGAAAGCCAACGGCACCCGGTGTTCCCAGGCGGTCACCCATCCAAGTACTATCCGGGCCCGATGCTGCTTAACTTCGGTGATCGGACGAGAACCGGTGTATTCAGCGTGGTATGGCCGTTGGCAATTTCCACCACTCTCGAGTCAACTATTTTAGCAATATCAAGCCCGCAAACACTTGCAACGACGCGACACGACGTCTATTTTCTTGCCCACGGCTTGCATACATCGGGCCGTCCACGACCATACTATATGATGGCGGGAGACGGAGGTAATTTGCCATCTCAAAACGAACTTTGGATAAATGTGGAAGAGATACGGGTTACTACAGCACCAATGCATTGCCCCAAGAGAGCTGGTCGCATCTAGATGAAATGGAATGGTGTCAAAAGGGAACATACCAATTCAAAATCACGCATGCAATGTCTGGCATTGCAAAATAAATTATTTGAAAAAAATTTAAAACATCAGAGAATGCCTCAAAATACGTTCGTTTCGGAAAAAAAATATTGAAAGCCAACGGCACCCGGTGTTCCCAGGCGGTCACCCATCCAAGTACTATCCGGGCCCGATGCTGCTTAACTTCGGTGATCGGACGAGAACCGGTGAATTCAGCGTGGTATGGCCGTTGGCAATTTCAACCACTCTCGAGTCAACTATTTTAGCAATATCAAGCCCGCAAACACTTGCAACGACGCGACACGACGTCTATTTTCTTGCCCACGGCTTGCATACATCGGGCCGTCCACGACCATACTATATGATGGCGGGAGACGGAGGTAATTTGCCATCTCAAAACGAACTTTGGATAAATGTGGAAGAGATACGGGTTACTACAGCACCAATGCATTGCCCCAAGAGAGCTGGTCGCATCTAGATGAAATGGAATGGTGTCAAAAGGGAACATACCAATTCAAAATCACGCATGCAATGTCTGGCATTGCAAAATAAATTATTTGAAAAAAATTAAAAACATCAGAGAATCCCTCAAAATACGTTCGTTTCGGAAAAAAAATATTGAAAGCCAACGGCACCCGGTGTTCCCAGGCGGTCACCCATCCAAGTACTATCCGGGCCCGATGCTGCTTAACTTCGGTGATCGGACGAGAACCGGTGTATTCAGCGTGGTATGGCCGTTGGCAATTTCCACCACTCTCGAGTCAACTATTTTAGCAATATCAAGCCCGCAAACACTTGCAACGACGCGACACGACGTCTATTTTCTTGCCCACGGCTTGCATACATCGGGCCGTCCACGACCATACCATATGATGGCGGGAGACGGAGGTAATTTGCCATCTCAAAACGAACTTTGGATAAATGTGGAAGAGATACGGGTTACTACAGCACCAATGCATTGCCCCAAGAGAGCTGGTCGCATCTAGATGAAATGGAATGGTGTCAAAAGGGAACATACCAATTCAAAATCACGCATGCAATGTCTGGCATTGCAAAATAAATTATTTGAAAAAAATTAAAAACATCAGAGAATGCCTCAAAATACGTTCGTTTCGGAAAAAAAATATTGAAAGCCAACGGCACCCGGTGTTCCCAGGCGGTCACCCATCCAAGTACTATCCGGGCCCGATGCTGCTTAACTTCGGTGATCGGACGAGAACCGGTGTATTCAGCGTGGTATGGCCGTTGGCAATTTCCACCACTCTCGAGTCAACTATTTTAGCAATATCAAGCCCGCAAACACTTGCAACGACGCGACACGACGTCTATTTTCTTGCCCACGGCTTGCATACATCGGGCCGTCCACGACCATACTATATGATGGCGGGAGACGGAGGTAATTTGCCATCTCAAAACGAACTTTGGATAAATGTGGAAGAGATACGGGTTACTACAGCACCAATGCATTGCCCCAAGAGAGCTGGTCGCATCTAGATGAAATGGAATGGTGTCAAAAGGGAACATACCAATTCAAAATCACGCATGCAATGTCTGGCATTGCAAAATAAATTATTTGAAAAAAATTAAAAACATCAGAGAATGCCTCAAAATACGTTCGTTTCGGAAAAAAAATATTGAAAGCCAACGGCACCCGGTGTTCCCAGGCGGTCACCCATCCAAGTACTATCCGGGCCCGATGCTGCTTAACTTCGGTGATCGGACGAGAACCGGTGAATTCAGCGTGGTATTTTTTTTTATAACTTTATTTCTAGGGCACTAGCCCCAACATTGCATTACATGGTTGTGTGCTTTACAGTCAATAGAATAATACATTAATTGTTTTTTTTTTTTAAATAATGGAAAATAATAGTTTTTTACATTTTACATCAAAATGTTGCAATGGCACACAGGCAGTTACATCCTTTGAAAGCAGTTCAAAATCTTAACTGCCCAAACTAGGCTTTGGTAAGCAGTAAAACTTTATTCCTATTTATTTATAAATACACATATATGGGTATATTTATTACATTTACTTTAGGACATTATATTTACATTTAAAATTTTTTTTTTTTTTTGTTTGGTACATTTATGAGTATTATATTACTTCCCATATACGTCGATACATTACTTCAATAACATTCCCTCTTTTTTTACCCCGGACTTTCCACCGTGCCTTCTTCTGTGACCAGTTGTTCTACTATTTTCCAATATGGTTGTAGCCGTTTTTCTAAGTTCTTACTTTCTTTTTTAACGTTCTCCCACCAAGTTCCCATATCTATTTCCACCCACTTGTTTACCGTCAGTAGATGTTGTCCTATTAGCCAGCACATAATTTCCATTTTTCCGCTGGGGAAGAGGTTGAAGTCCATTAGCATTATATTCCTATTACCTATATTCTTTTCTCCGAATGTATTGAATACTCTAAAAGCTTTTTTTATTAGGCCCCATCTTTGTCTTGATATGTTGCATTCAAACACCCTGTGGTCTTGCGTGTCGGCTGCATCGCAGTGTTCGCATTCGTTGTTCCCGGACAGCTTTAGGTTTTTTTTGATTTGTTGGGTTGTTACTATGTAGTTAGCAAATAGAAAAAAGGCGCTCTTTGTCCTTAAGTTCATGCTGTTTTTGTTGATATTTCTCCAGACTCTCTTCCAGTTTACTGATACGATGTGTTTTTCTATATTGATTTGACAATAGTCGTCGTTTCTCAGTATTCTGTAGATGGACTTTGTGGTTGCTCTCGTTTCTCTCGACATCTTTTCTACTATGTCTTTAACTGTCCTGATAGTTTTTGTCATAATTCTATCTTGCCTAGGTGCATCCAATGCCACCTTTAATAGATGTTTTGACTGTTGACAGTCGCCAGTTAAGGTGTTAATTACTGTTTTTGCGTAGAGGGCAATGGCCTTGTCCCGCACATCAATCATCCCTAGGCCTCCTTTGCCCTTGGGGAGACAGGTCTGGCTCTTTGCCACCCTTAGCAGTTGCCCACTCCACAGATATTGCATTGCTATTTTGGTCATTACGGCCCCATTTTTATCTGGCAACGGAAGGATTTGTGCAGTGAACCAGGCCTTGGAATATATTAATGCATTGATCGCAAGGACTTTCTGGTAAATATTGAGGTTTCTATCTCTCAATTGTGCAATAGTTCCTTTGATCGTTGACGTTGTCTTTTCCCATGCTGCGATAGTTGTGTCCGTCAACGTTCTTCTCCATGGTATTCCGAGGATGTCTACTGAAGTTACCTCTTTCCATTTACCAGTACCAGTGAAGTCGACGTCTTTTATTAGCATGGCCTTCGTTTTTTCCACATTCACCTTTTGCCCGCTTTCGTTTTCATATTCTTTTAGCGATTTCTCGATTATGTCAACCTCCGTTTGGTCTTTGGCGAAGATCGTTATATCGTCCGCGTACGCTACCGCGGTTATTTTTTCGTTCCCCACAGGGATACCTTTCAGAATCCTGCGGAGACGGTGTAATAGGGGCTCCAGTGTTACTGAAAAGAGAATCATTGATAGTGGACATCCTTGTCTAATGGATCTTGTTACAGGAAACGGCCTTGTTTCTACCCCCGCGCTCAATTTTACTCTTGAACTGATGTTTTTCGTGAACATTTTAATATTTTCCAAGAATATTTCCGGGAAGCCCATCTCTTTCAAGGTGTCAAGTACGTGATAGACTTCCACTCTATCAAATGCCTTGTCCAGATCAACCGCTATTAGTTTGAGACCTTCGTCCCGCCTATGATCGTGGCTCGCTATCACGTCCCTGATGGTCGTCAGTGCTGATATTATATTTTTTCCCTGCCCTACTATGTGTTCGTCAGGGCCGATTATCGTCGCTAGGCCTTCACTCAGCCTAGTTTTCACGATTTTCGCCATTATTTTATAATCGGCATTCAGGAGTGTGATAGGTCTGTAGTCATTTATTACTCTCGGTTCTTTCTTTTTCGGTACGAGTACTATTTTTCCCTCACTTTGGGTCTTGGCGAGAATATTTTTTTTGAAAATGGACTCAAATGCTGGAATCAGTATATCTTTCAGATCTTTCCAAAATTCTTCATAGAATTCGTAAGGAATTCCGTCGGGACCAGGAGACCTCCCCTTGGGGAGCCATCTCAGGGCGTCCTCACACTCCTCTCTCGTGTATATTTCCGCCATTCTCTCTGCCATTTCCACTGGGAGTGTCGGGAGTGGCGTGGAGTCTGGTGACTTACCCTTTCGTGTGGTGTTATTTCCTGACAGGAGAGCCACAAAGTGGTTGTATACATGGTCTATCATTTCACTTTCCTCCTCTATTCTACTTCCGTTTTCATTAAATATTCCGTTGTTTAATATATTATTTCTGCACTCCTTTAATCTTCTCCCCAGGTAATAAACAGAGGCCTCTTCCTCTGGCAGGGATAGTTTGCTTTTTTGCCAAGATTGTATTTTTGCCCTTTGCTGTTCAATACTAAAAATTTTCCTCTTCAGTTCTTTAGTTTCTTCCCAGTTGCTCCTTCCCTTATTCCTAGATTTTAAACTTTCTTGGAGCGCTTCCCTATAAAAGAGCATGGTTTCTCTTGTTTCTTCCGCTCTTATTCTTTGCAAATGTGCAAAGAGCCTTCTAATATGGACTTTCGTCATCTCCCATCTTTTAATTGGGTCCATTCCACTCCACTTTTTTACCCACAGTTGGATGTTCTCCCTCAGTATTTCTTTGGTGTCTTGTTCGTGAAACAGCTCAGTATTCAACCTCCATTCCTTTGCCCTTGCCTTTGGCCCCGTTCTGTTCGGGGATCCTTTGACGGAGATCAGGACCGCGCAGTGATCGGAGCATGTTACTGGAAGCACCGAATAGGACGATATACGGGTCTTCATGTCGAGGGATGCATAGAAACGGTCCTGCCGGGTTGCCCAGTTTTCCCTGTAAATGGTGTACGGGAGGATGTCATTGCCGTTGGATAGTTTTACTACGTCAACTGCCCTGAGGTTATTTATAATTGCTTTAAGGGGGCCGCATATTGGGTATTTCCCTGATCCTTCTCGGTTATTTTGGCTGTCTTTTTCGTCTATTATTGCATTAAAATCCCCGCCTAGGAGTGCCATTCCTTGAAACCCGTTCAAAAGGGGGAGGAGGTCCCTCGTGTAGAATTCCCTCCTTTCCTGTAATTTCCTAGTGCCGGCCGGGCCGTACACATTGATTATCTTTATTCCGAGTACGTACATGGCCATCGCCCTCCCAGATGGTAACATTGTAATCTTTTGTGGGATAATGCTTTTTTTTAACAATATGGCGGTGCCTCTTTCCTGTTCTATAGTATTCATATATATCTGCGCAGGCCCTGAGTCCCAATATGCGCTTCCCGTGACCTCTTGCAACAAAAGGATGTCCAGACCTTCTTTTTGAAAAAGGTCAAAAACTCTTTCTATCCTTTCCTTGCTTCTGATCCCACACACATTTAGCGTGCCTATTTTTAGTTTTGTGTCCATTTCGGTGTTCAAAGGATATTCGGTAGGGAGGTATTCCAATCTATATATTTGCTTTAGGTGAAAGCGGCTTTTCCGTTTCCAAATTATTCGATTCCCTATTCGTGATTTTAAATTTACCTTCTTTAACATACGCAAACTTTTCGGCCCAGTCCTCCAATGCCGGACGTGGTCCAGCACTGCCGCAGTCGCCGCTAGGCCATTTTGTCCGCTTTTGCTCCGCCGCCACCTTTTTGCACCCCCTCCAGAATCGGCTGGTGCTCTCCTCAAGGTCGTCCGCAACACTGCTCTCACTGGCGCTGCCCCGAGCCTCTTCTCCATGCTCACCCGCAGTGACGCTGCCGCGCAACACCTCTTTCTTCTTTCCGATTTCCTTTACCCTCCTGGCCCGCCGGTCGACCACTGTGAAGTCACCGCTCGCTTCAGCCTCCGCCCCCTGCAGACCGTGGTCCACTGCCATTTCACCTTCTTTCTGCCTGGTCCCGCCCGCCAAAACCGCCACCACCCCCCCATTCGACGCCACCGCGCCAATCAGCCCCGGGGCCACTTCCCCTCCCGGGGCGTCAACGGAGGCCCGGCTGCCCCCACTCTCTCTCCCCCGACCCGGCTCCGATTCACTATGCCCCACCAACCATTCCATTTTTTTATTGCTCAGCTTGTCTGCCAGCATTTCCACACTTCCTTCTCGCCCCTCCTCCTGAATGTCCATCTCCTTAGTCCCGGCCTCGCTGTTCCCCCTCTCCCCTCGTTCCCCGTTGCAAGCTTCCCCTTCCGCGCCGGTGGCCTCCATTAAATTGCTAAGGGTAACGGAAGTCGAAATCCTTTTACCCCGCCCCCTGTTCCTTGACCCCTTCCTCCGCTTACGCCCGATTCCGTTGGCCTCTGCCGGTCCGTCACTGCCCGAGTCATCATCTTCGCTGGTCGGGGGGGCTCGCGTAGTTCCTCGCCGCTTTTCACCTTCTAAAGAATCCTCTGCCCCTGTATTCTCCCCGATTGCATCAGTACCATTATCTTCCTCCGGAATTGGCACCAGCGGAATTTCCTCCTCCGTGTTTGACTTCTTTCCCCGCAATGCATCCGCATAAGCCGTACTCGTCTTCATCATTGTGCATTTGACTCTAAGGTGCTCCTCACTCCCACACCTGGAACAGGTTTGCTTTTGCCCGTCGTAGTGTATTACAGCTCTAAACCCGGCGATAGGGATATATGATGGTATGGGGCTCTTAATGTACATCTTGACTGTTCGGGTACCTGTACTGATTTTGTACAGACCCTGCCCAATCCACTGGTTGTCCGTGTGGGAGACCACCTTGCCGTATTTTCCGAGGGCCATTTCCACCTCAAATCTGGGGACTTCAGGCGGGAGTGAGACCACCTTAACAAAGGTTGCCCTGCTAGAGGCCGACTCCAAGGTCGCCGTTCCCCGCTTATCGGCTTCTGAAGGAAAGTCGATGGGCCCCCCTTTCGACCGCAAAATTTTTTCCACTAATTCTTCATTTATCACCTTAACATAAACTGTTTTCCTAGTAATTCCAAACTGAATAGCCACCAAATCTTCCAATTTTAGCCCGAGCTCGACACCGATGAATCGATGGACCTCTAGGGCCGTAGCGCTTTCTTTTAAGTCATTGAGACTTATAATTAGCGTGGCCTTCCTATCGTAAGGCATTCTAATTTACTACCTTAACAAGGAAAGAAAAGAACCAATCACGCACCTCAAGCCCTAAACAGGCCTGATAAAGAAAAAAGGGGAAAACTCCACCACAAAAAAAACTTCTCCGCCACAAGCACTAGGGGAGGCAGCGAGTTTCACCCCTCCCGGCGATCGAAGCCTCGAACGCCGGGGAAACGCACACACAGAACCGGAACACAGACACGTCCTCACGGCCGTTGGCAATTTCCACCACTCTCGAGTCAACTATTTTAGCAATATCAAGCCCGCAAACACTTGCAACGACGCGACACGACGTCTATTTTCTTGCCCACGGCTTGCATACATCGGGCCGTCCACGACCATACTATATGATGGCGGGAGACGGAGGTAATTTGCCATCTCAAAACGAACTTTGGATAAATGTGGAAGAGATACGGGTTACTACAGCACCAATGCATTGCCCCAAGAGAGCTGGTCGCATCTAGATGAAATGGAATGGTGTCAAAAGGGAACATACCAATTCAAAATCACGCATGCAATGTCTGGCATTGCAAAATAAATTATTTGAAAAAAATTAAAAACATCAGAGAATGCCTCAAAATACGTTCGTTTCGGAAAAAAAATATTGAAAGCCAACGGCACCCGGTGTTCCCAGGCGGTCACCCATCCAAGTACTATCCGGGCCCGATGCTGCTTAACTTCGGTGATCGGACGAGAACCGGTGAATTCAGCGTGGTATTTTTTTTTTTTTTTTTTTTTTTTTTTTTATTGCATGTATTTCCATTCACAGACATAGTTATTTAACACCATGTGCACCATCTTAAGCGTGCATAAGACCACAGATTGAACATTTTCACAATTGAACAATTCTAAACAAAGGATGATATAAGTATGAACCACTTATGAACTATAAGCATTCGGAAAGTGTTCACCGTCACATAACTTAGGGAACATTTTCCTTACTTGAATTAACAATACAAGATCCTTTATAGGGAACAAAATGATTACAATGAAATCAAGCCAATTATAAATAGTCAAATTTTTTTTAAACATCCCCTTTGCGTCTTTTTTTCACAGTTAAACATTAATGATACATTGTTTACATTATTATCTGCTCTTATTTATTGAACGTATTCCCTTTATTCACATACTTGTTATCGGTAATATATTTCCTTGCATACATGACAGTTTACATTGAGTCCAAGACCAATTTTCTTTAAACTTGTTATTCTTTCATGACTTCTTTTTTTACCATTTGTTCTACTTTCTTCCAATATGGCTGTAATCGGCCCGGTAGGTTTTTGCTCTCTTTTTTCACTTGTTCCCACCAACTTTCTATATCTATTTTAACCCACTTGTGTACCGTAAGAAGGTGCTGTCCAATCAGCCAGCACATTGTTTCCATTTTCACGCGGGGAAAGATGTTGAAATCCAGAATCATCATATTCCTATTTCCTATCTCCTTTTCTCCAAAGGTGTTTAATTCTCTAAATGTTCTTTTTATTAGGCACCACCTCCTCCTTGAGATGGTGCATTCGAACACCCTGTGGTCTTGTGTGTCGGCTTTGTCACAGTATTCGCATTCGTTCCTGCTTGTTAGATACATGTTTTGTTTCACTTGCTGGGTGGTCACTATATAGTTTGCGAATAGGAATAGGACGCTCTTTGTCCTTAGGGTCATGGCTATTTCGTTGATGTTCTTCCACACTCTCTTCCAATTTACCGATAGGATGTGCTTTTCGATGTTGATTCGGTGGTTGTCGTCGCTTCTGAGTTGTCGGTAAAGGCACTTGGTGGTGGCTGTCACTCCTCTCGGCATCTTTTCTACTAAGTCCTTAACTTTCCTGATAGTTTTCATCAGCAGTCTATCCTGCCCTGGTGCACCCCATGCCGCCTTTAGCAGATCTTTTGAATGTTGACAGTCGTCGGATAGGATGTTTATTACTGTCTTTGCATAGAGTGCCAGGGCTTTGTCCCGCACGTCGATCAGCCCTAGGCCCCCCTTCCCCTTGGGTAGACAGGCCTGGCTCTTTGCTACTCTTAGCAAATGCCCTCCCCAAAGGTATTGCGTTGCTATTTTCGTCAATAGAGCCCCATGTTTTTCTGGCAACGGGAAAATCAGTGCGGCGTACCATGCCTTGGATAATAACAATGCGTTTATCGCAAGGACTTTCTGATGTATGTTTAGGTCCCTGTCTCTCAATTGCGCTAATGTTCCTTTTATCATTCTCGTTGCCTTTTCCCATACTGCGTTTGTCGTCTCCGTGGAAGTCCTACTCCATGGAATGCCCAGAATGTCCATCGAGGTCACCTCTTTCCATTCACTGGTCGCGGTGAAGTCGGCGTCTTTTATTGTCAAGGCCTTTGTCTTTTCCATGTTTACTTTTTGCCCGCTTTCCTCCTCATATTCCTTTAATGATTTCCCTATTACATGAATTTCCGCTTGATCTTGGGCGAAGATCGTTACGTCGTCCGCATAAGCCACCGCGGACACTTTTCCGTTCCCCGCCGGGATTCCTTTAATGTTTCTGCGAAGACTATGTAGCAGGGGCTCCAGTGATATAGAGAACAGAAGCATCGAAAGCGGACAGCCTTGTCTGATTGATCTTCTCACGGGGAACGACTTTGTTTCGGCCCCCGCGCTCAATTTTACTTTCGACGTGATGTTGTTCGTGAACATTTTTATTGTATTCAAAAACTTTTCGGGGAATCCCATCCTCTTTAATGTGTTCAATACGTGGTTTATGTTCACCCTGTCGAAAGCCTTCTCAATATCTACCGCTACCAGTTTAAGGCCCGCGCCCTGCCTGCTCTCGTGGCTCGCGATTGCGTCTCTGATCGTTGTCAGCGCCGTTACAATGTTCCTCCCCTTTCCTACTATGTGTTGGTCTGGCCCGATTATCTTTTCCACGGCTTCGTTGAGTCTGGTTTTAACGATTTTAGCTACTACCTTGTAATCGGCGTTGAGGAGGGTGATGGGTCTGTAGTCATTTAGGCTCCTTGGCTCTTTTCTTTTCGGCACTAGGACAATTTTCCCCTCTCTTTGGGTCGTGGTGAGGGTGCCATTTTGGAGGATGTTCTCTATCGCTGGAATGATTAAATCCTTCAGCTCTTCCCAGAATTCTACGTAGAATTCAAAAGGGATACCGTCGGTACCCGGGGACCTCCCCTTGGGGAGCCATCTCATAGCATCCTCGCACTCCTCCCTTGTGATTCTTTCCGCCATCCTCTCTGCCACCTCCACTGGCAGTTGGGGGAGTGGCGTGAGATTTTCTGTCTCTTCCTTGAGTGATGTGTCCTCCCCAGAAAGGAGAGTCTCAAAATGGTGGCATACATGCTCTATGATTTCTCTCTCTTCTTTTAACCTCGTTCCGTTCTCGTTCAAAATGCCGTTTTTGAGTAAGTTGTTGGCGCAATCCTTTAACCTCCTCCCCAGATAATACACCGAGGCATGTTCTTCTGGCAAACATATTTTGCTTCTGTGCCATGTTGATATTTTCGCCCTTTCCTCTTCCATTCCGAAGATTTTCCTTTTTAGTTCTTTTATCTCCCCCCAGTTGCTCCGTTCCCTTTCTCTCGTCTTTAGGCTCTCCTCGAGCGCTTCTCTGTAAAAAGCCATGGTTTCCCTGATTTCTTCGGCTCTCTCCCTGTGCAGTTGTGCGAAAAGGTTTCTTATTTTTACTTTGGAGTTTTCCCACCTTTCGCTTGGATCCAATCCTCTCCAGCTTTCCTCCCATCGCTGGATGTTTTCTTTCAGTATGGCTCTGGTGTCTTTCTCATATAGCAGCTCGACGTTCATCCTCCACTCCTTTTTCCTTGGCTGATGCCTCGTCCTGCTTTGGGATCCATCGACCGATATAATAACTGCGCAGTGGTCGGAGCATGCCACTGGAAGAACCGCATAGGAGGATATATGGGTTTTCAAGTCGTAGGATGCGTAAAAGCGGTCCTGCCTTGTTGCCCATTTGTCGCCGTAGATGGTGTACGGAAGGTTATCTTTTGTGCTTGTTAATCTGTTTGCGTCAGTGGCTCTGAGGTTTTTAACTATCGATTTTAGGGGACCACACAGTGGGTATTTTGCTCCTCCTCCATCGTTGTTTTGGCTATCTTTCTCGTCTATGATTGCGTTAAAATCACCCCCTAACAGTGCCATTCCTTGGAAGTCGCTCAGCAGGGGCAGGAGGTCCCGCGAGTAAAATTCCCTCCTCTCCTGAAGTTTCCTGGTGCCGGCCGGGCCGTACACATTTATTATCCTTATCCCAAGGATCGTCATGGCCATCGCCCTCCCGGATGGTAGCATTGTCATTTTTTCTCCGGTGATGTTTCTTTTTAACATGATCGCAGTGCCTCTTTCCCGCTCTTGGTTGTTTATATAGATCTCCGCCGGGCCCGTTTCCCAATGTACACTCACCATGACCTCTTGCAATAGTAGGATGTCCAGGTCTTCTCTTTTAAATAGGTCGAATACTTTTTCTATTCTGTTTTTACTTGTAACCCCACATACATTAAGCGTGCCTATTCTCAATTTTGGGTTCAATGTGTAATTCATTGGGATTCCGGATTCGGGGTTCCCATTTGCTTCCCCTTATCATTCCCTGTATTTTTTGCATCCCTTTTCCATTTGGCTTCCTTCATATATGCGTACCTCACCGCTATCTCCTGGAGTCCGACGCTTAGGCTGTTCTTTCCTTTGTCCTTCTTCTTCGTCTTCTGTCTCTGCTCGGTCGTTTCCGCCTTGCCCCCTCTCCCGGATCTCCTCGGGGCCTCGTCCTGGTCCCCGGTGTCGCTGCTCCCGTTGTCCTTGGCGTCGGAGTCCTCGCTCTCGTCCCCGCCGAGCCCAAACTTCCTCCCGCTGTCATCCTCGCCACCACCGCGCTTCCGACGTCCCTCCACCTCCCTCCAGGGGTGACCGCTGGTCGACGCGTTGTCCTCCGGGTCTTCTTCCCTCCTCCGCTCCTCAGCCTCTTCCTCATGCTGTTTGCCCTCCCCTTCGCGTAACGTCACAGATAACCCTTTCCCGAGACCCTTGTCGCTAAAAGGGGTTACCGGCCGTTGGCAATTTCCACCACTCTCGAGTTAACTATTTTAGCAATATCAAGCCCGCAAACACTTGCAACGACGCGACACGACGTCTATTTTCTTGCCCACGGCTTGCATACATCGGGCCGTCCACGACCATACTATATGATGGCGGGAGACGGAGGTAATTTGCCATCTCAAAACGAACTTTGGATAAATGTGGAAGAGATACGGGTTACTACAGCACATAATGCATTGCCCCAAGAGAGCTGGTCGCATCTAGATGAAATGGAATGGTGTCAAAAGGGAACATACCAATTCAAAATCACGCATGCAATGTCTGGCATTGCAAAATAAATTATTTGAAAAAAATTTAAAACATCAGAGAATGCCTCAAAATACGTTCGTTTCGGAAAAAAAATATTGAAAGCCAACGGCACCCGGTGTTCCCAGGCGGTCACCCATCCAAGTACTATCCGGGCCCGATGCTGCTTAACTTCGGTGATCGGACGAGAACCGGTGTATTCAGCGTGGTATGGCCGTTGGCATTTTCCAACACTCTCGAGTCAACTATTTTAGCAATATCAAGCCCGCAAACACTTGCAACGACGCGACACGACGTCTATTTTCTTGCCCACGGCTTGCATACATCGGGCCGTCCACGACCATACTATATGATGGCGGGAGACGGAGGTAATTTGCCATCTCAAAACGAACTTTGGATAAATGTGGAAGAGATACGGGTTACTACAGCACCAATGCATTGCCCCAAGAGAGCTGGTCGCATCTAGATGAAATGGAATGGTGTCAAAAGGGAACATACCAATTCAAAATCACGCATGCAATGTCTGGCATTGCAAAATAAATTATTTGAAAAAAATTAAAAACATCAGAGAATGCCTCAAAATACGTTCGTTTCGGAAAAAAAATATTGAAAGCCAACGGCACCCGGTGTTCCCAGGCGGTCACCCATCCAAGTACTATCCGGGCCCGATGCTGCTTAACTTCGGTGATCGGACGAGAACCGGTGTATTCAGCGTGGTATGGCCGTTGGCATTTTCCAACACTCTCGAGTCAACTATTTTAGCAATATCAAGCCCGCAAACACTTGCAACGACGCGACACGACGTCTATTTTCTTGCCCACGGCTTGCATACATCGGGCCGTCCACGACCATACTATATGATGGCGGGAGACGGAGGTAATTTGCCATCTCAAAACGAACTTTGGATAAATGTGGAAGAGATACGGGTTACTACAGCACCAATGCATTGCCCCAAGAGAGCTGGTCGCATCTAGATGAAATGGAATGGTGTCAAAAGGGAACATACCAATTCAAAATCACGCATGCAATGTCTGGCATTGCAAAATAAATTATTTGAAAAAAATTAAAAACATCAGAGAATGCCTCAAAATACGTTCGTTTCGGAAAAAAAATATTGAAAGCCAACGGCACCCGGTGTTCCCAGGCGGTCACCCATCCAAGTACTATCCGGGCCCGATGCTGCTTAACTTCGGTGATCGGACGAGAACCGGTGTATTCAGCGTGGTATGGCCGTTGGCAATTTCCACCACTCTCGAGTCAACTATTTTAGCAATATCAAGCCCGCAAACACTTGCAACGACGCGACACGACGTCTATTTTCTTGCCCACGGCTTGCATACATCGGGCCGTCCACGACCATACTATATGATGGCGGGAGACGGAGGTAATTTGCCATCTCAAAACGAACTTTGGATAAATGTGGAAGAGATACGGGTTACTACAGCACCAATGCATTGCCCCAAGAGAGCTGGTCGCATCTAGATGAAATGGAATGGTGTCAAAAGGGAACATACCAATTCAAAATCACGCATGCAATGTCTGGCATTGCAAAATAAATTATTTGAAAAAAATTAAAAACATCAGAGAATGCCTCAAAATACGTTCGTTTCGGAAAAAAAATATTGAAAGCCAACGGCACCCGGTGTTCCCAGGCGGTCACCCATCCAAGTACTATCCGGGCCCGATGCTGCTTAACTTCGGTGATCGGACGAGAACCGGTGAATTCAGCGTGGTATGGCCGTTGGCAATTTCCACCACTCTCGAGTTAACTATTTTAGCAATATCAAGCCCGCAAACACTTGCAACGACGCGACACGACGTCTATTTTCTTGCCCACGGCTTGCATACATCGGGCCGTCCACGACCATACTATATGATGGCGGGAGACGGAGGTAATTTGCCATCTCAAAACGAACTTTGGATAAATGTGGAAGAGATACGGGTTACTACAGCACCAATGCATTGCCCCAAGAGAGCTGGTCGCATCTAGATGAAATGGAATGGTGTCAAAAGGGAACATACCAATTCAAAATCACGCATGCAATGTCTGGCATTGCAAAATAAATTATTTGAAAAAAATTTAAAACATCAGAGAATGCCTCAAAATACGTTCGTTTCGGAAAAAAAATATTGAAAGCCAACGGCACCCGGTGTTCCCAGGCGGTCACCCATCCAAGTACTATCCGGGCCCGATGCTGCTTAACTTCGGTGATCGGACGAGAACCGGTGTATTCAGCGTGGTATGGCCGTTGGCATTTTCCAACACTCTCGAGTCAACTATTTTAGCAATATCAAGCCCGCAAACACTTGCAACGACGCGACACGACGTCTATTTTCTTGCCCACGGCTTGCATACATCGGGCCGTCCACGACCATACTATATGATGGCGGGAGACGGAGGTAATTTGCCATCTCAAAACGAACTTTGGATAAATGTGGAAGAGATACGGGTTACTACAGCACCAATGCATTGCCCCAAGAGAGCTGGTCGCATCTAGATGAAATGGAATGGTGTCAAAAGGGAACATACCAATTCAAAATCACGCATGCAATGTCTGGCATTGCAAAATAAATTATTTGAAAAAAATTAAAAACATCAGAGAATGCCTCAAAATACGTTCGTTTCGGAAAAAAAATATTGAAAGCCAACGGCACCCGGTGTTCCCAGGCGGTCACCCATCCAAGTACTATCCGGGCCCGATGCTGCTTAACTTCGGTGATCGGACGAGAACCGGTGTATTCAGCGTGGTATGGCCGTTGGCATTTTCCAACACTCTCGAGTCAACTATTTTAGCAATATCAAGCCCGCAAACACTTGCAACGACGCGACACGACGTCTATTTTCTTGCCCACGGCTTGCATACATCGGGCCGTCCACGACCATACTATATGATGGCGGGAGACGGAGGTAATTTGCCATCTCAAAACGAACTTTGGATAAATGTGGAAGAGATACGGGTTACTACAGCACCAATGCATTGCCCCAAGAGAGCTGGTCGCATCTAGATGAAATGGAATGGTGTCAAAAGGGAACATACCAATTCAAAATCACGCATGCAATGTCTGGCATTGCAAAATAAATTATTTGAAAAAAATTAAAAACATCAGAGAATGCCTCAAAATACGTTCGTTTCGGAAAAAAAATATTGAAAGCCAACGGCACCCGGTGTTCCCAGGCGGTCACCCATCCAAGTACTATCCGGGCCCGATGCTGCTTAACTTCGGTGATCGGACGAGAACCGGTGTATTCAGCGTGGTATGGCCGTTGGCAATTTCCACCACTCTCGAGTCAACTATTTTAGCAATATCAAGCCCGCAAACACTTGCAACGACGCGACACGACGTCTATTTTCTTGCCCACGGCTTGCATACATCGGGCCGTCCACGACCATACTATATGATGGCGGGAGACGGAGGTAATTTGCCATCTCAAAACGAACTTTGGATAAATGTGGAAGAGATACGGGTTACTACAGCACCAATGCATTGCCCCAAGAGAGCTGGTCGCATCTAGATGAAATGGAATGGTGTCAAAAGGGAACATACCAATTCAAAATCACGCATGCAATGTCTGGCATTGCAAAATAAATTATTTGAAAAAAATTAAAAACATCAGAGAATGCCTCAAAATACGTTCGTTTCGGAAAAAAAATATTGAAAGCCAACGGCACCCGGTGTTCCCAGGCGGTCACCCATCCAAGTACTATCCGGGCCCGATGCTGCTTAACTTCGGTGATCGGACGAGAACCGGTGTATTCAGCGTGGTATGGCCGTTGGCAATTTCCACCACTCTCGAGTCAACTATTTTAGCAATATCAAGCCCGCAAACACTTGCAACGACGCGACACGACGTCTATTTTCTTGCCCACGGCTTGCATACATCGGGCCGTCCACGACCATACTATATGATGGCGGGAGACGGAGGTAATTGGCCGTTGGCAATTTCCACCACTCTCGAGTCAACTATTTTAGCAATATCAAGCCCGCAAACACTTGCAACGACGCGACACGACGTCTATTTTCTTGCCCACGGCTTGCATACATCGGGCCGTCCACGACCATACTATATGATGGCGGGAGACGGAGGTAATTTGCCATCTCAAAACGAACTTTGGATAAATGTGGAAGAGATACGGGTTACTACAGCACCAATGCATTGCCCCAAGAGAGCTGGTCGCATCTAGATGAAATGGAATGGTGTCAAAAGGGAACATACCAATTCAAAATCACGCATGCAATGTCTGGCATTGCAAAATAAATTATTTGAAAAAAATTAAAAACATCAGAGAATGCCTCAAAATACGTTCGTTTCGGAAAAAAAATATTGAAAGCCAACGGCACCCGGTGTTCCCAGGCGGTCACCCATCCAAGTACTATCCGGGCCCGATGCTGCTTAACTTCGGTGATCGGACGAGAACCGGTGTATTCAGCGTGGTATGGCCGTGGCATTTTCCAACACTCTCGAGTCAACTATTTTAGCAATATCAAGCCCGCAAACACTTGCAACGACGCGACACGACGTCTATTTTCTTGCCCACGGCTTGCATACATCGGGCCGTCCACGACCATACTATATGATGGCGGGAGACGGAGGTAATTTGCCATCTCAAAACGAACTTTGGATAAATGTGGAAGAGATACGGGTTACTACAGCACCAATGCATTGCCCCAAGAGAGCTGGTCGCATCTAGATGAAATGGAATGGTGTCAAAAGGGAACATACCAATTCAAAATCACGCATGCAATGTCTGGCATTGCAAAATAAATTGTTTGAAAAAAATTTAAAACATCAGAGAATGCCTCAAAATACGTTCGTTTCGGAAAAAAAATATTGAAAGCCAACGGCACCCGGTGTTCCCAGGCGGTCACCCATCCAAGTACTATCCGGGCCCGATGCTGCTTAACTTCGGTGATCGGACGAGAACCGGTGTATTCAGCGTGGTATGGCCGTTGGCAATTTCCACCACTCTCGAGTCAACTATTTTAGCAATATCAAGCCCGCAAACACTTGCAACGACGCGACACGACGTCTATTTTCTTGCCCACGGCTTGCATACATCGGGCCGTCCACGACCATACTATATGATGGCGGGAGACGGAGGTAATTTGCCATCTCAAAACGAACTTTGGATAAATGTGGAAGAGATACGGGTTACTACAGCACCAATGCATTGCCCCAAGAGAGCTGGTCGCATCTAGATGAAATGGAATGGTGTCAAAAGGGAACATACCAATTCAAAATCACGCATGCAATGTCTGGCATTGCAAAATAAATTATTTGAAAAAAATTAAAAACATCAGAGAATGCCTCAAAATACGTTCGTTTCGGAAAAAAAATATTGAAAGCCAACGGCACCCGGTGTTCCCAGGCGGTCACCCATCCAAGTACTATCCGGGCCCGATGCTGCTTAACTTCGGTGATCGGACGAGAACCGGTGAATTCAGCGTGGTATGGCCGTTGGCAATTTCAACCACTCTCGAGTCAACTATTTTAGCAATATCAAGCCCGCAAACACTTGCAACGACGCGACACGACGTCTATTTTCTTGCCCACGGCTTGCATACATCGGGCCGTCCACGACCATACTATATGATGGCGGGAGACGGAGGTAATTTGCCATCTCAAAACGAACTTTGGATAAATGTGGAAGAGATACGGGTTACTACAGCACCAATGCATTGCCCCAAGAGAGCTGGTCGCATCTAGATGAAATGGAATGGTGTCAAAAGGGAACATACCAATTCAAAATCACGCATGCAATGTCTGGCATTGCAAAATAAATTATTTGAAAAAAATTAAAAACATCAGAGAATCCCTCAAAATACGTTCGTTTCGGAAAAAAAATATTGAAAGCCAACGGCACCCGGTGTTCCCAGGCGGTCACCCATCCAAGTACTATCCGGGCCCGATGCTGCTTAACTTCGGTGATCGGACGAGAACCGGTGTATTCAGCGTGGTATGGCCGTTGGCAATTTCCACCACTCTCGAGTCAACTATTTTAGCAATATCAAGCCCGCAAACACTTGCAACGACGCGACACGACGTCTATTTTCTTGCCCACGGCTTGCATACATCGGGCCGTCCACGACCATACTATATGATGGCGGGAGACGGAGGTAATTTGCCATCTCAAAACGAACTTTGGATAAATGTGGAAGAGATACGGGTTACTACAGCACCAATGCATTGCCCCAAGAGAGCTGGTCGCATCTAGATGAAATGGAATGGTGTCAAAAGGGAACATACCAATTCAAAATCACGCATGCAATGTCTGGCATTGCAAAATAAATTATTTGAAAAAAATTAAAAACATCAGAGAATGCCTCAAAATACGTTCGTTTCGGAAAAAAAATATTGAAAGCCAACGGCACCCGGTGTTCCCAGGCGGTCACCCATCCAAGTACTATCCGGGCCCGATGCTGCTTAACTTCGGTGATCGGACGAGAACCGGTGTATTCAGCGTGGTATGGCCGTTGGCAATTTCCACCACTCTCGAGTCAACTATTTTAGCAATATCAAGCCCGCAAACACTTGCAACGACGCGACACGACGTCTATTTTCTTGCCCACGGCTTGCATACATCGGGCCGTCCACGACCATACCATATGATGGCGGGAGACGGAGGTAATTTGCCATCTCAAAACGAACTTTGGATAAATGTGGAAGAGATACGGGTTACTACAGCACCAATGCATTGCCCCAAGAGAGCTGGTCGCATCTAGATGAAATGGAATGGTGTCAAAAGGGAACATACCAATTCAAAATCACGCATGCAATGTCTGGCATTGCAAAATAAATTATTTGAAAAAAATTTAAAACATCAGAGAATGCCTCAAAATACGTTCGTTTCGGAAAAAAAATATTGAAAGCCAACGGCACCCGGTGTTCCCAGGCGGTCACCCATCCAAGTACTATCCGGGCCCGATGCTGCTTAACTTCGGTGATCGGACGAGAACCGGTGTATTCAGCGTGGTATGGCCGTTGGCAATTTCCACCACTCTCGAGTCAACTATTTTAGCAATATCAAGCCCGCAAACACTTGCAACGACGCGACACGACGTCTATTTTCTTGCCCACGGCTTGCATACATCGGGCCGTCCACGACCATACTATATGATGGCGGGAGACGGAGGTAATTTGCCATCTCAAAACGAACTTTGGATAAATGTGGAAGAGATACGGGTTACTACAGCACCAATGCATTGCCCCAAGAGAGCTGGTCGCATCTAGATGAAATGGAATGGTGTCAAAAGGGAACATACCAATTCAAAATCACGCATGCAATGTCTGGCATTGCAAAATAAATTATTTGAAAAAAATTAAAAACATCAGAGAATGCCTCAAAATACGTTCGTTTCGGAAAAAAAATATTGAAAGCCAACGGCACCCGGTGTTCCCAGGCGGTCACCCATCCAAGTACTATCCGGGCCCGATGCTGCTTAACTTCGGTGATCGGACGAGAACCGGTGTATTCAGCGTGGTATGGCCGTTGGCAATTTCCACCACTCTCGAGTCAACTATTTTAGCAATATCAAGCCCGCAAACACTTGCAACGACGCGACACGACGTCTATTTTCTTGCCCACGGCTTGCATACATCGGGCCGTCCACGACCATACTATATGATGGCGGGAGACGGAGGTAATTTGCCATCTCAAAACGAACTTTGGATAAATGTGGAAGAGATACGGGTTACTACAGCACCAATGCATTGCCCCAAGAGAGCTGGTCGCATCTAGATGAAATGGAATGGTGTCAAAAGGGAACATACCAATTCAAAATCACGCATGCAATGTCTGGCATTGCAAAATAAATTATTTGAAAAAAATTAAAAACATCAGAGAATGCCTCAAAATACGTTCGTTTCGGAAAAAAAATATTGAAAGCCAACGGCACCCGGTGTTCCCAGGCGGTCACCCATCCAAGTACTATCCGGGCCCGATGCTGCTTAACTTCGGTGATCGGACGAGAACCGGTGTATTCAGCGTGGTATGGCCGTTGGCAATTTCCACCACTCTCGAGTCAACTATTTTAGCAATATCAAGCCCGCAAACACTTGCAACGACGCGACACGACGTCTATTTTCTTGCCCACGGCTTGCATACATCGGGCCGTCCACGACCATACTATATGATGGCGGGAGACGGAGGTAATTTGCCATCTCAAAACGAACTTTGGATAAATGTGGAAGAGATACGGGTTACTACAGCACCAATGCATTGCCCCAAGAGAGCTGGTCGCATCTAGATGAAATGGAATGGTGTCAAAAGGGAACATACCAATTCAAAATCACGCATGCAATGTCTGGCATTGCAAAATAAATTATTTGAAAAAAATTAAAAACATCAGAGAATGCCTCAAAATACGTTCGTTTCGGAAAAAAAATATTGAAAGCCAACGGCACCCGGTGTTCCCAGGCGGTCACCCATCCAAGTACTATCCGGGCCCGATGCTGCTTAACTTCGGTGATCGGACGAGAACCGGTGTATTCAGCGTGGTATGGCCGTTGGCAATTTCCACCACTCTCGAGTCAACTATTTTAGCAATATCAAGCCCGCAAACACTTGCAACGACGCGACACGACGTCTATTTTCTTGCCCACGGCTTGCATACATCGGGCCGTCCACGACCATACTATATGATGGCGGGAGACGGAGGTAATTTGCCATCTCAAAACGAACTTTGGATAAATGTGGAAGAGATACGGGTTACTACAGCACCAATGCATTGCCCCAAGAGAGCTGGTCGCATCTAGATGAAATGGAATGGTGTCAAAAGGGAACATACCAATTCAAAATCACGCATGCAATGTCTGGCATTGCAAAATAAATTATTTGAAAAAAATTAAAAACATCAGAGAATGCCTCAAAATACGTTCGTTTCGGAAAAAAAATATTGAAAGCCAACGGCACCCGGTGTTCCCAGGCGGTCACCCATCCAAGTACTATCCGGGCCCGATGCTGCTTAACTTCAGTGATCGGACGAGAACCGGTGTATTCAGCGTGGTATGGCCGTTGGCATTTTCCACCACTCTCGAGTCAACTATTTTAGCAATATCAAGCCCGCAAACACTTGCAACGACGCGACACGACGTCTATTTTCTTGCCCACGGCTTGCATACATCGGGCCGTCCACGACCATACTATATGATGGCGGGAGACGGAGGTAATTTGCCATCTCAAAACGAACTTTGGATAAATGTGGAAGAGATACGGGTTACTACAGCACCAATGCATTGCCCCAAGAGAGCTGGTCGCATCTAGATGAAATGGAATGGTGTCAAAAGGGAACATACCAATTCAAAATCACGCATGCAATGTCTGGCATTGCAAAATAAATTATTTGAAAAAAATTTAAAACATCAGAGAATGCCTCAAAATACGTTCGTTTCGGAAAAAAAATATTGAAAGCCAACGGCACCCGGTGTTCCCAGGCGGTCACCCATCCAAGTACTATCCGGGCCCGATGCTGCTTAACTTCGGTGATCGGACGAGAACCGGTGTATTCAGCGTGGTATTTTTTTTTTTTTTTATATTGCATGTATTTCCATTCACAGACATAGTTATTTAACACCATGTGCACCATCTTAAGCGTGCATAAGACCACAGATTGAACATTTTCACAATTGAACAATTCTAAACAAAGGATGATATAAGTATGAACCACTTATGAACTATAAGCATTCGGAAAGTGTTCACCGTCACATAACTTAGGGAACATTTTCCTTACTTGAATTAACAATACAAGATCCTTTATAGGGAACAAAATGATTACAATGAAATCAAGCCAATTATAAATAGTCAAATTTTTTTTTTAAACATCCCCTTTGCGTCTTTTTTTCACAGTTAAACATTAATGATACATTGTTTACATTATTATCTGCTCTTATTTATTGAACGTATTCCCTTTATTCACATACTTGTTATCGGTAATATATTTCCTTGCATACATGACAGTTTACATTGAGTCCAAGACCAATTTTCTTTAAACTTGTTATTCTTTCATGACTTCTTTTTTTACCATTTGTTCTACTTTCTTCCAATATGGCTGTAATCGGCCCGGTAGGTTTTTGCTCTCTTTTTTCACTTGTTCCCACCAACTTTCTATATCTATTTTAACCCACTTGTGTACCGTAAGAAGGTGCTGTCCAATCAGCCAGCACATTGTTTCCATTTTCACGCGGGGAAAGATGTTGAAATCCAGAATCATCATATTCCTATTTCCTATCTCCTTTTCTCCAAAGGTGTTTAATTCTCTAAATGTTCTTTTTATTAGGCACCACCTCCTCCTTGAGATGGTGCATTCGAACACCCTGTGGTCTTGTGTGTCGGCTTTGTCACAGTATTCGCATTCGTTCCTGCTTGTTAGATACATGTTTTGTTTCACTTGCTGGGTGGTCACTATATAGTTTGCGAATAGGAATAGGACGCTCTTTGTCCTTAGGGTCATGGCTATTTCGTTGATGTTCTTCCACACTCTCTTCCAATTTACCGATAGGATGTGCTTTTCGATGTTGATTCGGTGGTTGTCGTCGCTTCTGAGTTGTCGGTAAAGGCACTTGGTGGTGGCTGTCACTCCTCTCGGCATCTTTTCTACTAAGTCCTTAACTTTCCTGATAGTTTTCATCAGCAGTCTATCCTGCCCTGGTGCACCCCATGCCGCCTTTAGCAGATCTTTTGAATGTTGACAGTCGTCGGATAGGATGTTTATTACTGTCTTTGCATAGAGTGCCAGGGCTTTGTCCCGCACGTCGATCAGCCCTAGGCCCCCCTTCCCCTTGGGTAGACAGGCCTGGCTCTTTGCTACTCTTAGCAAATGCCCTCCCCAAAGGTATTGCGTTGCTATTTTCGTCAATAGAGCCCCATGTTTTTCTGGCAACGGGAAAATCAGTGCGGCGTACCATGCCTTGGATAATAACAATGCGTTTATCGCAAGGACTTTCTGATGTATGTTTAGGTCCCTGTCTCTCAATTGCGCTAATGTTCCTTTTATCATTCTCGTTGCCTTTTCCCATACTGCGTTTGTCGTCTCCGTGGAAGTCCTACTCCATGGAATGCCCAGAATGTCCATCGAGGTCACCTCTTTCCATTCACTGGTCGCGGTGAAGTCGGCGTCTTTTATTGTCAAGGCCTTTGTCTTTTCCATGTTTACTTTTTGCCCGCTTTCCTCCTCATATTCCTTTAATGATTTCCCTATTACATGAATTTCCGCTTGATCTTGGGCGAAGATCGTTACGTCGTCCGCATAAGCCACCGCGGACACTTTTCCGTTCCCCGCCGGGATTCCTTTAATGTTTCTGCGAAGACTATGTAGCAGGGGCTCCAGTGATATAGAGAACAGAAGCATCGAAAGCGGACAGCCTTGTCTGATTGATCTTCTCACGGGGAACGACTTTGTTTCGGCCCCCGCGCTCAATTTTACTTTCGACGTGATGTTGTTCGTGAACATTTTTATTGTATTCAAAAACTTTTCGGGGAATCCCATCCTCTTTAATGTGTTCAATACGTGGTTTATGTTCACCCTGTCGAAAGCCTTCTCAATATCTACCGCTACCAGTTTAAGGCCCGCGCCCTGCCTGCTCTCGTGGCTCGCGATTGCGTCTCTGATCGTTGTCAGCGCCGTTACAATGTTCCTCCCCTTTCCTACTATGTGTTGGTCTGGCCCGATTATCTTTTCCACGGCTTCGTTGAGTCTGGTTTTAACGATTTTAGCTACTACCTTGTAATCGGCGTTGAGGAGGGTGATGGGTCTGTAGTCATTTAGGCTCCTTGGCTCTTTTCTTTTCGGCACTAGGACAATTTTCCCCTCTCTTTGGGTCGTGGTGAGGGTGCCATTTTGGAGGATGTTCTCTATCGCTGGAATGATTAAATCCTTCAGCTCTTCCCAGAATTCTACGTAGAATTCAAAAGGGATACCGTCGGTACCCGGGGACCTCCCCTTGGGGAGCCATCTCATAGCATCCTCGCACTCCTCCCTTGTGATTCTTTCCTCCATCCTCTCTGCCACCTCCACTGGCAGTTGGGGGAGTGGCGTGAGATTTTCTGTCTCTTCCTTGAGTGATGTGTCCTCCCCAGAAAGGAGAGTCTCAAAATGGTGGCATACATGCTCTATGATTTCTCTCTCTTCTTTTAACCTCGTTCCGTTCTCGTTCAAAATGCCGTTTTTGAGTAAGTTGTTGGCGCAATCCTTTAACCTCCTCCCCAGATAATACACCGAGGCATGTTCTTCTGGCAAACATATTTTGCTTCTGTGCCATGTTGATATTTTCGCCCTTTCCTCTTCCATTCCGAAGATTTTCCTTTTTAGTTCTTTTATCTCCCCCCAGTTGCTCCGTTCCCTTTCTCTCGTCTTTAGGCTCTCCTCGAGCGCTTCTCTGTAAAAAGCCATGGTTTCCCTGATTTCTTCGGCTCTCTCCCTGTGCAGTTGTGCGAAAAGGTTTCTTATTTTTACTTTGGAGTTTTCCCACCTTTCGCTTGGATCCAATCCTCTCCAGCTTTCCTCCCATCGCTGGATGTTTTCTTTCAGTATGGCTCTGGTGTCTTTCTCATATAGCAGCTCGACGTTCATCCTCCACTCCTTTTTCCTTGGCTGATGCCTCGTCCTGCTTTGGGATCCATCGACCGATATAATAACTGCGCAGTGGTCGGAGCATGCCACTGGAAGAACCGCATAGGAGGATATATGGGTTTTCAAGTCGTAGGATGCGTAAAAGCGGTCCTGCCTTGTTGCCCATTTGTCGCCGTAGATGGTGTACGGAAGGTTATCTTTTGTGCTTGTTAATCTGTTTGCGTCAGTGGCTCTGAGGTTTTTAACTATCGATTTTAGGGGACCACACAGTGGGTATTTTGCTCCTCCTCCATCGTTGTTTTGGCTATCTTTCTCGTCTATGATTGCGTTAAAATCACCCCCTAACAGTGCCATTCCTTGGAAGTCGCTCAGCAGGGGCAGGAGGTCCCGCGAGTAAAATTCCCTCCTCTCCTGAAGTTTCCTGGTGCCGGCCGGGCCGTACACATTTATTATCCTTATCCCAAGGATCGTCATGGCCATCGCCCTCCCGGATGGTAGCATTGTCATTTTTTCTCCGGTGATGTTTCTTTTTAACATGATCGCAGTGCCTCTTTCCCGCTCTTGGTTGTTTATATAGATCTCCGCCGGGCCCGTTTCCCAATGTACACTCACCATGACCTCTTGCAATAGTAGGATGTCCAGGTCTTCTCTTTTAAATAGGTCGAATACTTTTTCTATTCTGTTTTTACTTGTAACCCCACATACATTAAGCGTGCCTATTCTCAATTTTGGGTTCAATGTGTAATTCATTGGGATTCCGGATTCGGGGTTCCCATTTGCTTCCCCTTATCATTCCCTGTATTTTTTGCATCCCTTTTCCATTTGGCTTCCTTCATATATGCGTACCTCACCGCTATCTCCTGGAGTCCGACGCTTAGGCTGTTCTTTCCTTTGTCCTTCTTCTTCGTCTTCTGTCTCTGCTCGGTCGTTTCCGCCTTGCCCCCTCTCCCGGATCTCCTCGGGGCCTCGTCCTGGTCCCCGGTGTCGCTGCTCCCGTTGTCCTTGGCGTCGGAGTCCTCGCTCTCGTCCCCGCCGAGCCCAAACTTCCTCCCGCTGTCATCCTCGCCACCACCGCGCTTCCGACGTCCCTCCACCTCCCTCCAGGGGTGACCGCTGGTCGACGCGTTGTCCTCCGGGTCTTCTTCCCTCCTCCGCTCCTCAGCCTCTTCCTCATGCTGTTTGCCCTCCCCTTCGCGTAACGTCACAGATAACCCTTTCCCGAGACCCTTGTCGCTAAAAGGGGTTACCATGTCTAGATTTCTTCCTATTTGCTTCTCTTGCGCCATGACCAATTTCTTGTCTTCCCCCGCAAGCCGTCGATCACCGCCCTCGATTGAATCGGGTTCGTTATAAAGTCAGCCAATTCGAAATGCCTTACGATAGGAAGGCAACTCTAATAATAAGTCTAAATGACTTAAAAGAAAGTGCTACCGCCCTAGAGGTCCATCGGTTCATCGGTGTCGAGCTCGGGCTTAAGTTGGAAGATTTAGTGGCCATACAATTTGGAATTACAAGAAAATCCATTTATGTGAAACTTATAAACGAAGAATTAGTTGAAAATCTTTTGAGGTCGAAAGGGGGGCCAGTTGACTTCCCATCAGTAGCCGAAAAGCGTGGAACGGCGACGTTGGAGTCAGCGTCTAGCAGGGCAAGCTTTGTTAAGGTGGTGGGGCTCCCCCCAGAAATCCCAAAATTCGAGGTGGAGACGGAATTAGGCAAATATGGAAGAGTGGTATCATACGCGGTAAACAAATGGATAGGCCCTGGGCTATACCCGATCAGCACTGGAACGCGGAATGTGAAAATGTATTTAAAGTCCCCGATTCCGTCATATATCCCGATAGCTGGTCACAGGGCGGTCATACACTACGAGGGACAACAGCAAACGTGCTCGAGATGCGGAAGCACAAACCATCTGCGATTGAATTGCACAATGCCAACCACAATCACGGCGTACGCCGACGCACTGAGGGGGAAAAAGCAAGCGGCAGAAGAGGAGGCGGTGCTGCCGACGAGAATGGAAGAGGACCGAGGAGTGGAGGAGATTCCCTTGGAGCAGGAGGAGGAGGTCAACCCAAGGATGAGGGTAGAGAAACGCAGGGAGAAGGAAGGACCAACCTACCACCCAGGAACGTCGAGCGAGGAAGACGTCGCCGGAAACGACGCTATTGCCGAGGGAGCGGGAAACGGGAGAAAGAGGAGGAAAGGGTCGAACACGAGAGGGCGGGGGAAAAGGATATCGATAGACGTAGCCCGTGGAAAGGAAACGGAGAGATCAACCATCACGAGGGAGGAAAGGTGTGATCCCTGTGCAGATCAGAGTAAGATTCAAGAGGGGAATAATGGGGGAGGAATCAAAATGGCCGTAGCAGTAGAAGAAGAATCAAAAGAAACCGGAGAACCCGATTCAATCGAGGGCGGTGATCGACGGCTTGCGGGGGAAGACAAGAAATTGGTCATGGCGCAAGAGAAGCAAATAGGAAGAAATCTAGACATGGTAACCCCTTTTAGCGACAAGGGTCTCGGGAAAGGGTTATCTGTGACGTTACGCGAAGGGGAGGGCAAACAGCATGAGGAAGAGGCTGAGGAGCGGAGGAGGGAAGAAGACCCGGAGGACAACGCGTCGACCAGCGGTCACCCCTGGAGGGAGGTGGAGGGACGTCGGAAGCGCGGTGGTGGCGAGGATGACAGCGGGAGGAAGTTTGGGCTCGGCGGGGACGAGAGCGAGGACTCCGACGCCAAGGACAACGGGAGCAGCGACACCGGGGACCAGGACGAGGCCCCGAGGAGATCCGGGAGAGGGGGCAAGGCGGAAACGACCGAGCAGAGACAGAAGACGAAGAAGAAGGACAAAGGAAAGAACAGCCTAAGCGTCGGACTCCAGGAGATAGCGGTGAGGTACGCATATATGAAGGAAGCCAAATGGAAAAGGGATGCAAAAAATACAGGGAATGATAAGGGGAAGCAAATGGGAACCCCGAATCCGGAATCCCAATGAATTACACATTGAACCCAAAATTGAGAATAGGCACGCTTAATGTATGTGGGGTTACAAGTAAAAACAGAATAGAAAAAGTATTCGACCTATTTAAAAGAGAAGACCTGGACATCCTACTATTGCAAGAGGTCATGGTGAGTGTACATTGGGAAACGGGCCCGGCGGAGATCTATATAAACAACCAAGAGCGGGAAAGAGGCACTGCGATCATGTTAAAAAGAAACATCACCGGAGAAAAAATGACAATGCTACCATCCGGGAGGGCGATGGCCATGACGATCCTTGGGATAAGGATAATAAATGTGTACGGCCCGGCCGGCACCAGGAAACTTCAGGAGAGGAGGGAATTTTACTCGCGGGACCTCCTGCCCCTGCTGAGCGACTTCCAAGGAATGGCACTGTTAGGGGGTGATTTTAACGCAATCATAGACGAGAAAGATAGCCAAAACAACGATGGAGGAGGAGCAAAATACCCACTGTGTGGTCCCCTAAAATCGATAGTTAAAAACCTCAGAGCCACTGACGCAAACAGATTAACAAGCACAAAAGATAACCTTCCGTACACCATCTACGGCGACAAATGGGCAACAAGGCAGGACCGCTTTTACGCATCCTACGACTTGAAAACCCATATATCCTCCTATGCGGTTCTTCCAGTGGCATGCTCCGACCACTGCGCAGTTATTATATCGGTCGATGGATCCCAAAGCAGGACGAGGCATCAGCCAAGGAAAAAGGAGTGGAGGATGAACGTCGAGCTGCTATATGAGAAAGACACCAGAGCCATACTGAAAGAAAACATCCAGCGATGGGAGGAAAGCTGGAGAGGATTGGATCCAAGCGAAAGGTGGGAAAACTCCAAAGTAAAAATAAGAAACCTTTTCGCACAACTGCACAGGGAGAGAGCCGAAGAAATCAGGGAAACCATGGCTTTTTACAGAGAAGCGCTCGAGGAGAGCCTAAAGACGAGAGAAAGGGAACGGAGCAACTGGGGGGAGATAAAAGAACTAAAAAGGAAAATCTTCGGAATGGAAGAGGAAAGGGCGAAAATATCAACATGGCACAGAAGCAAAATATGTTTGCCAGAAGAACATGCCTCGGTGTATTATCTGGGGAGGAGGTTAAAGGATTGCGCCAACAACTTACTCAAAAACGGCATTTTGAACGAGAACGGAACGAGGTTAAAAGAAGAGAGAGAAATCATAGAGCATGTATGCCACCATTTTGAGACTCTCCTTTCTGGGGAGGACACATCACTCAAGGAAGAGACAGAAAATCTCACGCCACTCCCCCAACTGCCAGTGGAGGTGGCAGAGAGGATGGCGGAAAGAATCACAAGGGAGGAGTGCGAGGATGCTATGAGATGGCTCCCCAAGGGGAGGTCCCCGGGTACCGACGGTATCCCTTTTGAATTCTACGTAGAATTCTGGGAAGAGCTGAAGGATTTAATCATTCCAGCGATAGAGAACATCCTCCAAAATGGCACCCTCACCACGACCCAAAGAGAGGGGAAAATTGTCCTAGTGCCGAAAAGAAAAGAGCCAAGGAGCCTAAATGACTACAGACCCATCACCCTCCTCAACGCCGATTACAAGGTAGTAGCTAAAATCGTTAAAACCAGACTCAACGAAGCCGTGGAAAAGATAATCGGGCCAGACCAACACATAGTAGGAAAGGGGAGGAACATTGTAACGGCGCTGACAACGATCAGAGACGCAATCGCGAGCCACGAGAGCAGGCAGGGCGCGGGCCTTAAACTGGTAGCGGTAGATATTGAGAAGGCTTTCGACAGGGTGAACATAAACCACGTATTGAACACATTAAAGAGGATGGGATTCCCCGAAAAGTTTTTGAATACAATAAAAATGTTCACGAACAACATCACGTCGAAAGTAAAATTGAGCGCGGGGGCCGAAACAAAGTCGTTCCCCGTGAGAAGATCAATCAGACAAGGCTGTCCGCTTTCGATGCTTCTGTTCTCTATATCACTGGAGCCCCTGCTACATAGTCTTCGCAGAAACATTAAAGGAATCCCGGCGGGGAACGGAAAAGTGTCCGCGGTGGCTTATGCGGACGACGTAACGATCTTCGCCCAAGATCAAGCGGAAATTCATGTAATAGGGAAATCATTAAAGGAATATGAGGAGGAAAGCGGGCAAAAAGTAAACATGGAAAAGACAAAGGCCTTGACAATAAAAGACGCCGACTTCACCGCGACCAGTGAATGGAAAGAGGTGACCTCGATGGACATTCTGGGCATTCCATGGAGTAGGACTTCCACGGAGACGACAAACGCAGTATGGGAAAAGGCAACGAGAATGATAAAAGGAACATTAGCGCAATTGAGAGACAGGGACCTAAACATACATCAGAAAGTCCTTGCGATAAACGCATTGTTATTATCCAAGGCATGGTACGCCGCACTAATTTTCCCGTTGCCAGAAAAACATGGGGCTCTATTGACGAAAATAGCAACGCAATACCTTTGGGGAGGGCATTTGCTAAGAGTAGCAAAGAGCCAGGCCTGTCTACCCAAGGGGAAGGGGGGCCTAGGGCTGATCGACGTGCGGGACAAAGCCCTGGCACTCTATGCAAAGACAGTAATAAACATCCTATCCGACGACTGTCAACATTCAAAAGATCTGCTAAAGGCGGCATGGGGTGCACCAGGGCAGGATAGACTGCTGATGAAAACTATCAGGAAAGTTAAGGACTTAGTAGAAAAGATGCCGAGAGGAGTGACAGCCACCACCAAGTGCCTTTACCGACAACTCAGAAGCGACGACAACCACCGAATCAACATCGAAAAGCACATCCTATCGGTAAATTGGAAGAGAGTGTGGAAGAACATCAACGAAATAGCCATGACCCTAAGGACAAAGAGCGTCCTATTCCTATTCGCAAACTATATAGTGACCACCCAGCAAGTGAAACAAAACATGTATCTAACAAGCAGGAACGAATGCGAATACTGTGACAAAGCCGACACACAAGACCACAGGGTGTTCGAATGCACCATCTCAAGGAGGAGGTGGTGCCTAATAAAAAGAACATTTAGAGAATTAAACACCTTTGGAGAAAAGGAGATAGGAAATAGGAATATGATGATTCTGGATTTCAACATCTTTCCCCGCGTGAAAATGGAAACAATGTGCTGGCTGATTGGACAGCACCTTCTTACGGTACACAAGTGGGTTAAAATAGATATAGAAAGTTGGTGGGAACAAGTGAAAAAAGAGAGCAAAAACCTACCGGGCCGATTACAGCCATATTGGAAGAAAGTAGAACAAATGGTAAAAAAAGAAGTCATGAAAGAATAACAAGTTTAAAGAAAATTGGTCTTGGACTCAATGTAAACTGTCATGTATGCAAGGAAATATATTACCGATAACAAGTATGTGAATAAAGGGAATACGTTCAATAAATAAGAGCAGATAATAATGTAAACAATGTATCATTAATGTTTAACTGTGAAAAAAAGACGCAAAGGGGATGTTTAAAAAAAATTTGACTATTTATAATTGGCTTGATTTCATTGTAATCATTTTGTTCCCTATAAAGGATCTTGTATTGTTAATTCAAGTAAGGAAAATGTTCCCTAAGTTATGTGACGGTGAACACTTTCCGAATGCTTATAGTTCATAAGTGGTTCATACTTATATCATCCTTTGTTTAGAATTGTTCAATTGTGAAAATGTTCAATCTGTGGTCTTATGCACGCTTAAGATGGTGCACATGGTGTTAAATAACTATGTCTGTGAATGGAAATACATGCAATAAAAAAAAAAAAAAACGCTGAATTCACCGGTTCTCGTCCGATCACGGAAGTTAAGCAGCATCGGGCCCGGATAGTACTTGGATGGGTGACCGCCTGGGAACACCGGGTGCCGTTGGCTTTCAATATTTTTTTTCCGAAACGAACGTATTTTGAGGCATTCTCTGATGTTTTTAATTTTTTTCAAATAATTTATTTTGCAATGCCAGACATTGCATGCGTGATTTTGAATTGGTATGTTCCCTTTTGACACCATTCCATTTCATCTAGATGCGACCAGCTCTCTTGGGGCAATGCATTGGTGCTGTAGTAACCCGTATCTCTTCCACATTTATCCAAAGTTCGTTTTGAGATGGCAAATTACCTCCGTCTCCCGCCATCATATAGTATGGTCGTGGACGGCCCGATGTATGCAAGCCGTGGGCAAGAAAATAGACGTCGTGTCGCGTCGTTGCAAGTGTTTGCGGGCTTGATATTGCTAAAATAGTTGACTCGAGAGTGGTGGAAATTGCCAACGGCCATACCACGCTGAATACACCGGTTCTCGTCCGATCACCGAAGTTAAGCAGCATCGGGCCCGGATAGTACTTGGATGGGTGACCGCCTGGGAACACCGGGTGCCGTTGGCTTTCAATATTTTTTTTCCGAAACGAACGTATTTTGAGGCATTCTCTGATGTTTTTAATTTTTTTCAAATAATTTATTTTGCAATGCCAGACATTGCATGCGTGATTTTGAATTGGTATGTTCCCTTTTGACACCATTCCATTTCATCTAGATGCGACCAGCTCTCTTGGGGCAATGCATTGGTGCTGTAGTAACCCGTATCTCTTCCACATTTATCCAAAGTTCGTTTTGAGATGGCAAATTACCTCCGTCTCCCGCCATCATATAGTATGGTCGTGGACGGCCCGATGTATGCAAGCCGTGGGCAAGAAAATAGACGTCGTGTCGCGTCGTTGCAAGTGTTTGCGGGCTTGATATTGCTAAAATAGTTGACTCGAGAGTGGTGGAAATTGCCAACGGCCATACCAAGCTGAATACACCGGTTCTCGTCCGATCACCGAAGTTAAGCAGCATCGGGCCCGGATAGTACTTGGATGGGTGACCGCCTGGGAACACCGGGTGTCGTCGGCTCTCAATATTTTTTTTCCGAAACGAACGTATTTTGAGGCATTCTCTGATGTTTTTAATTTTTTTCAAATAATTTATTTTGCAATGCCAGACATTGCATGCGTGATTTTGAATTGGTATGTTCCCTTTTGACACCATTCCATTTCATCTAGATGCGACCAGCTCTCTTGGGGCAATGCATTGGTGCTGTAGTAACCCGTATCTCTTCCACATTTATCCAAAGTTCGTTTTGAGATGGCAAATTACCTCCGTCTCCCGCCATCATATAGTATGGTCGTGGACGGCCCGATGTATGCAAGCCGTGGGCAAGAAAATAGACGTCGTGTCGCGTCGTTGCAAGTGTTTGCGGGCTTGATATTGCTAAAATAGTTGACTCGAGAGTGGTGGAAATTGCCAACGGCCATACCACGCTGAATACACCGGTTCTCGTCCGATCACCGAAGTTAAGCCGCATCGGGCCCGGATAGTACTTGGATGGGTGACCGCCTGGGAACACCGGGTGCCGTTGGCTTTCAATATTTTTTTTCCGAAACGAACGTATTTTGAGGCATTCTCTGATGTTTTTAATTTTTTTCAAATAATTTATTTTGCAATGCCAGACATTGCATGCGTGATTTTGAATTGGTATGTTCCCTTTTGACACCATTCCATTTCATCTAGATGCGACCAGCTCTCTTGGGGCAATGCATTGGTGCTGTAGTAACCCGTATCTCTTCCACATTTATCCAAAGTTCGTTTTGAGATGGCAAATTACCTCCGTCTCCCGCCATCATATAGTATGGTCGTGGACGGCCCGATGTATGCAAGCCGTGGGCAAGAAAATAGACGTCGTGTCGCGTCGTTGCAAGTGTTTGCGGGCTTGATATTGCTAAAATAGTTGACTCGAGAGTGGTGGAAATTGCCAACGGCCATACCACGCTGAATACACCGGTTCTCGTCCGATCACCGAAGTTAAGCAGCCTCGGGCCCGGATAGTACTTGGATGGGTGACCGCCTGGGAACACCGGGTGCCGTTGGCTTTCAATATTTTTTTTCCGAAACGAACGTATTTTGAGGCATTCTCTGATGTTTTTAATTTTTTTCAAATAATTTATTTTGCAATGCCAGACATTGCATGCGTGATTTTGAATTGGTATGTTCCCTTTTGACACCATTCCATTTCATCTAGATGCGACCAGCTCTCTTGGGGCAATGCATTGGTGCTGTAGTAACCCGTATCTCTTCCACATTTATCCAAAGTTCGTTTTGAGATGGCAAATTACCTCCGTCTCCCGCCATCATATAGTATGGTCGTGGACGGCCCGATGTATGCAAGCCGTGGGCAAGAAAATAGACGTCGTGTCGCGTCGTTGCAAGTGTTTGCGGGCTTGATATTGCTAAAATAGTTGACTCGAGAGTGGTGGAAATTGCCAACGGCCATACCACGCTGAATACACCGGTTCTCGTCCGATCACCGAAGTTAAGCAGCCTCGGGCCCGGATAGTACTTGGATGGGTGACCGCCTGGGAACACCGGGTGCCGTTGGCTTTCAATATTTTTTTTCCGAAACGAACGTATTTTGAGGCATTCTCTGATGTTTTTAATTTTTTTCAAATAATTTATTTTGCAATGCCAGACATTGCATGCGTGATTTTGAATTGGTATGTTCCCTTTTGACACCATTTCATTTCATCTAGATGCGACCAGCTCTCTTGGGGCAATGCATTGGTGCTGTAGTAACCCGTATCTCTTCCACATTTATCCAAAGTTCGTTTTGAGATGGCAAATTACCTCCGTCTCCCGCCATCATATAGTATGGTCGTGGACGGCCCGATGTATGCAAGCCGTGGGCAAGAAAATAGACGTCGTGTCGCGTCGTTGCAAGTGCTTGCGGGCTTGATATTGCTAAAATAGTTGACTCGAGAGTGGTGGAAATTGCCAACGGCCATACCACGCTGAATACACCGGTTCTCGTCCGATCACCGAAGTTAAGCAGCATCGGGCCCGGATAGTACTTGGATGGGTGACCGCCTGGGAACACCGGGTGCCGTTGGCTTTCAATATTTTTTTTCCGAAACGAACGTATTTTGAGGCATTCTCTGATGTTTTTAATTTTTTTCAAATAATTTATTTTGCAATGCCAGACATTGCATGCGTGATTTTGAATTGGTATGTTCCCTTTTGACACCATTCCATTTCATCTAGATGCGACCAGCTCTCTTGGGGCAATGCATTGGTGCTGTAGTAACCCGTATCTCTTCCACATTTATCCAAAGTTCGTTTTGAGATGGCAAATTACCTCCGTCTCCCGCCATCATATAGTATGGTCGTGGACGGCCCGATGTATGCAAGCCGTGGGCAAGAAAATAGACGTCGTGTCGCGTCGTTGCAAGTGTTTGCGGGCTTGATATTGCTAAAATAGTTGACTCGAGAGTGGTGGAAATTGCCAACGGCCATACCACGCTGAATATACCGGTTCTCGTCCGATCACCGAAGTTAAGCAGCCTCGGGCCCGGATAGTACTTGGATGGGTGACCGCCTGGGAACACCGGGTGCCGTTGGCTTTCAATATTTTTTTTCCGAAACGAACGTATTTTGAGGCATTCTCTGATGTTTTTAATTTTTTTCAAATAATTTATTTTGCAATGCCAGACATTGCATGCGTGATTTTGAATTGGTATGTTCCCTTTTGACACCATTCCATTTCATCTAGATGCGACCAGCTCTCTTGGGGCAATGCATTGGTGCTGTAGTAACCCGTATCTCTTCCACATTTATCCAAAGTTCGTTTTGAGATGGCAAATTACCTCCGTCTCCCGCCATCATATAGTATGGTCGTGGACGGCCCGATGTATGCAAGCCGTGGGCAAGAAAATAGACGTCGTGTCGCGTCGTTGCAAGTGTTTGCGGGCTTGATATTGCTAAAATAGTTGACTCGAGAGTGGTGGAAATTGCCAACGGCCATACCACGCTGAATACACCGGTTCTCGTCCGATCACCGAAGTTAAGCAGCCTCGGGCCCGGATAGTACTTGGATGGGTGACCGCCTGGGAACACCGGGTGACGTTGGCTTTCAATATTTTTTTTCCGAAACGAACGTATTTTGAGGCATTCTCTGATGTTTTTAATTTTTTTCAAATAATTTATTTTGCAATGCCAGACATTGCATGCGTGATTTTGAATTGGTATGTTCCCTTTTGACACCATTCCATTTCATCTAGATGCGACCAGCTCTCTTGGGGCAATGCATTGGTGCTGTAGTAACCCGTATCTCTTCCACATTTATCCAAAGTTCGTTTTGAGATGGCAAATTACCTCCGTCTCCCGCCATCATATAGTATGGTCGTGGACGGCCCGATGTATGCAAGCCGTGGGCAAGAAAATAGACGTCGTGTCGCGTCGTTGCAAGTGTTTGCGGGCTTGATATTGCTAAAATAGTTGACTCGAGAGTGGTGGAAATTGCCAACGGCCATACCACGCTGAATACACCGGTTCTCGTCCGATCACCGAAGTTAAGCAGCATCGGGCCCGGATAGTACTTGGATGGGTGACCGCCTGGGAACACCGGGTGCCGTTGGCTTTCAATATTTTTTTTCCGAAACGAACGTATTTTGAGGCATTCTCTGATGTTTTTAATTTTTTTCAAATAATTTATTTTGCAATGCCAGACATTGCATGCGTGATTTTGAATTGGTATGTTCCCTTTTGACACCATTCCATTTCATCTAGATGCGACCAGCTCTCTTGGGGCAATGCATTGGTGCTGTAGTAACCCGTATCTCTTCCACATTTATCCAAAGTTCGTTTTGAGATGGCAAATTACCTCCGTCTCCCGCCATCATATAGTATGGTCGTGGACGGCCCGATGTATGCAAGCCGTGGGCAAGAAAATAGACGTCGTGTCGCGTCGTTGCAAGTGTTTGCGGGCTTGATATTGCTAAAATAGTTGACTCGAGAGTGGTGGAAATTGCCAACGGCCATACCACGCTGAATACACCGGTTCTCGTCCGATCACCGAAGTTAAGCAGCATCGGGCCCGGATAGTACTTGGATGGGTGACCGCCTGGGAACACCGGGTGCCGTCGGCTCTCAATATTTTTTTTCCGAAACGAACGTATTTTGAGGCATTCTCTGATGTTTTTAATTTTTTTCAAATAATTTATTTTGCAATGCCAGACATTGCATGCGTGATTTTGAATTGGTATGTTCCCTTTTGACACCATTCCATTTCATCTAGATGCGACCAGCTCTCTTGGGGCAATGCATTGGTGCTGTAGTAACCCGTATCTCTTCCACATTTATCCAAAGTTCGTTTTGAGATGGCAAATTACCTCCGTCTCCCGCCATCATATAGTATGGTCGTGGACGGCCCGATGTATGCAAGCCGTGGGCAAGAAAATAGACGTCGTGTCGCGTCGTTGCAAGTGTTTGCGGGCTTGATATTGCTAAAATAGTTGACTCGAGAGTGGTGGAAATTGCCAACGGCCATACCACGCTGAATACACCGGTTCTCGTCCGATCACCGAAGTTAAGCAGCATCGGGCCCGGATAGTACTTGGATGGGTGACCGCCTGGGAACACCGGGTGCCGTTGGCTTTCAATATTTTTTTCCGAAACGAACGTATTTTGAGGCATTCTCTGATGTTTTTAATTTTTTTCAAATAATTTATTTTGCAATGCCAGACATTGCATGCGTGATTTTGAATTGGTATGTTCCCTTTTGACACCATTCCATTTCATCTAGATGCGACCAGCTCTCTTGGGGCAATGCATTGGTGCTGTAGTAACCCGTATCTCTTCCACATTTATCCAAAGTTCGTTTTGAGATGGCAAATTACCTCCGTCTCCCGCCATCATATAGTATGGTCGTGGACGGCCCGATGTATGCAAGCCGTGGGCAAGAAAATAGACGTCGTGTCGCGTCGTTGCAAGTGTTTGCGGGCTTGATATTGCTAAAATAGTTGACTCGAGAGTGGTGGAAATTGCCAACGGCCATACCACGCTGAATACACCGGTTCTCGTCCGATCACCGAAGTTAAGCAGCATCGGGCCCGGATAGTACTTGGATGGGTGACCGCCTGGGAACACCGGGTGCCGTCGGCTCTCAATATTTTTTTTCCGAAACGAACGTATTTTGAGGCATTCTCTGATGTTTTTAATTTTTTTCAAATAATTTATTTTGCAATGCCAGACATTGCATGCGTGATTTTGAATTGGTATGTTCCCTTTTGACACCATTCCATTTCATCTAGATGCGACCAGCTCTCTTGGGGCAATGCATTGGTGCTGTAGTAACCCGTATCTCTTCCACATTTATCCAAAGTTCGTTTTGAGATGGCAAATTACCTCCGTCTCCCGCCATCATATAGTATGGTCGTGGACGGCCCGATGTATGCAAGCCGTGGGCAAGAAAATAGACGTCGTGTCGCGTCGTTGCAAGTGTTTGCGGAATTGATATTGCTAAAATAGTTGACTCGAGAGTGGTGGAAATTGCCAACGGCCATACCACGCTGAATACACCGGTTCTCGTCCGATCACCGAAGTTAAGCAGCATCGGGCCCGGATAGTACTTGGATGGGTGACCGCCTGGGAACACCGGGTGCCGTCGGCTCTCAATATTTTTTTTCCGAAACGAACGTATTTTGAGGCATTCTCTGATGTTTTTAATTTTTTTCAAATAATTTATTTTGCAATGCCAGACATTGCATGCGTGATTTTGAATTGGTATGTTCCCTTTTGACACCATTCCATTTCATCTAGATGCGACCAGCTCTCTTGGGGCAATGCATTGGTGCTGTAGTAACCCGTATCTCTTCCACATTTATCCAAAGTTCGTTTTGAGATGGCAAATTACCTCCGTCTCCCGCCATCATATAGTATGGTCGTGGACGGCCCGATGTATGCAAGCCGTGGGCAAGAAAATAGACGTCGTGTCGCGTCGTTGCAAGTGTTTGCGGGCTTGATATTGCTAAAATAGTTGACTCGAGAGTGGTGGAAATTGCCAACGGCCATACCACGCTGAATACACCGGTTCTCGTCCGATCACCGAAGTTAAGCAGCATCGGGCCCGGATAGTACTTGGATGGGTGACCGCCTGGGAACACCGGGTGCCGTTGGCTTTCAATATTTTTTTTCCGAAACGAACGTATTTTGAGGCATTCTCTGATGTTTTTAATTTTTTTCAAATAATTTATTTTGCAATGCCAGACATTGCATGCGTGATTTTGAATTGGTATGTTCCCTTTTGACACCATTCCATTTCATCTAGATGCGACCAGCTCTCTTGGGGCAATGCATTGGTGCTGTAGTAACCCGTATCTCTTCCACATTTATCCAAAGTTCGTTTTGAGATGGCAAATTACCTCCGTCTCCCGCCATCATATAGTATGGTCGTGGACGGCCCGATGTATGCAAGCCGTGGGCAGGAAAATAGACGTCGTGTCGCGTCGTTGCAAGTGTTTGCGGGCTTGATATTGCTAAAATAGTTGACTCGAGAGTGGTGGAAATTGCCAACGGCCTAACCACGCTGAATACACCGGTTCTCGTCCGATCACCGAAGTTAAGCAGCCTCGGGCCCGGATAGTACTTGGATGGGTGACCGCCTGGGAACACCGGGTGCCGTTGGCTTTCAATATTTTTTTTCCGAAACGAACGTATTTTGAGGCATTCTCTGATGTTTTTAATTTTTTTCAAATAATTTATTTTGCAATGCCAGACATTGCATGCGTGATTTTGAATTGGTATGTTCCCTTTTGACACCATTCCATTTCATCTAGAATCGACCAGCTCTCTTGGGGCAATGCATTGGTGCTGTAGTAACCCGTATCTCTTCCACATTTATCCAAAGTTCGTTTTGAGATGGCAAATTACCTCCGTCTCCCGCCATCATATAGTATGGTCGTGGACGGCCCGATGTATGCAAGCCGTGGGCAAGAAAATAGACGTCGTGTCGCGTCGTTGCAAGTGCTTGCGGGCTTGATATTGCTAAAATAGTTGACTCGAGAGTGGTGGAAATTGCCAACGGCCATACCACGCTGAATACACCGGTTCTCGTCCGATCACCGAAGTTAAGCAGCATCGGGCCCGGATAGTACTTGGATGGGTGACCGCCTGGGAACACCGGGTGCCGTTGGCTTTCAATATTTTTTTTCCGAAACGAACGTATTTTGAGGCATTCTCTGATGTTTTTAATTTTTTTCAAATAATTTATTTTGCAATGCCAGACATTGCATGCGTGATTTTGAATTGGTATGTTCCCTTTTGACACCATTCCATTTCATCTAGATGCGACCAGCTCTCTTGGGGCAATGCATTGCTGCTGTAGTAACCCGTATCTCTTCCACATTTATCCAAAGTTCGTTTTGAGATGGCAAATTACCTCCGTCTCCCGCCATCATATAGTATGGTCGTGGACGGCCCGATGTATGCAAGCCGTGGGCAAGAAAATAGACGTCGTGTCGCGTCGTTGCAAGTGTTTGCGGGCTTGATATTGCTAAAATAGTTGACTCGAGAGTGGTGGAAATTGCCAACGGCCATACCACGCTGAATACACCGGTTCTCGTCCGATCACCGAAGTTAAGCAGCATCGGGCCCGGATAGTACTTGGATGGGTGACCGCCTGGGAACACCGGGTGCCGTTGGCTTTCAATATTTTTTTTCCGAAACGAACGTATTTTGAGGCATTCTCTGATGTTTTAAATTTTTTTCAAATAATTTATTTTGCAATGCCAGACATTGCATGCGTGATTTTGAATTGGTATGTTCCCTTTTGACACCATTCCATTTCATCTAGATGCGACCAGCTCTCTTGGGGCAATGCATTGGTGCTGTAGTAACCCGTATCTCTTCCACATTTATCCAAAGTTCGTTTTGAGATGGCAAATTACCTCCGTCTCCCGCCATCATATAGTATGGTCGTGGACGGCCCGATGTATGCAAGCCGTGGGCAAGAAAATAGACGTCGTGTCGCGTCGTTGCAAGTGTTTGCGGGCTTGATATTGCTAAAATAGTTGACTCGAGAGTGGTGGAAATTGCCAACGGCCATACCACGCTGAATACACCGGTTCTCGTCCGATCACCGAAGTTAAGCAGCATCGGGCCCGGATAGTACTTGGATGGGTGACCGCCTGGGAACACCGGGTGCCGTTGGCTTTCAATATTTTTTTTCCGAAACGAACGTATTTTGAGGCATTCTCTGATGTTTTAAATTTTTTTCAAATAATTTATTTTGCAATGCCAGACATTGCATGCGTGATTTTGAATTGGTATGTTCCCTTTTGACACCATTCCATTTCATCTAGATGCGACCAGCTCTCTTGGGGCAATGCATTGGTGCTGTAGTAACCCGTATCTCTTCCACATTTATCCAAAGTTCGTTTTGAGATGGCAAATTACCTCCGTCTCCCGCCATCATATAGTATGGTCGTGGACGGCCCGATGTATGCAAGCCGTGGGCAAGAAAATAGACGTCGTGTCGCGTCGTTGCAAGTGTTTGCGGGCTTGATATTGCTAAAATAGTTGACTCGAGAGTGGTTGAAATTGCCAACGGCCATACCACGCTGAATTCACCGGTTCTCGTCCGATCACGGAAGTTAAGCAGCATCGGGCCCGGATAGTACTTGGATGGGTGACCGCCTGGGAACACCGGGTGCCGTTGGCTTTCAATATTTTTTTTCCGAAACGAACGTATTTTGAGGCATTCTCTGATGTTTTTAATTTTTTTCAAATAATTTATTTTGCAATGCCAGACATTGCATGCGTGATTTTGAATTGGTATGTTCCCTTTTGACACCATTCCATTTCATCTAGATGCGACCAGCTCTCTTGGGGCAATGCATTGGTGCTGTAGTAACCCGTATCTCTTCCACATTTATCCAAAGTTCGTTTTGAGATGGCAAATTACCTCCGTCTCCCGCCATCATATAGTATGGTCGTGGACGGCCCGATGTATGCAAGCCGTGGGCAAGAAAATAGACGTCGTGTCGCGTCGTTGCAAGTGTTTGCGGGCTTGATATTGCTAAAATAGTTGACTCGAGAGTGGTGGAAATTGCCAACGGCCATACCACGCTGAATACACCGGTTCTCGTCCGATCACCGAAGTTAAGCAGCATCGGGCCCGGATAGTACTTGGATGGGTGACCGCCTGGGAACACCGGGTGCCGTTGGCTTTCAATATTTTTTTTCCGAAACGAACGTATTTTGAGGCATTCTCTGATGTTTTTAATTTTTTTCAAATAATTTATTTTGCAATGCCAGACATTGCATGCGTGATTTTGAATTGGTATGTTCCCTTTTGACACCATTCCATTTCATCTAGATGCGACCAGCTCTCTTGGGGCAATGCATTGGTGCTGTAGTAACCCGTATCTCTTCCACATTTATCCAAAGTTCGTTTTGAGATGGCAAATTACCTCCGTCTCCCGCCATCATATAGTATGGTCGTGGACGGCCCGATGTATGCAAGCCGTGGGCAAGAAAATAGACGTCGTGTCGCGTCGTTGCAAGTGTTTGCGGGCTTGATATTGCTAAAATAGTTGACTCGAGAGTGGTGGAAATTGCCAACGGCCATACCACGCTGAATACACCGGTTCTCGTCCGATCACCGAAGTTAAGCAGCATCGGGCCCGGATAGTACTTGGATGGGTGACCGCCTGGGAACACCGGGTGTCGTCGGCTCTCAATATTTTTTTTCCGAAACGAACGTATTTTGAGGCATTCTCTGATGTTTTTAATTTTTTTCAAATAATTTATTTTGCAATGCCAGACATTGCATGCGTGATTTTGAATTGGTATGTTCCCTTTTGACACCATTCCATTTCATCTAGATGCGACCAGCTCTCTTGGGGCAATGCATTGGTGCTGTAGTAACCCGTATCTCTTCCACATTTATCCAAAGTTCGTTTTGAGATGGCAAATTACCTCCGTCTCCCGCCATCATATAGTATGGTCGTGGACGGCCCGATGTATGCAAGCCGTGGGCAAGAAAATAGACGTCGTGTCGCGTCGTTGCAAGTGTTTGCGGGCTTGATATTGCTAAAATAGTTGACTCGAGAGTGGTGGAAATTGCCAACGGCCATACCACGCTGAATACACCGGTTCTCGTCCGATCACCGAAGTTAAGCCGCATCGGGCCCGGATAGTACTTGGATGGGTGACCGCCTGGGAACACCGGGTGCCGTTGGCTTTCAATATTTTTTTTCCGAAACGAACGTATTTTGAGGCATTCTCTGATGTTTTTAATTTTTTTCAAATAATTTATTTTGCAATGCCAGACATTGCATGCGTGATTTTGAATTGGTATGTTCCCTTTTGACACCATTCCATTTCATCTAGATGCGACCAGCTCTCTTGGGGCAATGCATTGGTGCTGTAGTAACCCGTATCTCTTCCACATTTATCCAAAGTTCGTTTTGAGATGGCAAATTACCTCCGTCTCCCGCCATCATATAGTATGGTCGTGGACGGCCCGATGTATGCAAGCCGTGGGCAAGAAAATAGACGTCGTGTCGCGTCGTTGCAAGTGTTTGCGGGCTTGATATTGCTAAAATAGTTGACTCGAGAGTGGTGGAAATTGCCAACGGCCATACCACGCTGAATACACCGGTTCTCGTCCGATCGCCGAAGTTAAGCAGCATCGGGCCCGGATAGTACTTGGATGGGTGACCGCCTGGGAACACCGGGTGCCGTTGGCTTTCAATATTTTTTTTCCGAAACGAACGTATTTTGAGGCATTCTCTGATGTTTTTAATTTTTTTCAAATAATTTATTTTGCAATGCCAGACATTGCATGCGTGATTTTGAATTGGTATGTTCCCTTTTGACACCATTCCATTTCATCTAGATGCGACCAGCTCTCTTGGGGCAATGCATTGGTGCTGTAGTAACCCGTATCTCTTCCACATTTATCCAAAGTTCGTTTTGAGATGGCAAATTACCTCCGTCTCCCGCCATCATATAGTATGGTCGTGGACGGCCCGATGTATGCAAGCCGTGGGCAAGAAAATAGACGTCGTGTCGCGTCGTTGCAAGTGTTTGCGGGCTTGATATTGCTAAAATAGTTGACTCGAGAGTGGTGGAAATTGCCAACGGCCATACCACGCTGAATACACCGGTTCTCGTCCGATCACCGAAGTTAAGCAGCCTCGGGCCCGGATAGTACTTGGATGGGTGACCGCCTGGGAACACCGGGTGCCGTTGGCTTTCAATATTTTTTTTCCGAAACGAACGTATTTTGAGGCATTCTCTGATGTTTTTAATTTTTTTCAAATAATTTATTTTGCAATGCCAGACATTGCATGCGTGATTTTGAATTGGTATGTTCCCTTTTGACACCATTTCATTTCATCTAGATGCGACCAGCTCTCTTGGGGCAATGCATTGGTGCTGTAGTAACCCGTATCTCTTCCACATTTATCCAAAGTTCGTTTTGAGATGGCAAATTACCTCCGTCTCCCGCCATCATATAGTATGGTCGTGGACGGCCCGATGTATGCAAGCCGTGGGCAAGAAAATAGACGTCGTGTCGCGTCGTTGCAAGTGCTTGCGGGCTTGATATTGCTAAAATAGTTGACTCGAGAGTGGTGGAAATTGCCAACGGCCATACCACGCTGAATACACCGGTTCTCGTCCGATCACCGAAGTTAAGCAGCATCGGGCCCGGATAGTACTTGGATGGGTGACCGCCTGGGAACACCGGGTGCCGTTGGCTTTCAATATTTTTTTTCCGAAACGAACGTATTTTGAGGCATTCTCTGATGTTTTTAATTTTTTTCAAATAATTTATTTTGCAATGCCAGACATTGCATGCGTGATTTTGAATTGGTATGTTCCCTTTTGACACCATTCCATTTCATCTAGATGCGACCAGCTCTCTTGGGGCAATGCATTGGTGCTGTAGTAACCCGTATCTCTTCCACATTTATCCAAAGTTCGTTTTGAGATGGCAAATTACCTCCGTCTCCCGCCATCATATAGTATGGTCGTGGACGGCCCGATGTATGCAAGCCGTGGGCAAGAAAATAGACGTCGTGTCGCGTCGTTGCAAGTGTTTGCGGGCTTGATATTGCTAAAATAGTTGACTCGAGAGTGGTGGAAATTGCCAACGGCCATACCACGCTGAATATACCGGTTCTCGTCCGATCACCGAAGTTAAGCAGCCTCGGGCCCGGATAGTACTTGGATGGGTGACCGCCTGGGAACACCGGGTGCCGTTGGCTTTCAATATTTTTTTTCCGAAACGAACGTATTTTGAGGCATTCTCTGATGTTTTTAATTTTTTTCAAATAATTTATTTTGCAATGCCAGACATTGCATGCGTGATTTTGAATTGGTATGTTCCCTTTTGACACCATTCCATTTCATCTAGATGCGACCAGCTCTCTTGGGGCAATGCATTGGTGCTGTAGTAACCCGTATCTCTTCCACATTTATCCAAAGTTCGTTTTGAGATGGCAAATTACCTCCGTCTCCCGCCATCATATAGTATGGTCGTGGACGGCCCGATGTATGCAAGCCGTGGGCAAGAAAATAGACGTCGTGTCGCGTCGTTGCAAGTGTTTGCGGGCTTGATATTGCTAAAATAGTTGACTCGAGAGTGGTGGAAATTGCCAACGGCCATACCACGCTGAATACACCGGTTCTCGTCCGATCACCGAAGTTAAGCAGCCTCGGGCCCGGATAGTACTTGGATGGGTGACCGCCTGGGAACACCGGGTGACGTTGGCTTTCAATATTTTTTTTCCGAAACGAACGTATTTTGAGGCATTCTCTGATGTTTTTAATTTTTTTCAAATAATTTATTTTGCAATGCCAGACATTGCATGCGTGATTTTGAATTGGTATGTTCCCTTTTGACACCATTCCATTTCATCTAGATGCGACCAGCTCTCTTGGGGCAATGCATTGGTGCTGTAGTAACCCGTATCTCTTCCACATTTATCCAAAGTTCGTTTTGAGATGGCAAATTACCTCCGTCTCCCGCCATCATATAGTATGGTCGTGGACGGCCCGATGTATGCAAGCCGTGGGCAAGAAAATAGACGTCGTGTCGCGTCGTTGCAAGTGTTTGCGGGCTTGATATTGCTAAAATAGTTGACTCGAGAGTGGTGGAAATTGCCAACGGCCATACCACGCTGAATACACCGGTTCTCGTCCGATCACCGAAGTTAAGCAGCATCGGGCCCGGATAGTACTTGGATGGGTGACCGCCTGGGAACACCGGGTGCCGTTGGCTTTCAATATTTTTTTTCCGAAACGAACGTATTTTGAGGCATTCTCTGATGTTTTTAATTTTTTTCAAATAATTTATTTTGCAATGCCAGACATTGCATGCGTGATTTTGAATTGGTATGTTCCCTTTTGACACCATTCCATTTCATCTAGATGCGACCAGCTCTCTTGGGGCAATGCATTGGTGCTGTAGTAACCCGTATCTCTTCCACATTTATCCAAAGTTCGTTTTGAGATGGCAAATTACCTCCGTCTCCCGCCATCATATAGTATGGTCGTGGACGGCCCGATGTATGCAAGCCGTGGGCAAGAAAATAGACGTCGTGTCGCGTCGTTGCAAGTGTTTGCGGGCTTGATATTGCTAAAATAGTTGACTCGAGAGTGGTGGAAATTGCCAACGGCCATACCACGCTGAATACACCGGTTCTCGTCCGATCACCGAAGTTAAGCAGCATCGGGCCCGGATAGTACTTGGATGGGTGACCGCCTGGGAACACCGGGTGCCGTCGGCTCTCAATATTTTTTTTCCGAAACGAACGTATTTTGAGGCATTCTCTGATGTTTTTAATTTTTTTCAAATAATTTATTTTGCAATGCCAGACATTGCATGCGTGATTTTGAATTGGTATGTTCCCTTTTGACACCATTCCATTTCATCTAGATGCGACCAGCTCTCTTGGGGCAATGCATTGGTGCTGTAGTAACCCGTATCTCTTCCACATTTATCCAAAGTTCGTTTTGAGATGGCAAATTACCTCCGTCTCCCGCCATCATATAGTATGGTCGTGGACGGCCCGATGTATGCAAGCCGTGGGCAAGAAAATAGACGTCGTGTCGCGTCGTTGCAAGTGTTTGCGGGCTTGATATTGCTAAAATAGTTGACTCGAGAGTGGTGGAAATTGCCAACGGCCATACCACGCTGAATACACCGGTTCTCGTCCGATCACCGAAGTTAAGCAGCATCGGGCCCGGATAGTACTTGGATGGGTGACCGCCTGGGAACACCGGGTGCCGTTGGCTTTCAATATTTTTTTTCCGAAACGAACGTATTTTGAGGCATTCTCTGATGTTTTTAATTTTTTTCAAATAATTTATTTTGCAATGCCAGACATTGCATGCGTGATTTTGAATTGGTATGTTCCCTTTTGACACCATTCCATTTCATCTAGATGCGACCAGCTCTCTTGGGGCAATGCATTGGTGCTGTAGTAACCCGTATCTCTTCCACATTTATCCAAAGTTCGTTTTGAGATGGCAAATTACCTCCGTCTCCCGCCATCATATAGTATGGTCGTGGACGGCCCGATGTATGCAAGCCGTGGGCAAGAAAATAGACGTCGTGTCGCGTCGTTGCAAGTGTTTGCGGGCTTGATATTGCTAAAATAGTTGACTCGAGAGTGGTGGAAATTGCCAACGGCCATACCACGCTGAATACACCGGTTCTCGTCCGATCACCGAAGTTAAGCAGCATCGGGCCCGGATAGTACTTGGATGGGTGACCGCCTGGGAACACCGGGTGCCGTCGGCTCTCAATATTTTTTTTCCGAAACGAACGTATTTTGAGGCATTCTCTGATGTTTTTAATTTTTTTCAAATAATTTATTTTGCAATGCCAGACATTGCATGCGTGATTTTGAATTGGTATGTTCCCTTTTGACACCATTCCATTTCATCTAGATGCGACCAGCTCTCTTGGGGCAATGCATTGGTGCTGTAGTAACCCGTATCTCTTCCACATTTATCCAAAGTTCGTTTTGAGATGGCAAATTACCTCCGTCTCCCGCCATCATATAGTATGGTCGTGGACGGCCCGATGTATGCAAGCCGTGGGCAAGAAAATAGACGTCGTGTCGCGTCGTTGCAAGTGTTTGCGGGCTTGATATTGCTAAAATAGTTGACTCGAGAGTGGTGGAAATTGCCAACGGCCATACCACGCTGAATACACCGGTTCTCGTCCGATCACCGAAGTTAAGCAGCATCGGGCCCGGATAGTACTTGGATGGGTGACCGCCTGGGAACACCGGGTGCCGTCGGCTCTCAATATTTTTTTTCCGAAACGAACGTATTTTGAGGCATTCTCTGATGTTTTTATTTTTTTTCAAATAATTTATTTTGCAATGCCAGACATTGCATGCGTGATTTTGAATTGGTATGTTCCCTTTTGACACCATTCCATTTCATCTAGATGCGACCAGCTCTCTTGGGGCAATGCATTGGTGCTGTAGTAACCCGTATCTCTTCCACATTTATCCAAAGTTCGTTTTGAGATGGCAAATTACCTCCGTCTCCCGCCATCATATAGTATGGTCGTGGACGGCCCGATGTATGCAAGCCGTGGGCAAGAAAATAGACGTCGTGTCGCGTCGTTGCAAGTGTTTGCGGGCTTGATATTGCTAAAATAGTTGACTCGAGAGTGGTGGAAATTGCCAACGGCCATACCACGCTGAATACACCGGTTCTCGTCCGATCACCGAAGTTAAGCAGCATCGGGCCCGGATAGTACTTGGATGGGTGACCGCCTGGGAACACCGTGTGCCGTTGGCTTTCAATATTTTTTTTCCGAAACGAACGTATTTTGAGGCATTCTCTGATGTTTTTAATTTTTTTCAAATAATTTATTTTGCAATGCCAGACATTGCATGCGTGATTTTGAATTGGTATGTTCCCTTTTGACACCATTCCATTTCATCTAGATGCGACCAGCTCTCTTGGGGCAATGCATTGGTGCTGTAGTAACCCGTATCTCTTCCACATTTATCCAAAGTTCGTTTTGAGATGGCAAATTACCTCCGTCTCCCGCCATCATATAGTATGGTCGTGGACGGCCCGATGTATGCAAGCCGTGAGCAAGAAAATAGACGTCGTGTCGCGTCGTTGCAAGTGTTTGCGGGCTTGATATTGCTAAAATAGTTGACTCGAGAGTGGTGGAAAATGCCAACGGCCATACCACGCTGAATACACCGGTTCTCGTCCGATCACCGAAGTTAAGCAGCATCGGGCCCGGATAGTACTTGGATGGGTGACCGCCTGGGAACACCGGGTGCCGTTGGCTTTCAATATTTTTTTTCCGAAACGAACGTATTTTGAGGCATTCTCTGATGTTTTTAATTTTTTTCAAATAATTTATTTTGCAATGCCAGACATTGCATGCGTGATTTTGAATTGGTATGTTCCCTTTTGACACCATTCCATTTCATCTAGATGCGACCAGCTCTCTTGGGGCAATGCATTGGTGCTGTAGTAACCCGTATCTCTTCCACATTTATCCAAAGTTCGTTTTGAGATGGCAAATTACCTCCGTCTCCCGCCATCATATAGTATGGTCGTGGACGGCCCGATGTATGCAAGCCGTGGGCAAGAAAATAGACGTCGTGTCGCGTCGTTGCAAGTGTTTGCGGGCTTGATATTGCTAAAATAGTTGACTCGAGAGTGGTGGAAATTGCCAACGGCCATACCACGCTGAATACACCGGTTCTCGTCCGATCACCGAAGTTAAGCAGCATCGGGCCCGGATAGTACTTGGATGGGTGACCGCCTGGGAACACCGGGTGCCGTTGGCTTTCAATATTTTTTTTCCGAAACGAACGTATTTTGAGGCATTCTCTGATGTTTTTAATTTTTTTCAAATAATTTATTTTGCAATGCCAGACATTGCATGCGTGATTTTGAATTGGTATGTTCCCTTTTGACACCATTCCATTTCATCTAGATGCGACCAGCTCTCTTGGGGCAATGCATTGGTGCTGTAGTAACCCGTATCTCTTCCACATTTATCCAAAGTTCGTTTTGAGATGGCAAATTACCTCCGTCTCCCGCCATCATATAGTATGGTCGTGGACGGCCCGATGTATGCAAGCCGTGGGCAAGAAAATAGACGTCGTGTCGCGTCGTTGCAAGTGTTTGCGGGCTTGATATTGCTAAAATAGTTGACTCGAGAGTGGTGGAAATTGCCAACGGCCATACCACGCTGAATACACCGGTTCTCGTCCGATCACCGAAGTTAAGCAGCATCGGGCCCGGATAGTACTTGGATGGGTGACCGCCTGGGAACACCGGGTGCCGTTGGCTTTCAATATTTTTTTTCCGAAACGAACGTATTTTGAGGCATTCTCTGATGTTTTTAATTTTTTTCAAATAATTTATTTTGCAATGCCAGACATTGCATGCGTGATTTTGAATTGGTATGTTCCCTTTTGACACCATTCCATTTCATCTAGATGCGACCAGCTCTCTTGGGGCAATGCATTGGTGCTGTAGTAACCCGTATCTCTTCCACATTTATCCAGATGTATGCAAGCCGTGGGCAAGAAAATAGACGTCGTGTCGCGTCGTTGCAAGTGTTTGCGGGCTTGATATTGCTAAAATAGTTGACTCGAGAGTGTTGGAAAATGCCAACGGCCATACCACGCTGAATACACCGGTTCTCGTCCGATCACCGAAGTTAAGCAGCATCGGGCCCGGATAGTACTTGGATGGGTGACCGCCTGGGAACACCGGGTGCCGTTGGCTTTCAATATTTTTTTTCCGAAACGAACGTATTTTGAGGCATTCTCTGATGTTTTTAATTTTTTTCAAATAATTTATTTTGCAATGCCAGACATTGCATGCGTGATTTTGAATTGGTATGTTCCCTTTTGACACCATTCCATTTCATCTAGATGCGACCAGCTCTCTTGGGGCAATGCATTGGTGCTGTAGTAACCCGTATCTCTTCCACATTTATCCAAAGTTCGTTTTGAGATGGCAAATTACCTCCGTCTCCCGCCATCATATAGTATGGTCGTGGACGGCCCGATGTATGCAAGCCGTGGGCAAGAAAATAGACGTCGTGTCGCGTCGTTGCAAGTGTTTGCGGGCTTGATATTGCTAAAATAGTTGACTCGAGAGTGGTGGAAATTGCCAACGGCCATACCACGCTGAATACACCGGTTCTCGTCCGATCACCGAAGTTAAGCAGCATCGGGCCCGGATAGTACTTGGATGGGTGACCGCCTGGGAACACCGGGTGCCGTTGGCTTTCAAAATTTTTTTTCCGAAACGAACGTATTTTGAGGCATTCTCTGATGTTTTTAATTTTTTTCAAATAATTTATTTTGCAATGCCAGACATTGCATGCGTGATTTTGAATTGGTATGTTCCCTTTTGACACCATTCCATTTCATCTAGATGCGACCAGCTCTCTTGGGGCAATGCATTGGTGCTGTAGTAACCCGTATCTCTTCCACATTTATCCAAAGTTCGTTTTGAGATGGCAAATTACCTCCGTCTCCCACCATCATATAGTATGGTCGTGGACGGCCCGATGTATGCAAGCCGTGGGCAAGAAAATAGACGTCGTGTCGCGTCGTTGCAAGTGTTTGCGGGCTTGATATTGCTAAAATAGTTGACTCGAGAGTGGTGGAAATTGCCAACGGCCATACCACGCTGAATACACCGGTTCTCGTCCGATCACCGAAGTTAAGCAGCATCGGGCCCGGATAGTACTTGGATGGGTGACCGCCTGGGAACACCGGGTGCCGTTGGCTTTCAATATTTTTAGTTGACTCGAGAGTGGTGGAAATTGCCAACGGCCGTGGGGACGTGTCTGTGTTCCGGTTCTGTGTGTGCGTTTCCCCGGCGTTCGAGGCTTCGATCGCCGGGAGGGGTGAAACTCGCTGCCTCCCCTGGTGCTTGTGGCGGAGAAGTTTTTTTTGTGGTGGAGTTTTCCCCTTTTTTCTTTATCAGGCCTGTTAGGGCTTGAGGTGCGTGATTGGTTCTTTTCTTTCCTTGTTAAGGTAGTAAATTAGAATGCCTTACGATAGGAAGGCCACGCTAATTATAAGTCTCAATGACTTAAAAGAAAGCGCTACGGCCCTAGAGGTCCATCGATTCATCGGTGTCGAGCTCGGGCTAAAATTGGAAGATTTGGTGGCTATTCAGTTTGGAATTACTAGGAAAACAGTTTATGTTAAGGTGATAAATGAAGAATTAGTGGAAAAAATTTTGCGGTCGAAAGGGGGGCCCATCGACTTTCCTTCAGAAGCCGATAAGCGGGGAACGGCGACCTTGGAGTCGGCCTCTAGCAGGGCAACCTTTGTTAAGGTGGTCTCACTCCCGCCTGAAGTCCCCAAATTTGAGGTGGAAATGGCCCTCGGAAAATACGGCAAGGTGGTCTCCCACACGGACAACCAGTGGATTGGGCAGGGTCTGTACAAAATCAGTACAGGTACCCGAACAGTCAAGATGTACATTAAGAGCCCCATACCATCATATATCCCTATCGCCGGGTTTAGAGCTGTAATACACTACGACGGGCAAAAGCAAACCTGTTCCAGGTGTGGGAGTGAGGAGCACCTTAGAGTCAAATGCACAATGATGAAGACGAGTACGGCTTATGCGGATGCATTGCGGGGAAAGAAGTCAAACACGGAGGAGGAAATTCCGCTGGTGCCAATTCCGGAGGAAGATAATGGTACTGATGCAATCGGGGAGAATACAGGGGCAGAGGATTCTTTAGAAGGTGAAAAGCGGCGAGGAACTACGCGAGCCCCCCCGACCAGCGAAGATGATGACTCGGGCAGTGACGGACCGGCAGAGGCCAACGGAATCGGGCGTAAGCGGAGGAAGGGGTCAAGGAACAGGGGGCGGGGTAAAAGGATTTCGACTTCCGTTACCCTTAGCAATTTAATGGAGGCCACCGGCGCGGAAGGGGAAGCTTGCAACGGGGAACGAGGGGAGAGGGGGAACAGCGAGGCCGGGACTAAGGAGATGGACATTCAGGAGGAGGGGCGAGAAGGAAGTGTGGAAATGCTGGCAGACAAGCTGAGCAATAAAAAAATGGAATGGTTGGTGGGGCATAGTGAATCGGAGCCGGGTCGGGGGAGAGAGAGTGGGGGCAGCCGGGCCTCCGTTGACGCCCCGGGAGGGGAAGTGGCCCCGGGGCTGATTGGCGCGGTGGCGTCGAATGGGGGGGTGGTGGCGGTTTTGGCGGACGGGACCAGGCAGAAAGAAGGTGAAATGGCAGTGGACCACGGTCTGCAGGGGGCGGAGGCTGAAGCGAGCGGTGACTTCACAGTGGTCGACCGGCGGGCCAGGAGGGTAAAGGAAATCGGAAAGAAGAAAGAGGTGTTGCGCGGCAGCGTCACTGCGGGTGAGCATGGAGAAGAGGCTCGGGGCAGCGCCAGTGAGAGCAGTGTTGCGGACGACCTTGAGGAGAGCACCAGCCGATTCTGGAGGGGGTGCAAAAAGGTGGCGGCGGAGCAAAAGCGGACAAAATGGCCTAGCGGCGACTGCGGCAGTGCTGGACCACGTCCGGCATTGGAGGACTGGGCCGAAAAGTTTGCGTATGTTAAAGAAGGTAAATTTAAAATCACGAATAGGGAATCGAATAATTTGGAAACGGAAAAGCCGCTTTCACCTAAAGCAAATATATAGATTGGAATACCTCCCTACCGAATATCCTTTGAACACCGAAATGGACACAAAACTAAAAATAGGCACGCTAAATGTGTGTGGGATCAGAAGCAAGGAAAGGATAGAAAGAGTTTTTGACCTTTTTCAAAAAGAAGGTCTGGACATCCTTTTGTTGCAAGAGGTCACGGGAAGCGCATATTGGGACTCAGGGCCTGCGCAGATATATATGAATACTATAGAACAGGAAAGAGGCACCGCCATATTGTTAAAAAAAAGCATTATCCCACAAAAGATTACAATGTTACCATCTGGGAGGGCGATGGCCATGTACGTACTCGGAATAAAGATAATCAATGTGTACGGCCCGGCCGGCACTAGGAAATTACAGGAAAGGAGGGAATTCTACACGAGGGACCTCCTCCCCCTTTTGAACGGGTTTCAAGGAATGGCACTCCTAGGCGGGGATTTTAATGCAATAATAGACGAAAAAGACAGCCAAAATAACCGAGAAGGATCAGGGAAATACCCAATATGCGGCCCACTTAAAGCAATTATAAATAACCTCAGGGCAGTTGACGTAGTAAAACTATCCAACGGCAATGACATCCTCCCGTACACCATTTACGGGGAAAACTGGGCAACCCGGCAGGACCGTTTCTATGCATCCCTCGATATGAAGACCCGTATATCGTCCTATTCGGTGCTTCCAGTAACATGCTCCGATCACTGCGCGGTCCTGATCTCCGTCAAAGGATCCCCGAACAGAACGGGGCCAAAGGCAAGGGCAAAGGAATGGAGGTTGAATACTGAGCTGTTTCACGAACAAGACACCAAAGAAATACTGAGGGAGAACATCCAACTGTGGGTAAAAAAGTGGAGTGGAATGGACCCAATTAAAAGATGGGAGATGACGAAAGTCCATATTAGAAGGCTCTTTGCACATTTGCAAAGAATAAGAGCGGAAGAAACAAGAGAAACCATGCTCTTTTATAGGGAAGCGCTCCAAGAAAGTTTAAAATCTAGGAATAAGGGAAGGAGCAACTGGGAAGAAACTAAAGAACTGAAGAGGAAAATTTTTAGTATTGAACAGCAAAGGGCAAAAATACAATCTTGGCAAAAAAGCAAACTATCCCTGCCAGAGGAAGAGGCCTCTGTTTATTACCTGGGGAGAAGATTAAAGGAGTGCAGAAATAATATATTAAACAACGGAATATTTAATGAAAACGGAAGTAGAATAGAGGAGGAAAGTGAAATGATAGACCATGTATACAACCACTTTGTGGCTCTCCTGTCAGGAAATAACACCACACGAAAGGGTAAGTCACCAGACTCCACGCCACTCCCGACACTCCCAGTGGAAATGGCAGAGAGAATGGCGGAAATATACACGAGAGAGGAGTGTGAGGACGCCCTGAGATGGCTCCCCAAGGGGAGGTCTCCTGGTCCCGACGGAATTCCTTACGAATTCTATGAAGAATTTTGGAAAGATCTGAAAGATATACTGATTCCAGCATTTGAGTCCATTTTCAAAAAAAATATTCTCGCCAAGACCCAAAGTGAGGGAAAAATAGTACTCGTACCGAAAAAGAAAGAACCGAGAGTAATAAATGACTACAGACCTATCACACTCCTGAATGCCGATTATAAAATAATGGCGAAAATCGTGAAAACTAGGCTGAGTGAAGGCCTAGCGACGATAATCGGCCCTGACGAACACATAGTAGGGCAGGGAAAAAATATAATATCAGCACTGACGACCATCAGGGACGTGATAGCGAGCCACGATCATAGGCGGGACGAAGGTCTCAAACTAATAGCGGTTGATCTGGACAAGGCATTTGATAGAGTGGAAGTCTATCACGTACTTGACACCTTGAAAGAGATGGGCTTCCCGGAAATATTCTTGGAAAATATTAAAATGTTCACGAAAAACATCAGTTCAAGAGTAAAATTGAGCGCGGGGGTAGAAACAAGGCCGTTTCCTGTAACAAGATCCATTAGACAAGGATGTCCACTATCAATGATTCTCTTTTCAGTAACACTGGAGCCCCTATTACACCGTCTCCGCAGGATTCTGAAAGGTATCCCTGTGGGGAACGAAAAAATAACCGCGGTAGCGTACGCGGACGATATAACGATCTTCGCCAAAGACCAAACGGAGGTTGACATAATCGAGAAATCGCTAAAAGAATATGAAAACGAAAGCGGGCAAAAGGTGAATGTGGAAAAAACGAAGGCCATGCTAATAAAAGACGTCGACTTCACTGGTACTGGTAAATGGAAAGAGGTAACTTCAGTAGACATCCTCGGAATACCATGGAGAAGAACGTTGACGGACACAACTATCGCAGCATGGGAAAAGACAACGTCAACGATCAAAGGAACTATTGCACAATTGAGAGATAGAAACCTCAATATTTACCAGAAAGTCCTTGCGATCAATGCATTAATATATTCCAAGGCCTGGTTCACTGCACAAATCTTTCCGTTGCCAGATAAAAATGGGGCCGTAATGACCAAAATAGCAATGCAATATCTGTGGAGTGGGCAACTGCTAAGGGTGGCAAAGAGCCAGACCTGTCTCCCCAAGGGCAAAGGAGGCCTAGGGATGATTGATGTGCGGGACAAGGCCATTGCCCTCTACGCAAAAACAGTAATTAACACCTTAACTGGCGACTGTCAACAGTCAAAACATCTATTAAAGGTGGCATTGGATGCACCTAGGCAAGATAGAATTATGACAAAAACTATCAGGACAGTTAAAGACATAGTAGAAAAGATGTCGAGAGAAACGAGAGCAACCACAAAGTCCATCTACAGAATACTGAGAAACGACGACTATTGTCAAATCAATATAGAAAAACACATCGTATCAGTAAACTGGAAGAGAGTCTGGAGAAATATCAACAAAAACAGCATGAACTTAAGGACAAAGAGCGCCTTTTTTCTATTTGCTAACTACATAGTAACAACCCAACAAATCAAAAAAAACCTAAAGCTGTCCGGGAACAACGAATGCGAACACTGCGATGCAGCCGACACGCAAGACCACAGGGTGTTTGAATGCAACATATCAAGACAAAGATGGGGCCTAATAAAAAAAGCTTTTAGAGTATTCAATACATTCGGAGAAAAGAATATAGGTAATAGGAATATAATGCTAATGGACTTCAACCTCTTCCCCAGCGGAAAAATGGAAATTATGTGCTGGCTAATAGGACAACATCTACTGACGGTAAACAAGTGGGTGGAAATAGATATGGGAACTTGGTGGGAGAACGTTAAAAAAGAAAGTAAGAACTTAGAAAAACGGCTACAACCATATTGGAAAATAGTAGAACAACTGGTCACAGAAGAAGGCACGGTGGAAAGTCCGGGGTAAAAAAAGAGGGAATGTTATTGAAGTAATGTATCGACGTATATGGGAAGTAATATAATACTCATAAATGTACCAAACAAAAAAAAAAAAATTTTAAATGTAAATATAATGTCCTAAAGTAAATGTAATAAATATACCCATATATGTGTATTTATAAATAAATAGGAATAAAGTTTTACTGCTTACAAAAGCCTAGTTTGGGCAGTTAAGATTTTGAACTGCTTTCAAAGGATGTAAATGCCTGTGTGCCATTGTAACATTTTGATGTAAAATGTAAAAAACTATTATTTTCCATTATTAAAAAAAAAAAACAATTAATGTATTATTCTATTGACTGTAAAGCACACAACCATGTAATGCAATGTTGGGCCTAGTGCCCTAGAAATAAAGTTATAAAAAAATAAAAAAAAAAAAATACCACGCTGAATACACCGGTTCTCGTCCGATCACCGAAGTTAAGCAGCATCGGGCCCGGATAGTACTTGGATGGGTGACCGCCTGGGAACACCGGGTGCCGTTGGCTTTCAATATTTTTTTTCCGAAACGAACGTATTTTGAGGCATTCTCTGATGTTTTTAATTTTTTTCAAATAATTTATTTTGCAATGCCAGACATTGCATGCGTGATTTTGAATTGGTATGTTCCCTTTTGACACCATTCCATTTCATCTAGATGCGACCAGCTCTCTTGGGGCAATGCATTGGTGCTGTAGTAACCCGTATCTCTTCCACATTTATCCAAAGTTCGTTTTGAGATGGCAAATTACCTCCGTCTCCCGCCATCATATAGTATGGTCGTGGACGGCCCGATGTATGCAAGCCGTGGGCAAGAAAATAGACGTCGTGTCGCGTCGTTGCAAGTGTTTGCGGGCTTGATATTGCTAAAATAGTTGACTCGAGAGTGGTGGAAATTGCCAACGGCCATACCACGCTGAATACACCGGTTCTCGTCCGATCACCGAAGTTAAGCAGCATCGGGCCCGGATAGTACTTGGATGGGTGACCGCCTGGGAACACCGGGTGCCGTCGGCTCTCAATATTTTTTTTCCGAAACGAACGTATTTTGAGGCATTCTCTGATGTTTTTAATTTTTTTCAAATAATTTATTTTGCAATGCCAGACATTGCATGCGTGATTTTGAATTGGTATGTTCCCTTTTGACACCATTCCATTTCATCTAGATGCGACCAGCTCTCTTGGGGCAATGCATTGGTGCTGTAGTAACCCGTATCTCTTCCACATTTATCCAAAGTTCGTTTTGAGATGGCAAATTACCTCCGTCTCCCGCCATCATATAGTATGGTCGTGGACGGCCCGATGTATGCAAGCCGTGGGCAAGAAAATAGACGTCGTGTCGCGTCGTTGCAAGTGTTTGCGGGCTTGATATTGCTAAAATAGTTGACTCGAGAGTGGTGGAAATTGCCAACGGCCATACCACGCTGAATACACCGGTTCTCGTCCGATCACCGAAGTTAAGCAGCATCGGGCCCGGATAGTACTTGGATGGGTGACCGCCTGGGAACACCGGGTGCCGTTGGCTTTCAATATTTTTTTTCCGAAACGAACGTATTTTGAGGCATTCTCTGATGTTTTTAATTTTTTTCAAATAATTTATTTTGCAATGCCAGACATTGCATGCGTGATTTTGAATTGGTATGTTCCCTTTTGACACCATTCCATTTCATCTAGATGCGACCAGCTCTCTTGGGGCAATGCATTGGTGCTGTAGTAACCCGTATCTCTTCCACATTTATCCAAAGTTCGTTTTGAGATGGCAAATTACCTCCGTCTCCCGCCATCATATAGTATGGTCGTGGACGGCCCGATGTATGCAAGCCGTGGGCAGGAAAATAGACGTCGTGTCGCGTCGTTGCAAGTGTTTGCGGGCTTGATATTGCTAAAATAGTTGACTCGAGAGTGGTGGAAATTGCCAACGGCCATACCACGCTGAATACACCGGTTCTCGTCCGATCACCGAAGTTAAGCAGCCTCGGGCCCGGATAGTACTTGGATGGGTGACCGCCTGGGAACACCGGGTGCCGTTGGCTTTCAATATTTTTTTTCCGAAACGAACGTATTTTGAGGCATTCTCTGATGTTTTTAATTTTTTTCAAATAATTTATTTTGCAATGCCAGACATTGCATGCGTGATTTTGAATTGGTATGTTCCCTTTTGACACCATTCCATTTCATCTAGAATCGACCAGCTCTCTTGGGGCAATGCATTGGTGCTGTAGTAACCCGTATCTCTTCCACATTTATCCAAAGTTCGTTTTGAGATGGCAAATTACCTCCGTCTCCCGCCATCATATAGTATGGTCGTGGACGGCCCGATGTATGCAAGCCGTGGGCAAGAAAATAGACGTCGTGTCGCGTCGTTGCAAGTGCTTGCGGGCTTGATATTGCTAAAATAGTTGACTCGAGAGTGGTGGAAATTGCCAACGGCCATACCACGCTGAATACACCGGTTCTCGTCCGATCACCGAAGTTAAGCAGCATCGGGCCCGGATAGTACTTGGATGGGTGACCGCCTGGGAACACCGGGTGCCGTTGGCTTTCAATATTTTTTTTCCGAAACGAACGTATTTTGAGGCATTCTCTGATGTTTTTAATTTTTTTCAAATAATTTATTTTGCAATGCCAGACATTGCATGCGTGATTTTGAATTGGTATGTTCCCTTTTGACACCATTCCATTTCATCTAGATGCGACCAGCTCTCTTGGGGCAATGCATTGCTGCTGTAGTAACCCGTATCTCTTCCACATTTATCCAAAGTTCGTTTTGAGATGGCAAATTACCTCCGTCTCCCGCCATCATATAGTATGGTCGTGGACGGCCCGATGTATGCAAGCCGTGGGCAAGAAAATAGACGTCGTGTCGCGTCGTTGCAAGTGTTTGCGGGCTTGATATTGCTAAAATAGTTGACTCGAGAGTGGTGGAAATTGCCAACGGCCATACCACGCTGAATACACCGGTTCTCGTCCGATCACCGAAGTTAAGCAGCATCGGGCCCGGATAGTACTTGGATGGGTGACCGCCTGGGAACACCGGGTGCCGTTGGCTTTCAATATTTTTTTTCCGAAACGAACGTATTTTGAGGCATTCTCTGATGTTTTAAATTTTTTTCAAATAATTTATTTTGCAATGCCAGACATTGCATGCGTGATTTTGAATTGGTATGTTCCCTTTTGACACCATTCCATTTCATCTAGATGCGACCAGCTCTCTTGGGGCAATGCATTGGTGCTGTAGTAACCCGTATCTCTTCCACATTTATCCAAAGTTCGTTTTGAGATGGCAAATTACCTCCGTCTCCCGCCATCATATAGTATGGTCGTGGACGGCCCGATGTATGCAAGCCGTGGGCAAGAAAATAGACGTCGTGTCGCGTCGTTGCAAGTGTTTGCGGGCTTGATATTGCTAAAATAGTTGACTCGAGAGTGGTGGAAATTGCCAACGGCCATACCACGCTGAATACACCGGTTCTCGTCCGATCACCGAAGTTAAGCAGCATCGGGCCCGGATAGTACTTGGATGGGTGACCGCCTGGGAACACCGGGTGCCGTTGGCTTTCAATATTTTTTTTCCGAAACGAACGTATTTTGAGGCATTCTCTGATGTTTTAAATTTTTTTCAAATAATTTATTTTGCAATGCCAGACATTGCATGCGTGATTTTGAATTGGTATGTTCCCTTTTGACACCATTCCATTTCATCTAGATGCGACCAGCTCTCTTGGGGCAATGCATTGGTGCTGTAGTAACCCGTATCTCTTCCACATTTATCCAAAGTTCGTTTTGAGATGGCAAATTACCTCCGTCTCCCGCCATCATATAGTATGGTCGTGGACGGCCCGATGTATGCAAGCCGTGGGCAAGAAAATAGACGTCGTGTCGCGTCGTTGCAAGTGTTTGCGGGCTTGATATTGCTAAAATAGTTGACTCGAGAGTGGTTGAAATTGCCAACGGCCATACCACGCTGAATTCACCGGTTCTCGTCCGATCACGGAAGTTAAGCAGCATCGGGCCCGGATAGTACTTGGATGGGTGACCGCCTGGGAACACCGGGTGCCGTTGGCTTTCAATATTTTTTTTCCGAAACGAACGTATTTTGAGGCATTCTCTGATGTTTTTAATTTTTTTCAAATAATTTATTTTGCAATGCCAGACATTGCATGCGTGATTTTGAATTGGTATGTTCCCTTTTGACACCATTCCATTTCATCTAGATGCGACCAGCTCTCTTGGGGCAATGCATTGGTGCTGTAGTAACCCGTATCTCTTCCACATTTATCCAAAGTTCGTTTTGAGATGGCAAATTACCTCCGTCTCCCGCCATCATATAGTATGGTCGTGGACGGCCCGATGTATGCAAGCCGTGGGCAAGAAAATAGACGTCGTGTCGCGTCGTTGCAAGTGTTTGCGGGCTTGATATTGCTAAAATAGTTGACTCGAGAGTGGTGGAAATTGCCAACGGCCATACCACGCTGAATACACCGGTTCTCGTCCGATCACCGAAGTTAAGCAGCATCGGGCCCGGATAGTACTTGGATGGGTGACCGCCTGGGAACACCGGGTGCCGTTGGCTTTCAATATTTTTTTTCCGAAACGAACGTATTTTGAGGCATTCTCTGATGTTTTTAATTTTTTTCAAATAATTTATTTTGCAATGCCAGACATTGCATGCGTGATTTTGAATTGGTATGTTCCCTTTTGACACCATTCCATTTCATCTAGATGCGACCAGCTCTCTTGGGGCAATGCATTGGTGCTGTAGTAACCCGTATCTCTTCCACATTTATCCAAAGTTCGTTTTGAGATGGCAAATTACCTCCGTCTCCCGCCATCATATACTATGGTCGTGGACGGCCCGATGTATGCAAGCCGTGGGCAAGAAAATAGACGTCGTGTCGCGTCGTTGCAAGTGTTTGCGGGCTTGATATTGCTAAAATAGTTGACTCGAGAGTGGTGGAAATTGCCAACGGCCATACCACGCTGAATACACCGGTTCTCGTCCGATCACCGAAGTTAAGCAGCATCGGGCCCGGATAGTACTTGGATGGGTGACCGCCTGGGAACACCGGGTGTCGTCGGCTCTCAATATTTTTTTTCCGAAACGAACGTATTTTGAGGCATTCTCTGATGTTTTTAATTTTTTTCAAATAATTTATTTTGCAATGCCAGACATTGCATGCGTGATTTTGAATTGGTATGTTCCCTTTTGACACCATTCCATTTCATCTAGATGCGACCAGCTCTCTTGGGGCAATGCATTGGTGCTGTAGTAACCCGTATCTCTTCCACATTTATCCAAAGTTCGTTTTGAGATGGCAAATTACCTCCGTCTCCCGCCATCATATAGTATGGTCGTGGACGGCCCGATGTATGCAAGCCGTGGGCAAGAAAATAGACGTCGTGTCGCGTCGTTGCAAGTGTTTGCGGGCTTGATATTGCTAAAATAGTTGACTCGAGAGTGGTGGAAATTGCCAACGGCCATACCACGCTGAATACACCGGTTCTCGTCCGATCACCGAAGTTAAGCCGCATCGGGCCCGGATAGTACTTGGATGGGTGACCGCCTGGGAACACCGGGTGCCGTTGGCTTTCAATATTTTTTTTCCGAAACGAACGTATTTTGAGGCATTCTCTGATGTTTTTAATTTTTTTCAAATAATTTATTTTGCAATGCCAGACATTGCATGCGTGATTTTGAATTGGTATGTTCCCTTTTGACACCATTCCATTTCATCTAGATGCGACCAGCTCTCTTGGGGCAATGCATTGGTGCTGTAGTAACCCGTATCTCTTCCACATTTATCCAAAGTTCGTTTTGAGATGGCAAATTACCTCCGTCTCCCGCCATCATATAGTATGGTCGTGGACGGCCCGATGTATGCAAGCCGTGGGCAAGAAAATAGACGTCGTGTCGCGTCGTTGCAAGTGTTTGCGGGCTTGATATTGCTAAAATAGTTGACTCGAGAGTGGTGGAAATTGCCAACGGCCATACCACGCTGAATACACCGGTTCTCGTCCGATCGCCGAAGTTAAGCAGCATCGGGCCCGGATAGTACTTGGATGGGTGACCGCCTGGGAACACCGGGTGCCGTTGGCTTTCAATATTTTTTTTCCGAAACGAACGTATTTTGAGGCATTCTCTGATGTTTTTAATTTTTTTCAAATAATTTATTTTGCAATGCCAGACATTGCATGCGTGATTTTGAATTGGTATGTTCCCTTTTGACACCATTCCATTTCATCTAGATGCGACCAGCTCTCTTGGGGCAATGCATTGGTGCTGTAGTAACCCGTATCTCTTCCACATTTATCCAAAGTTCGTTTTGAGATGGCAAATTACCTCCGTCTCCCGCCATCATATAGTATGGTCGTGGACGGCCCGATGTATGCAAGCCGTGGGCAAGAAAATAGACGTCGTGTCGCGTCGTTGCAAGTGTTTGCGGGCTTGATATTGCTAAAATAGTTGACTCGAGAGTGGTGGAAATTGCCAACGGCCATACCACGCTGAATACACCGGTTCTCGTCCGATCACCGAAGTTAAGCAGCCTCGGGCCCGGATAGTACTTGGATGGGTGACCGCCTGGGAACACCGGGTGCCGTTGGCTTTCAATATTTTTTTTCCGAAACGAACGTATTTTGAGGCATTCTCTGATGTTTTTAATTTTTTTCAAATAATTTATTTTGCAATGCCAGACATTGCATGCGTGATTTTGAATTGGTATGTTCCCTTTTGACACCATTTCATTTCATCTAGATGCGACCAGCTCTCTTGGGGCAATGCATTGGTGCTGTAGTAACCCGTATCTCTTCCACATTTATCCAAAGTTCGTTTTGAGATGGCAAATTACCTCCGTCTCCCGCCATCATATAGTATGGTCGTGGACGGCCCGATGTATGCAAGCCGTGGGCAAGAAAATAGACGTCGTGTCGCGTCGTTGCAAGTGCTTGCGGGCTTGATATTGCTAAAATAGTTGACTCGAGAGTGGTGGAAATTGCCAACGGCCATACCACGCTGAATACACCGGTTCTCGTCCGATCACCGAAGTTAAGCAGCATCGGGCCCGGATAGTACTTGGATGGGTGACCGCCTGGGAACACCGGGTGCCGTTGGCTTTCAATATTTTTTTTCCGAAACGAACGTATTTTGAGGCATTCTCTGATGTTTTTAATTTTTTTCAAATAATTTATTTTGCAATGCCAGACATTGCATGCGTGATTTTGAATTGGTATGTTCCCTTTTGACACCATTCCATTTCATCTAGATGCGACCAGCTCTCTTGGGGCAATGCATTGGTGCTGTAGTAACCCGTATCTCTTCCACATTTATCCAAAGTTCGTTTTGAGATGGCAAATTACCTCCGTCTCCCGCCATCATATAGTATGGTCGTGGACGGCCCGATGTATGCAAGCCGTGGGCAAGAAAATAGACGTCGTGTCGCGTCGTTGCAAGTGTTTGCGGGCTTGATATTGCTAAAATAGTTGACTCGAGAGTGGTGGAAATTGCCAACGGCCATACCACGCTGAATATACCGGTTCTCGTCCGATCACCGAAGTTAAGCAGCCTCGGGCCCGGATAGTACTTGGATGGGTGACCGCCTGGGAACACCGGGTGCCGTTGGCTTTCAATATTTTTTTTCCGAAACGAACGTATTTTGAGGCATTCTCTGATGTTTTTAATTTTTTTCAAATAATTTATTTTGCAATGCCAGACATTGCATGCGTGATTTTGAATTGGTATGTTCCCTTTTGACACCATTCCATTTCATCTAGATGCGACCAGCTCTCTTGGGGCAATGCATTGGTGCTGTAGTAACCCGTATCTCTTCCACATTTATCCAAAGTTCGTTTTGAGATGGCAAATTACCTCCGTCTCCCGCCATCATATAGTATGGTCGTGGACGGCCCGATGTATGCAAGCCGTGGGCAAGAAAATAGACGTCGTGTCGCGTCGTTGCAAGTGTTTGCGGGCTTGATATTGCTAAAATAGTTGACTCGAGAGTGGTGGAAATTGCCAACGGCCATACCACGCTGAATACACCGGTTCTCGTCCGATCACCGAAGTTAAGCAGCCTCGGGCCCGGATAGTACTTGGATGGGTGACCGCCTGGGAACACCGGGTGACGTTGGCTTTCAATATTTTTTTTCCGAAACGAACGTATTTTGAGGCATTCTCTGATGTTTTTAATTTTTTTCAAATAATTTATTTTGCAATGCCAGACATTGCATGCGTGATTTTGAATTGGTATGTTCCCTTTTGACACCATTCCATTTCATCTAGATGCGACCAGCTCTCTTGGGGCAATGCATTGGTGCTGTAGTAACCCGTATCTCTTCCACATTTATCCAAAGTTCGTTTTGAGATGGCAAATTACCTCCGTCTCCCGCCATCATATAGTATGGTCGTGGACGGCCCGATGTATGCAAGCCGTGGGCAAGAAAATAGACGTCGTGTCGCGTCGTTGCAAGTGTTTGCGGGCTTGATATTGCTAAAATAGTTGACTCGAGAGTGGTGGAAATTGCCAACGGCCATACCACGCTGAATACACCGGTTCTCGTCCGATCACCGAAGTTAAGCAGCATCGGGCCCGGATAGTACTTGGATGGGTGACCGCCTGGGAACACCGGGTGCCGTTGGCTTTCAATATTTTTTTTCCGAAACGAACGTATTTTGAGGCATTCTCTGATGTTTTTAATTTTTTTCAAATAATTTATTTTGCAATGCCAGACATTGCATGCGTGATTTTGAATTGGTATGTTCCCTTTTGACACCATTCCATTTCATCTAGATGCGACCAGCTCTCTTGGGGCAATGCATTGGTGCTGTAGTAACCCGTATCTCTTCCACATTTATCCAAAGTTCGTTTTGAGATGGCAAATTACCTCCGTCTCCCGCCATCATATAGTATGGTCGTGGACGGCCCGATGTATGCAAGCCGTGGGCAAGAAAATAGACGTCGTGTCGCGTCGTTGCAAGTGTTTGCGGGCTTGATATTGCTAAAATAGTTGACTCGAGAGTGGTGGAAATTGCCAACGGCCATACCACGCTGAATACACCGGTTCTCGTCCGATCACCGAAGTTAAGCAGCATCGGGCCCGGATAGTACTTGGATGGGTGACCGCCTGGGAACACCGGGTGCCGTCGGCTCTCAATATTTTTTTTCCGAAACGAACGTATTTTGAGGCATTCTCTGATGTTTTTAATTTTTTTCAAATAATTTATTTTGCAATGCCAGACATTGCATGCGTGATTTTGAATTGGTATGTTCCCTTTTGACACCATTCCATTTCATCTAGATGCGACCAGCTCTCTTGGGGCAATGCATTGGTGCTGTAGTAACCCGTATCTCTTCCACATTTATCCAAAGTTCGTTTTGAGATGGCAAATTACCTCCGTCTCCCGCCATCATATAGTATGGTCGTGGACGGCCCGATGTATGCAAGCCGTGGGCAAGAAAATAGACGTCGTGTCGCGTCGTTGCAAGTGTTTGCGGGCTTGATATTGCTAAAATAGTTGACTCGAGAGTGGTGGAAATTGCCAACGGCCATACCACGCTGAATACACCGGTTCTCGTCCGATCACCGAAGTTAAGCAGCATCGGGCCCGGATAGTACTTGGATGGGTGACCGCCTGGGAACACCGGGTGCCGTTGGCTTTCAATATTTTTTTTCCGAAACGAACGTATTTTGAGGCATTCTCTGATGTTTTTAATTTTTTTCAAATAATTTATTTTGCAATGCCAGACATTGCATGCGTGATTTTGAATTGGTATGTTCCCTTTTGACACCATTCCATTTCATCTAGATGCGACCAGCTCTCTTGGGGCAATGCATTGGTGCTGTAGTAACCCGTATCTCTTCCACATTTATCCAAAGTTCGTTTTGAGATGGCAAATTACCTCCGTCTCCCGCCATCATATAGTATGGTCGTGGACGGCCCGATGTATGCAAGCCGTGGGCAAGAAAATAGACGTCGTGTCGCGTCGTTGCAAGTGTTTGCGGGCTTGATATTGCTAAAATAGTTGACTCGAGAGTGGTGGAAATTGCCAACGGCCATACCACGCTGAATACACCGGTTCTCGTCCGATCACCGAAGTTAAGCAGCATCGGGCCCGGATAGTACTTGGATGGGTGACCGCCTGGGAACACCGGGTGCCGTTGGCTTTCAATATTTTTTTTCCGAAACGAACGTATTTTGAGGCATTCTCTGATGTTTTTAATTTTTTTCAAATAATTTATTTTGCAATGCCAGACATTGCATGCGTGATTTTGAATTGGTATGTTCCCTTTTGACACCATTCCATTTCATCTAGATGCGACCAGCTCTCTTGGGGCAATGCATTGGTGCTGTAGTAACCCGTATCTCTTCCACATTTATCCAAAGTTCGTTTTGAGATGGCAAATTACCTCCGTCTCCCGCCATCATATAGTATGGTCGTGGACGGCCCGATGTATGCAAGCCGTGGGCAAGAAAATAGACGTCGTGTCGCGTCGTTGCAAGTGTTTGCGGGCTTGATATTGCTAAAATAGTTGACTCGAGAGTGGTGGAAATTGCCAACGGCCATACCACGCTGAATACACCGGTTCTCGTCCGATCACCGAAGTTAAGCAGCATCGGGCCCGGATAGTACTTGGATGGGTGACCGCCTGGGAACACCGGGTGCCGTCGGCTCTCAATATTTTTTTTCCGAAACGAACGTATTTTGAGGCATTCTCTGATGTTTTTATTTTTTTTCAAATAATTTATTTTGCAATGCCAGACATTGCATGCGTGATTTTGAATTGGTATGTTCCCTTTTGACACCATTCCATTTCATCTAGATGCGACCAGCTCTCTTGGGGCAATGCATTGGTGCTGTAGTAACCCGTATCTCTTCCACATTTATCCAAAGTTCGTTTTGAGATGGCAAATTACCTCCGTCTCCCGCCATCATATAGTATGGTCGTGGACGGCCCGATGTATGCAAGCCGTGGGCAAGAAAATAGACGTCGTGTCGCGTCGTTGCAAGTGTTTGCGGGCTTGATATTGCTAAAATAGTTGACTCGAGAGTGGTGGAAATTGCCAACGGCCATACCACGCTGAATACACCGGTTCTCGTCCGATCACCGAAGTTAAGCAGCATCGGGCCCGGATAGTACTTGGATGGGTGACCGCCTGGGAACACCGTGTGCCGTTGGCTTTCAATATTTTTTTTCCGAAACGAACGTATTTTGAGGCATTCTCTGATGTTTTTAATTTTTTTCAAATAATTTATTTTGCAATGCCAGACATTGCATGCGTGATTTTGAATTGGTATGTTCCCTTTTGACACCATTCCATTTCATCTAGATGCGACCAGCTCTCTTGGGGCAATGCATTGGTGCTGTAGTAACCCGTATCTCTTCCACATTTATCCAAAGTTCGTTTTGAGATGGCAAATTACCTCCGTCTCCCGCCATCATATAGTATGGTCGTGGACGGCCCGATGTATGCAAGCCGTGGGCAAGAAAATAGACGTCGTGTCGCGTCGTTGCAAGTGTTTGCGGGCTTGATATTGCTAAAATAGTTGACTCGAGAGTGGTGGAAAATGCCAACGGCCATACCACGCTGAATACACCGGTTCTCGTCCGATCACCGAAGTTAAGCAGCATCGGGCCCGGATAGTACTTGGATGGGTGACCGCCTGGGAACACCGGGTGCCGTTGGCTTTCAATATTTTTTTTCCGAAACGAACGTATTTTGAGGCATTCTCTGATGTTTTTAATTTTTTTCAAATAATTTATTTTGCAATGCCAGACATTGCATGCGTGATTTTGAATTGGTATGTTCCCTTTTGACACCATTCCATTTCATCTAGATGCGACCAGCTCTCTTGGGGCAATGCATTGGTGCTGTAGTAACCCGTATCTCTTCCACATTTATCCAAAGTTCGTTTTGAGATGGCAAATTACCTCCGTCTCCCGCCATCATATAGTATGGTCGTGGACGGCCCGATGTATGCAAGCCGTGGGCAAGAAAATAGACGTCGTGTCGCGTCGTTGCAAGTGTTTGCGGGCTTGATATTGCTAAAATAGTTGACTCGAGAGTGGTGGAAATTGCCAACGGCCATACCACGCTGAATACACCGGTTCTCGTCCGATCACCGAAGTTAAGCAGCATCGGGCCCGGATAGTACTTGGATGGGTGACCGCCTGGGAACACCGGGTGCCGTTGGCTTTCAATATTTTTTTTCCGAAACGAACGTATTTTGAGGCATTCTCTGATGTTTTTAATTTTTTTCAAATAATTTATTTTGCAATGCCAGACATTGCATGCGTGATTTTGAATTGGTATGTTCCCTTTTGACACCATTCCATTTCATCTAGATGCGACCAGCTCTCTTGGGGCAATGCATTGGTGCTGTAGTAACCCGTATCTCTTCCACATTTATCCAAAGTTCGTTTTGAGATGGCAAATTACCTCCGTCTCCCGCCATCATATAGTATGGTCGTGGACGGCCCGATGTATGCAAGCCGTGGGCAAGAAAATAGACGTCGTGTCGCGTCGTTGCAAGTGTTTGCGGGCTTGATATTGCTAAAATAGTTGACTCGAGAGTGGTGGAAATTGCCAACGGCCATACCACGCTGAATACACCGGTTCTCGTCCGATCACCGAAGTTAAGCAGCATCGGGCCCGGATAGTACTTGGATGGGTGACCGCCTGGGAACACCGGGTGCCGTCGGCTCTCAATATTTTTTTTCCGAAACGAACGTATTTTGAGGCATTCTCTGATGTTTTTAATTTTTTTCAAATAATTTATTTTGCAATGCCAGACATTGCATGCGTGATTTTGAATTGGTATGTTCCCTTTTGACACCATTCCATTTCATCTAGATGCGACCAGCTCTCTTGGGGCAATGCATTGGTGCTGTAGTAACCCGTATCTCTTCCACATTTATCCAAAGTTCGTTTTGAGATGGCAAATTACCTCCGTCTCCCGCCATCATATAGTATGGTCGTGGACGGCCCGATGTATGCAAGCCGTGGGCAAGAAAATAGACGTCGTGTCGCGTCGTTGCAAGTGTTTGCGGGCTTGATATTGCTAAAATAGTTGACTCGAGAGTGGTGGAAATTGCCAACGGCCATACCACGCTGAATACACCGGTTCTCGTCCGATCACCGAAGTTAAGCAGCATCGGGCCCGGATAGTACTTGGATGGGTGACCGCCTGGGAACACCGGGTGCCGTCGGCTCTCAATATTTTTTTTCCGAAACGAACGTATTTTGAGGCATTCTCTGATGTTTTTATTTTTTTTCAAATAATTTATTTTGCAATGCCAGACATTGCATGCGTGATTTTGAATTGGTATGTTCCCTTTTGACACCATTCCATTTCATCTAGATGCGACCAGCTCTCTTGGGGCAATGCATTGGTGCTGTAGTAACCCGTATCTCTTCCACATTTATCCAAAGTTCGTTTTGAGATGGCAAATTACCTCCGTCTCCCGCCATCATATAGTATGGTCGTGGACGGCCCGATGTATGCAAGCCGTGGGCAAGAAAATAGACGTCGTGTCGCGTCGTTGCAAGTGTTTGCGGGCTTGATATTGCTAAAATAGTTGACTCGAGAGTGGTGGAAATTGCCAACGGCCATAACAAGTATGTGAATAAAGGGAATACGTTCAATAAATAAGAGCAGATAATAATGTAAACAATGTATCATTAATGTTTAACTGTGAAAAAAAGACGCAAAGGGGATGTTTAAAAAAATATGACTATTTATAATTGGCTTGATTTCATTGTAATCATTTTGTTCCCTATAAAGGATCTTGTATTGTTAATTCAAGTAAGGAAAATGTTCCCTAAGTTATGTGACGGTGAACACTTTCCGAATGCTTATAGTTCATAAGTGGTTCATACTTATATCATCCTTTGTTTAGAATTGTTCAATTGTGAAAATGTTCAATCTGTGGTCTTATGCACGCTTAAGATGGTGCACATGGTGTTAAATAACTATGTTTGTGAATGGAAATACATGTAATAAAAAAAAAAATGGGTTTAGTGCCACGAAATAAAGATATTAAAAAAAAAAAAAAAATACCACGCTGAATACACCGGTTCTCGTCCGATCACCGAAGTTAAGCAGCATCGGGCCCGGATAGTACTTGGATGGGTGACCGCCTGGGAACACCGTGTGCCGTTGGCTTTCAATATTTTTTTTCCGAAACGAACGTATTTTGAGGCATTCTCTGATGTTTTTAATTTTTTTCAAATAATTTATTTTGCAATGCCAGACATTGCATGCGTGATTTTGAATTGGTATGTTCCCTTTTGACACCATTCCATTTCATCTAGATGCGACCAGCTCTCTTGGGGCAATGCATTGGTGCTGTAGTAACCCGTATCTCTTCCACATTTATCCAAAGTTCGTTTTGAGATGGCAAATTACCTCCGTCTCCCGCCATCATATAGTATGGTCGTGGACGGCCCGATGTATGCAAGCCGTGGGCAAGAAAATAGACGTCGTGTCGCGTCGTTGCAAGTGTTTGCGGGCTTGATATTGCTAAAATAGTTGACTCGAGAGTGGTGGAAAATGCCAACGGCCATACCACGCTGAATACACCGGTTCTCGTCCGATCACCGAAGTTAAGCAGCATCGGGCCCGGATAGTACTTGGATGGGTGACCGCCTGGGAACACCGGGTGCCGTTGGCTTTCAATATTTTTTTTCCGAAACGAACGTATTTTGAGGCATTCTCTGATGTTTTTAATTTTTTTCAAATAATTTATTTTGCAATGCCAGACATTGCATGCGTGATTTTGAATTGGTATGTTCCCTTTTGACACCATTCCATTTCATCTAGATGCGACCAGCTCTCTTGGGGCAATGCATTGGTGCTGTAGTAACCCGTATCTCTTCCACATTTATCCAAAGTTCGTTTTGAGATGGCAAATTACCTCCGTCTCCCGCCATCATATAGTATGGTCGTGGACGGCCCGATGTATGCAAGCCGTGGGCAAGAAAATAGACGTCGTGTCGCGTCGTTGCAAGTGTTTGCGGGCTTGATATTGCTAAAATAGTTGACTCGAGAGTGGTGGAAATTGCCAACGGCCATACCACGCTGAATACACCGGTTCTCGTCCGATCACCGAAGTTAAGCAGCATCGGGCCCGGATAGTACTTGGATGGGTGACCGCCTGGGAACACCGGGTGCCGTTGGCTTTCAATATTTTTTTTCCGAAACGAACGTATTTTGAGGCATTCTCTGATGTTTTTAATTTTTTTCAAATAATTTATTTTGCAATGCCAGACATTGCATGCGTGATTTTGAATTGGTATGTTCCCTTTTGACACCATTCCATTTCATCTAGATGCGACCAGCTCTCTTGGGGCAATGCATTGGTGCTGTAGTAACCCGTATCTCTTCCACATTTATCCAAAGTTCGTTTTGAGATGGCAAATTACCTCCGTCTCCCGCCATCATATAGTATGGTCGTGGACGGCCCGATGTATGCAAGCCGTGGGCAAGAAAATAGACGTCGTGTCGCGTCGTTGCAAGTGTTTGCGGGCTTGATATTGCTAAAATAGTTGACTCGAGAGTGGTGGAAATTGCCAACGGCCATACCACGCTGAATACACCGGTTCTCGTCCGATCACCGAAGTTAAGCAGCCTCGGGCCCGGATAGTACTTGGATGTGTGACCGCCTGGGAACACCGGGTGCCGTTGGCTTTCAATATTTTTTTTCCGAAACGAACGTATTTTGAGGCATTCTCTGATGTTTTAAATTTTTTTCAAATAATTTATTTTGCAATGCCAGACATTGCATGCGTGATTTTGAATTGGTATGTTCCCTTTTGACACCATTCCATTTCATCTAGATGCGACCAGCTCTCTTGGGGCAATGCATTGGTGCTGTAGTAACCCGTATCTCTTCCACATTTATCCAAAGTTCGTTTTGAGATGGCAAATTACCTCCGTCTCCCGCCATCATATAGTATGGTCGTGGACGGCCCGATGTATGCAAGCCGTGGGCAAGAAAATAGACGTCGTGTCGCGTTGTTGCAAGTGTTTGCGGGCTTGATATTGCTAAAATAGTTGACTCGAGAGTGGTGGAAATTGCCAACGGCCATACCACGCTGAATACACCGGTTCTCGTCCGATCACCGAAGTTAAGCAGCATCGGGCCCGGATAGTACTTGGATGGGTGACCGCCTGGGAACACCGGGTGCCTTTGGCTTTCAATATTTTTTTTCCGAAACGAACGTATTTTGAGGCATTCTCTGATGTTTTAAATTTTTTTCAAATAAATTATTTTGCAATGCCAGACATTGCATGCGTGATTTTGAATTGGTATGTTCCCTTTTGACACCATTCCATTTCATCTAGATGCGACCAGCTCTCTTGGGGCAATGCATTGGTGCTGTAGTAACCCGTATCTCTTCCACATTTATCCAAAGTTCGTTTTGAGATGGCAAATTACCTCCGTCTCCCGCCATCATATAGTATGGTCGTGAACGGCCCGATGTATGCAAGCCGTGGGCAAGAAAATAGACGTCGTGTCGCGTCGTTGCAAGTGTTTGCGGGCTTGATATTGCTAAAATAGTTGACTCGAGAGTGGTGGAAATTGCCAACGGCCATACCACGCTGAATACACCGGTTCTCGTCCGATCAACGAAGTTAAGCAGCATCGGGCCCGGATAGTACTTGGATGGGTGACCGCCTGGGAACACCGGGTGCCGTTGGCTTTCAATATTTTTTTTCCGAAACGAACGTATTTTGAGGCATTCTCTGATGTTTTTAATTTTTTTCAAATAATTTATTTTGCAATGCCAGACATTGCATGCGTGATTTTAAATTGGTATGTTCCCTTTTGACACCATTCCATTTCATCTAGATGCGACCAGCTCTCTTGGGGCAATGCATTGGTGCTGTAGTAACCCGTATCTCTTCCACATTTATCCAAAGTTCGTTTTGAGATGGCAAATTACCTCCGTCTCCCGCCATCATATAGTATGGTCGTGGACGGCCCGATGTATGCAAGCCGTGGGCAAGAAAATAGACGTCGTGTCGCGTCGTTGCAAGTGTTTGCGGGCTTGATATTGCTAAAATAGTTGACTCGAGAGTGTTGGAAATTGCCAACGGCCATACCACGCTGAATACACCGGTTCTCGTCCGATCACCGAAGTTAAGCAGCATCGGGCCCGGATAGTACTTGGATGGGTGACCGCCTGGGAACACCGGGTGCCGTTGGCTTTCAATATTTTTTTTCCGAAACGAACGTATTTTGAGGCATTCTCTGATGTTTTTAATTTTTTTCAAATAATTTATTTTGCAATGCCAGACATTGCATGCGTGATTTTGAATTGGTATGTTCCCTTTTGACACCATTCCATTTCATCTAGATGCGACCAGCTCTCTTGGGGCAATGCATTGGTGCTGTAGTAACCCGTATCTCTTCCACATTTATCCAAAGTTCGTTTTGAGATGGCAAATTACCTCCGTCTCCCGCCATCATATAGTATGGTCGTGGACGGCCCGATGTATGCAAGCCGTGGGCAAGAAAATAGACGTCGTGTCGCGTCGTTGCAAGTGTTTGCGGGCTTGATATTGCTAAAATAGTTGACTCGAGAGTGGTGGAAATTGCCAACGGCCATACCACGCTGAATACACCGGTTCTCGTCCGATCACCGAAGTTAAGCAGCCTCGGGCCCGGATAGTACTTGGATGGGTGACCGCCTGGGAACACCGGGTGCCGTTGGCTTTCAATATTTTTTTTCCGAAACGAACGTATTTTGAGGCATTCTCTGATGTTTTTAATTTTTTTCAAATAATTTATTTTGCAATGCCAGACATTGCATGCGTGATTTTGAATTGGTATGTTCCCTTTTGACACCATTCCATTTCATCTAGATGCGACCAGCTCTCTTGGGGCAATGCATTGGTGCTGTAGTAACCCGTATCTCTTCCACATTTATCCAAAGTTCGTTTTGAGATGGCAAATTACCTCCGTCTCCCGCCATCATATAGTATGGTCGTGGACGGCCCGATGTATGCAAGCCGTGGGCAAGAAAATAGACGTCGTGTCGCGTCGTTGCAAGTGTTTGCGGGCTTGATATTGCTAAAATAGTTGACTCGAGAGTGGTGGAAATTGCCAACGGCCATACCACGCTGAATTCACCGGTTCTCGTCCGATCACCGAAGTTAAGCAGCATCGGGCCCGGATAGTACTTGGATGGGTGACCGCCTGGGAACACCGGGTGCCGTTGGCTTTCAATATTTTTTTTCCGAAACGAACGTATTTTGAGGCATTCTCTGATGTTTTTAATTTTTTTCAAATAATTTATTTTGCAATGCCAGACATTGCATGCGTGATTTTGAATTGGTATGTTCCCTTTTGACACCATTCCATTTCATCTAGATGCGACCAGCTCTCTTGGGGCAATGCATTGGTGCTGTAGTAACCCGTATCTCTTCCACATTTATCCAAAGTTCGTTTTGAGATGGCAAATTACCTCCGTCTCCCGCCATCATATAGTATGGTCGTGGACGGCCCGATGTATGCAAGCCGTGGGCAAGAAAATAGACGTCGTGTCGCGTCGTTGCAAGTGTTTGCGGGCTTGATATTGCTAAAATAGTTGACTCGAGAGTGGTGGAAATTGCCAACGGCCATACCACGCTGAATACACCGGTTCTCGTCCGATCACCGAAGTTAAGCAGCCTCGGGCCCGGATAGTACTTGGATGGGTGACCGCCTGGGAACACCGGGTGCCGTTGGCTTTCAATATTTTTTTTCCGAAACGAACGTATTTTGAGGCATTCTCTGATGTTTTTAATTTTTTTCAAATAATTTATTTTGCAATGCCAGACATTGCATGCGTGATTTTGAATTGGTATGTTCCCTTTTGACACCATTCCATTTCATCTAGATGCGACCAGCTCTCTTGGGGCAATGCATTGGTGCTGTAGTAACCCGTATCTCTTCCACATTTATCCAAAGTTCGTTTTGAGATGGCAAATTACCTCCGTCTCCCGCCATCATATAGTATGGTCGTGGACGGCCCGATGTATGCAAGCCGTGGGCAAGAAAATAGACGTCGTGTCGCGTCGTTGCAAGTGTTTGCGGGCTTGATATTGCTAAAATAGTTGACTCGAGAGTGGTGGAAATTGCCAACGGCCATACCACGCTGAATACACCGGTTCTCGTCCGATCACCGAAGTTAAGCAGCCTCGGGCCCGGATAGTACTTGGATGGGTGACCGCCTGGGAACACCGGGTGCCGTTGGCTTTCAATATTTTTTTTCCGAAACGAACGTATTTTGAGGCATTCTCTGATGTTTTTAATTTTTTTCAAATAATTTATTTTGCAATGCCAGACATTGCATGCGTGATTTTGAATTGGTATGTTCCCTTTTGACACCATTCCATTTCATCTAGATGCGACCAGCTCTCTTGGGGCAATGCATTGGTGCTGTAGTAACCCGTATCTCTTCCACATTTATCCAAAGTTCGTTTTGAGATGGCAAATTACCTCCGTCTCCCGCCATCATATAGTATGGTCGTGGACGGCCCGATGTATGCAAGCCGTGGGCAAGAAAATAGACGTCGTGTCGCGTCGTTGCAAGTGTTTGCGGGCTTGATATTGCTAAAATAGTTGACTCGAGAGTGGTGGAAATTGCCAACGGCCATACCACGCTGAATACACCGGTTCTCGTCCGATCACCGAAGTTAAGCAGCATCGGGCCCGGATAGTACTTGGATGGGTGACCGCCTGGGAACACCGGGTGCCGTTGGCTTTCAATATTTTTTTTCCGAAACGAACGTATTTTGAGGCATTCTCTGATGTTTTTAATTTTTTTCAAATAATTTATTTTGCAATGCCAGACATTGCATGCGTGATTTTGAATTGGTATGTTCCCTTTTGACACCATTCCATTTCATCTAGATGCGACCAGCTCTCTTGGGGCAATGCATTGGTGCTGTAGTAACCCGTATCTCTTCCACATTTATCCAAAGTTCGTTTTGAGATGGCAAATTACCTCCGTCTCCCGCCATCATATAGTATGGTCGTGGACGGCCCGATGTATGCAAGCCGTGGGCAAGAAAATAGACGTCGTGTCGCGTCGTTGCAAGTGTTTGCGGGCTTGATATTGCTAAAATAGTTGACTCGAGAGTGGTGGAAATTGCAAACGGCCATACCACGCTGAATACACCGGTTCTCGTCCGATCAACGAAGTTAAGCAGCATCGGGCCCGGATAGTACTTGGATGGGTGACCGCCTGGGAACACCGGGTGCCGTTGGCTTTCAATATTTTTTTTCCGAAACGAACGTATTTTGAGGCATTCTCTGATGTTTTTAATTTTTTTCAAATAATTTATTTTGCAATGCCAGACATTGCATGCGTGATTTTGAATTGGTATGTTCCCTTTTGACACCATTCCATTTCATCTAGATGCGACCAGCTCTCTTGGGGCAATGCATTGGTGCTGTAGTAACCCGTATCTCTTCCACATTTATCCAAAGTTCGTTTTGAGATGGCAAATTACCTCCGTCTCCCGCCATCATATAGTATGGTCGTGGACGGCCCGATGTATGCAAGCCGTGGGCAAGAAAATAGACGTCGTGTCGCGTCGTTGCAAGTGTTTGCGGGCTTGATATTGCTAAAATAGTTGACTCGAGAGTGGTGGAAATTGCCAACGGCCATACCACGCTGAATACACCGGTTCTCGTCCGATCACCGAAGTTAAGCAGCATCGGGCCCGGATAGTACTTGGATGGGTGACCGCCTGGGAACACCGGGTGCCGTTGGCTTTCAATATTTTTTTTCCGAAACGAACGTATTTTGAGGCATTCTCTGATGTTTTTAATTTTTTTCAAATAATTTATTTTGCAATGCCAGACATTGCATGCGTGATTTTGAATTGGTATGTTCCCTTTTGACACCATTCCATTTCATCTAGATGCGACCAGCTCTCTTGGGGCAATGCATTGGTGCTGTAGTAACCCGTATCTCTTCCACATTTATCCAAAGTTCGTTTTGAGATGGGAAATTACCTCCGTCTCACGCCATCATATAGTATGGTCGTGGACGGCCCGATGTATGCAAGCCGTGGGCAAGAAAATAGACGTCGTGTCGCGTCGTTGCAAGTGTTTGCGGGCTTGATATTGCTAAAATAGTTGACTCGAGAGTGGTGGAAATTGCCAACGGCCATACCACGCTGAATACACCGGTTCTCGTCCGATCACCGAAGTTAAGCAGCCTCGGGCCCGGATAGTACTTGGATGGGTGACCGCCTGGGAACACCGGGTGCCGTTGGCTTTCAATATTTTTTTTCCGAAACGAACGTATTTTGAGGCATTCTCTGATGTTTTTAATTTTTTTCAAATAATTTATTTTGCAATGCCAGACATTGCATGCGTGATTTTGAATTGGTATGTTCCCTTTTGACACCATTCCATTTCATCTAGATGCGACCAGCTCTCTTGGGGCAATGCATTGGTGCTGTAGTAACCCGTATCTCTTCCACATTTATCCAAAGTTCGTTTTGAGATGGCAAATTACCTCCGTCTCCCGCCATCATATAGTATGGTCGTGGACGGCCCGATGTATGCAAGCCGTGGGCAAGAAAATAGACGTCGTGTCGCGTCGTTGCAAGTGTTTGCGGGCTTGATATTGCTAAAATAGTTGACTCGAGAGTGGTGGAAATTGCCAACGGCCATACCACGCTGAATTCACCGGTTCTCGTCCGATCACCGAAGTTAAGCAGCATCGGGCCCGGATAGTACTTGGATGGGTGACCGCCTGGGAACACCGGGTGCCGTTGGCTTTCAATATTTTTTTTCCGAAACGAACGTATTTTGAGGCATTCTCTGATGTTTTTAATTTTTTTCAAATAATTTATTTTGCAATGCCAGACATTGCATGCGTGATTTTGAATTGGTATGTTCCCTTTTGACACCATTCCATTTCATCTAGATGCGACCAGCTCTCTTGGGGCAATGCATTGGTGCTGTAGTAACCCGTATCTCTTCCACATTTATCCAAAGTTCGTTTTGAGATGGCAAATTACCTCCGTCTCCCGCCATCATATAGTATGGTCGTGGACGGCCCGATGTATGCAAGCCGTGGGCAAGAAAATAGACGTCGTGTCGCGTCGTTGCAAGTGTTTGCGGGCTTGATATTGCTAAAATAGTTGACTCGAGAGTGGTGGAAATTGCCAACGGCCATACCACGCTGAATACACCGGTTCTCGTCCGATCACCGAAGTTAAGCAGCATCGGGCCCGGATAGTACTTGGATGGGTGACCGCCTGGGAACACCGGGTGCCGTTGGCTTTCAATATTTTTTTTCCGAAACGAACGTATTTTGAGGCATTCTCTGATGTTTTTAATTTTTTTCAAATAATTTATTTTGCAATGCCAGACATTGCATGCGTGATTTTGAATTGGTATGTTCCCTTTTGACACCATTCCATTTCATCTAGATGCGACCAGCTCTCTTGGGGCAATGCATTGGTGCTGTAGTAACCCGTATCTCTTCCACATTTATCCAAAGTTCGTTTTGAGATGGCAAATTACCTCCGTCTCCCGCCATCATATAGTATGGTCGTGGACGGCCCGATGTATGCAAGCCGTGGGCAAGAAAATAGACGTCGTGTCGCGTCGTTGCAAGTGTTTGCGGGCTTGATATTGCTAAAATAGTTGACTCGAGAGTGGTGGAAATTGCCAACGGCCATACCACGCTGAATACACCGGTTCTCGTCCGATCACCGAAGTTAAGCAGCATCGGGCCCGGATAGTACTTGGATGGGTGACCGCCTGGGAACACCGGGTGCCGTCGGCTCTCAATATTTTTTTTCCGAAACGAACGTATTTTGAGGCATTCTCTGATGTTTTTAATTTTTTTCAAATAATTTATTTTGCAATGCCAGACATTGCATGCGTGATTTTGAATTGGTATGTTCCCTTTTGACACCATTCCATTTCATCTAGATGCGACCAGCTCTCTTGGGGCAATGCATTGGTGCTGTAGTAACCCGTATCTCTTCCACATTTATCCAAAGTTCGTTTTGAGATGGCAAATTACCTCCGTCTCCCGCCATCATATAGTATGGTCGTGGACGGCCCGATGTATGCAAGCCGTGGGCAAGAAAATAGACGTCGTGTCGCGTCGTTGCAAGTGTTTGCGGGCTTGATATTGCTAAAATAGTTGACTCGAGAGTGGGGGAAATTGCCAACGGCCATACCACGCTGAATACACCGGTTCTCGTCCGATCACCGAAGTTAAGCAGCATCGGGCCCGGATAGTACTTGGATGGGTGACCGCCTGGGAACACCGGGTGCCGTTGGCTTTCAATATTTTTTTTCCGAAACGAACGTATTTTGAGGCATTCTCTGATGTTTTTAATTTTTTTCAAATAATTTATTTTGCAATGCCAGACATTGCATGCGTGATTTTAAATTGGTATGTTCCCTTTTGACACCATTCCATTTCATCTAGATGCGACCAGCTCTCTTGGGGCAATGCATTGGTGCTGTAGTAACCCGTATCTCTTCCACATTTATCCAAAGTTCGTTTTGAGATGGCAAATTACCTCCGTCTCCCGCCATCATATAGTATGGTCGTGGACGGCCCGATGTATGCAAGCCGTGGGCAAGAAAATAGACGTCGTGTCGCGTCGTTGCAAGTGTTTGCGGGCTTGATATTGCTAAAATAGTTGACTCGAGAGTGGGGGAAATTGCCAACGGCCATACCACGCTGAATACACCGGTTCTCGTCCGATCACCGAAGTTAAGCAGCATCGGGCCCGGATAGTACTTGGATGGGTGACCGCCTGGGAACACCGGGTGCCGTTGGCTTTCAATATTTTTTTTCCGAAACGAACGTATTTTGAGGCATTCTCTGATGTTTTTAATTTTTTTCCAATAATTTATTTTGCAATGCCAGACATTGCATGCGTGATTTTGAATTGGTATGTTCCCTTTTGACACCATTCCATTTCATCTAGATGCGACCAGCTCTCTTGGGGCAATGCATTGGTGCTGTAGTAACCCGTATCTCTTCCACATTTATCCAAAGTTCGTTTTGAGATGGCAAATTACCTCCGTCTCCCGCCATCATATAGTATGGTCGTGGACGGCCCGATGTATGCAAGCCGTGGGCAAGAAAATAGACGTCGTGTCGCGTCGTTGCAAGTGTTTGCGGGCTTGATATTGCTAAAATAGTTGACTCGAGAGTGGTGGAAATTGCCAACGGCCATACCACGCTGAATACACCGGTTCTCGTCCGATCACCGAAGTTAAGCAGCCTCGGGCCCGGATAGTACTTGGATGGGTGACCGCCTGGGAACACCGGGTGCCGTTGGCTTTCAATATTTTTTTTCCGAAACGAACGTATTTTGAGGCATTCTCTGATGTTTTTAATTTTTTTCAAATAATTTATTTTGCAATGCCAGACATTGCATGCGTGATTTTGAATTGGTATGTTCCCTTTTGACACCATTCCATTTCATCTAGATGCGACCAGCTCTCTTGGGGCAATGCATTGGTGCTGTAGTAACCCGTATCTCTTCCACATTTATCCAAAGTTCGTTTTGAGATGGCAAATTACCTCCGTCTCCCGCCATCATATAGTATGGTCGTGGACGGCCCGATGTATGCAAGCCGTGGGCAAGAAAATAGACGTCGTGTCGCGTCGTTGCAAGTGTTTGCGGGCTTGATATTGCTAAAATAGTTGACTCGAGAGTGGGGGAAATTGCCAACGGCCATACCACGCTGAATACACCGGTTCTCGTCCGATCACCGAAGTTAAGCAGCATCGGGCCCGGATAGTACTTGGATGGGTGACCGCCTGGGAACACCGGGTGCCGTTGGCTTTCAATATTTTTTTTCCGAAACGAACGTATTTTGAGGCATTCTCTGATGTTTTTAATTTTTTTCCAATAATTTATTTTGCAATGCCAGACATTGCATGCGTGATTTTGAATTGGTATGTTCCCTTTTGACACCATTCCATTTCATCTAGATGCGACCAGCTCTCTTGGGGCAATGCATTGGTGCTGTAGTAACCCGTATCTCTTCCACATTTATCCAAAGTTCGTTTTGAGATGGCAAATTACCTCCGTCTCCCGCCATCATATAGTATGGTCGTGGACGGCCCGATGTATGCAAGCCGTGGGCAAGAAAATAGACGTCGTGTCGCGTCGTTGCAAGTGTTTGCGGGCTTGATATTGCTAAAATAGTTGACTCGAGAGTGGTGGAAATTGCCAACGGCCATACCACGCTGAATACACCGGTTCTCGTCCGATCACCGAAGTTAAGCAGCCTCGGGCCCGGATAGTACTTGGATGGGTGACCGCCTGGGAACACCGGGTGCCGTTGGCTTTCAATATTTTTTTTCCGAAACGAACGTATTTTGAGGCATTCTCTGATGTTTTTAATTTTTTTCAAATAATTTATTTTGCAATGCCAGACATTGCATGCGTGATTTTGAATTGGTATGTTCCCTTTTGACACCATTCCATTTCATCTAGATGCGACCAGCTCTCTTGGGGCAATGCATTGGTGCTGTAGTAACCCGTATCTCTTCCACATTTATCCAAAGTTCGTTTTGAGATGGCAAATTACCTCCGTCTCCCGCCATCATATAGTATGGTCGTGGACGGCCCGATGTATGCAAGCCGTGGGCAAGAAAATAGACGTCGTGTCGCGTCGTTGCAAGTGTTTGCGGGCTTGATATTGCTAAAATAGTTGACTCGAGAGTGGTGGAAATTGCCAACGGCCATACCACGCTGAATACACCGGTTCTCGTCCGATCACCGAAGTTAAGCAGCATCGGGCCCGGATAGTACTTGGATGGGTGACCGCCTGGGAACACCGGGTGCCGTTGGCTTTCAATATTTTTTTTCCGAAACGAACGTATTTTGAGGCATTCTCTGATGTTTTTAATTTTTTTCAAATAATTTATTTTGCAATGCCAGACATTGCATGCGTGATTTTGAATTGGTATGTTCCCTTTTGACACCATTCCATTTCATCTAGATGCGACCAGCTCTCTTGGGGCAATGCATTGGTGCTGTAGTAACCCGTATCTCTTCCACATTTATCCAAAGTTCGTTTTGAGATGGCAAATTACCTCCGTCTCCCGCCATCATATAGTATGGTCGTGGACGGCCCGATGTATGCAAGCCGTGGGCAAGAAAATAGACGTCGTGTCGCGTCGTTGCAAGTGTTTGCGGGCTTGATATTGCTAAAATAGTTGACTCGAGAGTGGTGGAAATTGCCAACGGCCATACCACGCTGAATACACCGGTTCTCGTCCGATCAACGAAGTTAAGCAGCATCGGGCCCGGATAGTACTTGGATGGGTGACCGCCTGGGAACACCGGGTGCCGTTGGCTTTCAATATTTTTTTTCCGAAACGAACGTATTTTGAGGCATTCTCTGATGTTTTTAATTTTTTTCAAATAATTTATTTTGCAATGCCAGACATTGCATGCGTGATTTTGAATTGGTATGTTCCCTTTTGACACCATTCCATTTCATCTAGATGCGACCAGCTCTCTTGGGGCAATGCATTGGTGCTGTAGTAACCCGTATCTCTTCCACATTTATCCAAAGTTCGTTTTGAGATGGCAAATTACCTCCGTCTCCCGCCATCATATAGTATGGTCGTGGACGGCCCGATGTATGCAAGCCGTGGGCAAGAAAATAGACGTCGTGTCGCGTCGTTGCAAGTGTTTGCGGGCTTGATATTGCTAAAATAGTTGACTCGAGAGTGGTGGAAATTGCCAACGGCCATACCACGCTGAATACACCGGTTCTCGTCCGATCACCGAAGTTAAGCAGCATCGGGCCCGGATAGTACTTGGATGGGTGACCGCCTGGGAACACCGGGTGCCGTTGGCTTTCAATATTTTTTTTCCGAAACGAACGTATTTTGAGGCATTCTCTGATGTTTTTAATTTTTTTCAAATAATTTATTTTGCAATGCCAGACATTGCATGCGTGATTTTGAATTGGTATGTTCCCTTTTGACACCATTCCATTTCATCTAGATGCGACCAGCTCTCTTGGGGCAATGCATTGGTGCTGTAGTAACCCGTATCTCTTCCACATTTATCCAAAGTTCGTTTTGAGATGGGAAATTACCTCCGTCTCACGCCATCATATAGTATGGTCGTGGACGGCCCGATGTATGCAAGCCGTGGGCAAGAAAATAGACGTCGTGTCGCGTCGTTGCAAGTGTTTGCGGGCTTGATATTGCTAAAATAGTTGACTCGAGAGTGGTGGAAATTGCCAACGGCCATACCACGCTGAATACACCGGTTCTCGTCCGATCACCGAAGTTAAGCAGCCTCGGGCCCGGATAGTACTTGGATGGGTGACCGCCTGGGAACACCGGGTGCCGTTGGCTTTCAATATTTTTTTTCCGAAACGAACGTATTTTGAGGCATTCTCTGATGTTTTTAATTTTTTTCAAATAATTTATTTTGCAATGCCAGACATTGCATGCGTGATTTTGAATTGGTATGTTCCCTTTTGACACCATTCCATTTCATCTAGATGCGACCAGCTCTCTTGGGGCAATGCATTGGTGCTGTAGTAACCCGTATCTCTTCCACATTTATCCAAAGTTCGTTTTGAGATGGCAAATTACCTCCGTCTCCCGCCATCATATAGTATGGTCGTGGACGGCCCGATGTATGCAAGCCGTGGGCAAGAAAATAGACGTCGTGTCGCGTCGTTGCAAGTGTTTGCGGGCTTGATATTGCTAAAATAGTTGACTCGAGAGTGGTGGAAATTGCCAACGGCCATACCACGCTGAATTCACCGGTTCTCGTCCGATCACCGAAGTTAAGCAGCATCGGGCCCGGATAGTACTTGGATGGGTGACCGCCTGGGAACACCGGGTGCCGTTGGCTTTCAATATTTTTTTTCCGAAACGAACGTATTTTGAGGCATTCTCTGATGTTTTTAATTTTTTTCAAATAATTTATTTTGCAATGCCAGACATTGCATGCGTGATTTTGAATTGGTATGTTCCCTTTTGACACCATTCCATTTCATCTAGATGCGACCAGCTCTCTTGGGGCAATGCATTGGTGCTGTAGTAACCCGTATCTCTTCCACATTTATCCAAAGTTCGTTTTGAGATGGCAAATTACCTCCGTCTCCCGCCATCATATAGTATGGTCGTGGACGGCCCGATGTATGCAAGCCGTGGGCAAGAAAATAGACGTCGTGTCGCGTCGTTGCAAGTGTTTGCGGGCTTGATATTGCTAAAATAGTTGACTCGAGAGTGGTGGAAATTGCCAACGGCCATACCACGCTGAATACACCGGTTCTCGTCCGATCACCGAAGTTAAGCAGCATCGGGCCCGGATAGTACTTGGATGGGTGACCGCCTGGGAACACCGGGTGCCGTCGGCTCTCAATATTTTTTTTCCGAAACGAACGTATTTTGAGGCATTCTCTGATGTTTTTAATTTTTTTCAAATAATTTATTTTGCAATGCCAGACATTGCATGCGTGATTTTGAATTGGTATGTTCCCTTTTGACACCATTCCATTTCATCTAGATGCGACCAGCTCTCTTGGGGCAATGCATTGGTGCTGTAGTAACCCGTATCTCTTCCACATTTATCCAAAGTTCGTTTTGAGATGGCAAATTACCTCCGTCTCCCGCCATCATATAGTATGGTCGTGGACGGCCCGATGTATGCAAGCCGTGGGCAAGAAAATAGACGTCGTGTCGCGTCGTTGCAAGTGTTTGCGGGCTTGATATTGCTAAAATAGTTGACTCGAGAGTGGTGGAAATTGCCAACGGCCATACCACGCTGAATACACCGGTTCTCGTCCGATCACCGAAGTTAAGCAGCATCGGGCCCGGATAGTACTTGGATGGGTGACCGCCTGGGAACACCGGGTGCCGTCGGCTCTCAATATTTTTTTTCCGAAACGAACGTATTTTGAGGCATTCTCTGATGTTTTTAATTTTTTTCAAATAATTTATTTTGCAATGCCAGACATTGCATGCGTGATTTTGAATTGGTATGTTCCCTTTTGACACCATTCCATTTCATCTAGATGCGACCAGCTCTCTTGGGGCAATGCATTGGTGCTGTAGTAACCCGTATCTCTTCCACATTTATCCAAAGTTCGTTTTGAGATGGCAAATTACCTCCGTCTCCCGCCATCATATAGTATGGTCGTGGACGGCCCGATGTATGCAAGCCGTGGGCAAGAAAATAGACGTCGTGTCGCGTCGTTGCAAGTGTTTGCGGGCTTGATATTGCTAAAATAGTTGACTCGAGAGTGGTGGAAATTGCCAACGGCCATACCACGCTGAATACACCGGTTCTCGTCCGATCACCGAAGTTAAGCAGCATCGGGCCCGGATAGTACTTGGATGGGTGACCGCCTGGGAACACCGGGTGCCGTCGGCTCTCAATATTTTTTTTCCGAAACGAACGTATTTTGAGGCATTCTCTGATGTTTTTAATTTTTTTCAAATAATTTATTTTGCAATGCCAGACATTGCATGCGTGATTTTGAATTGGTATGTTCCCTTTTGACACCATTCCATTTCATCTAGATGCGACCAGCTCTCTTGGGGCAATGCATTGGTGCTGTAGTAACCCGTATCTCTTCCACATTTATCCAAAGTTCGTTTTGAGATGGCAAATTACCTCCGTCTCCCGCCATCATATAGTATGGTCGTGGACGGCCCGATGTATGCAAGCCGTGGGCAAGAAAATAGACGTCGTGTCGCGTCGTTGCAAGTGTTTGCGGGCTTGATATTGCTAAAATAGTTGACTCGAGAGTGGTGGAAATTGCAAACGGCCAGCCCTTATTAGGGCTTGACGTGTGTTATAAAGTCAGCCAATTCGAAATGCCTTACGATAGGAAGGCAACTCTAATAATAAGTCTAAATGACTTAAAAGAAAGTGCTACCGCCCTAGAGGTCCATCGGTTCATCGGTGTCGAGCTCGGGCTTAAGTTGGAAGATTTAGTGGCCATACAATTTGGAATTACAAGAAAATCCATTTATGTGAAACTTATAAACGAAGAATTAGTTGAAAATCTTTTGAGGTCGAAAGGGGGGCCAGTTGACTTCCCATCAGTAGCCGAAAAGCGTGGAACGGCGACGTTGGAGTCAGCGTCTAGCAGGGCAAGCTTTGTTAAGGTGGTGGGGCTCCCCCCAGAAATCCCAAAATTCGAGGTGGAGACGGAATTAGGCAAATATGGAAGAGTGGTATCATACGCGGTAAACAAATGGATAGGCCCTGGGCTATACCCGATCAGCACTGGAACGCGGAATGTGAAAATGTATTTAAAGTCCCCGATTCCGTCATATATCCCGATAGCTGGTCACAGGGCGGTCATACACTACGAGGGACAACAGCAAACGTGCTCGAGATGCGGAAGCACAAACCATCTGCGATTGAATTGCACAATGCCAACCACAATCACGGCGTACGCCGACGCACTGAGGGGGAAAAAGCAAGCGGCAGAAGAGGAGGCGGTGCTGCCGACGAGAATGGAAGAGGACCGAGGAGTGGAGGAGATTCCCTTGGAGCAGGAGGAGGAGGTCAACCCAAGGATGAGGGTAGAGAAACGCAGGGAGAAGGAAGGACCAACCTACCACCCAGGAACGTCGAGCGAGGAAGACGTCGCCGGAAACGACGCTATTGCCGAGGGAGCGGGAAACGGGAGAAAGAGGAGGAAAGGGTCGAACACGAGAGGGCGGGGGAAAAGGATATCGATAGACGTAGCCCGTGGAAAGGAAACGGAGAGATCAACCATCACGAGGGAGGAAAGGTGTGATCCCTGTGCAGATCAGAGTAAGATTCAAGAGGGGAATAATGGGGGAGGAATCAAAATGGCCGTAGCAGTAGAAGAAGAATCAAAAGAAACCGGAGAACCCGATTCAATCGAGGGCGGTGATCGACGGCTTGCGGGGGAAGACAAGAAATTGGTCATGGCGCAAGAGAAGCAAATAGGAAGAAATCTAGACATGGTAACCCCTTTTAGCGACAAGGGTCTCGGGAAAGGGTTATCTGTGACGTTACGCGAAGGGGAGGGCAAACAGCATGAGGAAGAGGCTGAGGAGCGGAGGAGGGAAGAAGACCCGGAGGACAACGCGTCGACCAGCGGTCACCCCTGGAGGGAGGTGGAGGGACGTCGGAAGCGCGGTGGTGGCGAGGTTGACAGCGGGAGGAAGTTTGGGCTCGGCGGGGACGAGAGCGAGGACTCCGACGCCAAGGACAACGGGAGCAGCGACACCGGGGACCAGGACGAGGCCCCGAGGAGATCCGGGAGAGGGGGCAAGGCGGAAACGACCGAGCAGAGACAGAAGACGAAGAAGAAGGACAAAGGAAAGAACAGCCTAAGCGTCGGACTCCAGGAGATAGCGGTGAGGTACGCATATATGAAGGAAGCCAAATGGAAAAGGGATGCAAAAAATACAGGGAATGATAAGGGGAAGCAAATGGGAACCCCGAATCCGGAATCCCAATGAATTACACATTGAACCCAAAATTGAGAATAGGCACGCTTAATGTATGTGGGGTTACAAGTAAAAACAGAATAGAAAAAGTATTCGACCTATTTAAAAGAGAAGACCTGGACATCCTACTATTGCAAGAGGTCATGGTGAGTGTACATTGGGAAACGGGCCCGGCGGAGATCTATATAAACAACCAAGAGCGGGAAAGAGGCACTGCGATCATGTTAAAAAGAAACATCACCGGAGAAAAAATGACAATGCTACCATCCGGGAGGGCGATGGCCATGACGATCCTTGGGATAAGGATAATAAATGTGTACGGCCCGGCCGGCACCAGGAAACTTCAGGAGAGGAGGGAATTTTACTCGCGGGACCTCCTGCCCCTGCTGAGCGACTTCCAAGGAATGGCACTGTTAGGGGGTGATTTTAACGCAATCATAGACGAGAAAGATAGCCAAAACAACGATGGAGGAGGAGCAAAATACCCACTGTGTGGTCCCCTAAAATCGATAGTTAAAAACCTCAGAGCCACTGACGCAAACAGATTAACAAGCACAAAAGATAACCTTCCGTACACCATCTACGGCGACAAATGGGCAACAAGGCAGGACCGCTTTTACGCATCCTACGACTTGAAAACCCATATATCCTCCTATGCGGTTCTTCCAGTGGCATGCTCCGACCACTGCGCAGTTATTATATCGGTCGATGGATCCCAAAGCAGGACGAGGCATCAGCCAAGGAAAAAGGAGTGGAGGATGAACGTCGAGCTGCTATATGAGAAAGACACCAGAGCCATACTGAAAGAAAACATCCAGCGATGGGAGGAAAGCTGGAGAGGATTGGATCCAAGCGAAAGGTGGGAAAACTCCAAAGTAAAAATAAGAAACCTTTTCGCACAACTGCACAGGGAGAGAGCCGAAGAAATCAGGGAAACCATGGCTTTTTACAGAGAAGCGCTCGAGGAGAGCCTAAAGACGAGAGAAAGGGAACGGAGCAACTGGGGGGAGATAAAAGAACTAAAAAGGAAAATCTTCGGAATGGAAGAGGAAAGGGCGAAAATATCAACATGGCACAGAAGCAAAATATGTTTGCCAGAAGAACATGCCTCGGTGTATTATCTGGGGAGGAGGTTAAAGGATTGCGCCAACAACTTACTCAAAAACGGCATTTTGAACGAGAACGGAACGAGGTTAAAAGAAGAGAGAGAAATCATAGAGCATGTATGCCACCATTTTGAGACTCTCCTTTCTGGGGAGGACACATCACTCAAGGAAGAGACAGAAAATCTCACGCCACTCCCCCAACTGCCAGTGGAGGTGGCAGAGAGGATGGCGGAAAGAATCACAAGGGAGGAGTGCGAGGATGCTATGAGATGGCTCCCCAAGGGGAGGTCCCCGGGTACCGACGGTATCCCTTTTGAATTCTACGTAGAATTCTGGGAAGAGCTGAAGGATTTAATCATTCCAGCGATAGAGAACATCCTCCAAAATGGCACCCTCACCACGACCCAAAGAGAGGGGAAAATTGTCCTAGTGCCGAAAAGAAAAGAGCCAAGGAGCCTAAATGACTACAGACCCATCACCCTCCTCAACGCCGATTACAAGGTAGTAGCTAAAATCGTTAAAACCAGACTCAACGAAGCCGTGGAAAAGATAATCGGGCCAGACCAACACATAGTAGGAAAGGGGAGGAACATTGTAACGGCGCTGACAACGATCAGAGACGCAATCGCGAGCCACGAGAGCAGGCAGGGCGCGGGCCTTAAACTGGTAGCGGTAGATATTGAGAAGGCTTTCGACAGGGTGAACATAAACCACGTATTGAACACATTAAAGAGGATGGGATTCCCCGAAAAGTTTTTGAATACAATAAAAATGTTCACGAACAACATCACGTCGAAAGTAAAATTGAGCGCGGGGGCCGAAACAAAGTCGTTCCCCGTGAGAAGATCAATCAGACAAGGCTGTCCGCTTTCGATGCTTCTGTTCTCTATATCACTGGAGCCCCTGCTACATAGTCTTCGCAGAAACATTAAAGGAATCCCGGCGGGGAACGGTAAAGTGTCCGCGGTGGCTTATGCGGACGACGTAACGATCTTCGCCCAAGATCAAGCGGAAATTCATGTAATAGGGAAATCATTAAAGGAATATGAGGAGGAAAGCGGGCAAAAAGTAAACATGGAAAAGACAAAGGCCTTGACAATAAAAGACGCCGACTTCACCGCGACCAGTGAATGGAAAGAGGTGACCTCGATGGACATTCTGGGCATTCCATGGAGTAGGACTTCCACGGAGACGACAAACGCAGTATGGGAAAAGGCAACGAGAATGATAAAAGGAACATTAGCGCAATTGAGAGACAGGGACCTAAACATACATCAGAAAGTCCTTGCGATAAACGCATTGTTATTATCCAAGGCATGGTACGCCGCACTGATTTTCCCGTTGCCAGAAAAACATGGGGCTCTATTGACGAAAATAGCAACGCAATACCTTTGGGGAGGGCATTTGCTAAGAGTAGCAAAGAGCCAGGCCTGTCTACCCAAGGGGAAGGGGGGCCTAGGGCTGATCGACGTGCGGGACAAAGCCCTGGCACTCTATGCAAAGACAGTAATAAACATCCTATCCGACGACTGTCAACATTCAAAAGATCTGCTAAAGGCGGCATGGGGTGCACCAGGGCAGGATAGACTGCTGATGAAAACTATCAGGAAAGTTAAGGACTTAGTAGAAAAGATGCCGAGAGGAGTGACAGCCACCACCAAGTGCCTTTACCGACAACTCAGAAGCGACGACAACCACCGAATCAACATCGAAAAGCACATCCTATCGGTAAATTGGAAGAGAGTGTGGAAGAACATCAACGAAATAGCCATGACCCTAAGGACAAAGAGCGTCCTATTCCTATTCGCAAACTATATAGTGACCACCCAGCAAGTGAAACAAAACATGTATCTAACAAGCAGGAACGAATGCGAATACTGTGACAAAGCCGACACACAAGACCACAGGGTGTTCGAATGCACCATCTCAAGGAGGAGGTGGTGCCTAATAAAAAGAACATTTAGAGAATTAAACACCTTTGGAGAAAAGGAGATAGGAAATAGGAATATGATGATTCTGGATTTCAACATCTTTCCCCGCGTGAAAATGGAAACAATGTGCTGGCTGATTGGACAGCACCTTCTTACGGTACACAAGTGGGTTAAAATAGATATAGAAAGTTGGTGGGAACAAGTGAAAAAAGAGAGCAAAAACCTACCGGGCCGATTACAGCCATATTGGAAGAAAGTAGAACAAATGGTAAAAAAAGAAGTCATGAAAGAATAACAAGTTTAAAGAAAATTGGTCTTGGACTCAATGTAAACTGTCATGTATGCAAGGAAATATATTACCGATAACAAGTATGTGAATAAAGGGAATACGTTCAATAAATAAGAGCAGATAATAATGTAAACAATGTATCATTAATGTTTAACTGTGAAAAAAAGACGCAAAGGGGATGTTTAAAAAAAATTTGACTATTTATAATTGGCTTGATTTCATTGTAATCATTTTGTTCCCTATAAAGGATCTTGTATTGTTAATTCAAGTAAGGAAAATGTTCCCTAAGTTATGTGACGGTGAACACTTTCCGAATGCTTATAGTTCATAAGTGGTTCATACTTATATCATCCTTTGTTTAGAATTGTTCAATTGTGAAAATGTTCAATCTGTGGTCTTATGCACGCTTAAGATGGTGCACATGGTGTTAAATAACTATGTCTGTGAATGGAAATACATGCAATAAAAAAAAAAAAAAAAATACCACGCTGAATACACCGGTTCTCGTCCGATCACCGAAGTTAAGCAGCATCGGGCCCGGATAGTACTTGGATGGGTGACCGCCTGGGAACACCGGGTGCCGTTGGCTTTCAATATTTTTTTTCCGAAACGAACGTATTTTGAGGCATTCTCTGATGTTTTTAATTTTTTTCAAATAATTTATTTTGCAATGCCAGACATTGCATGCGTGATTTTGAATTGGTATGTTCCCTTTTGACACCATTCCATTTCATCTAGATGCGACCAGCTCTCTTGGGGCAATGCATTGGTGCTGTAGTAACCCGTATCTCTTCCACATTTATCCAAAGTTCGTTTTGAGATGGCAAATTACCTCCGTCTCCCGCCATCATATAGTATGGTCGTGGACGGCCCGATGTATGCAAGCCGTGGGCAAGAAAATAGACGTCGTGTCGCGTCTTTGCAAGTGTTTGCGGGCTTGATATTGCTAAAATAGTTGACTCGAGAGTGGTGGAAAATGCCAACGGCCATACCACGCTGAATACACCGGTTCTCGTCCGATCACCGAAGTTAAGCAGCATCGGGCCCGGATAGTACTTGGATGGGTGACCGCCTGGGAACACCGGGTGCCGTTGGCTTTCAATATTTTTTTTCCGAAACGAACGTATTTTGAGGCATTCTCTGATGTTTTTAATTTTTTTCAAATAATTTATTTTGCAATGCCAGACATTGCATGCGTGATTTTGAATTGGTATGTTCCCTTTTGACACCATTCCATTTCATCTAGATGCGACCAGCTCTCTTGGGGCAATGCATTGGTGCTGTAGTAACCCGTATCTCTTCCACATTTATCCAAAGTTCGTTTTGAGATGGCAAATTACCTCCGTCTCCCGCCATCATATAGTATGGTCGTGGACGGCCCGATGTATGCAAGCCGTGGGCAAGAAAATAGACGTCGTGTCGCGTCGTTGCAAGTGTTTGCGGGCTTGATATTGCTAAAATAGTTGACTCGAGAGTGGTGGAAATTGCCAACGGCCATACCACGCTGAATACACCGGTTCTCGTCCGATCACCGAAGTTAAGCAGCCTCGGGCCCGGATAGTACTTGGATGGGTGACCGCCTGGGAACACCGGGTGCCGTTGGCTTTCAATATTTTTTTTCCGAAACGAACGTATTTTGAGGCATTCTCTGATGTTTTTAATTTTTTTCAAATAATTTATTTTGCAATGCCAGACATTGCATGCGTGATTTTGAATTGGTATGTTCCCTTTTGACACCATTCCATTTCATCTAGATGCGACCAGCTCTCTTGGGGCAATGCATTGGTGCTGTAGTAACCCGTATCTCTTCCACATTTATCCAAAGTTCGTTTTGAGATGGCAAATTACCTCCGTCTCCCGCCATCATATAGTATGGTCGTGGACGGCCCGATGTATGCAAGCCGTGGGCAAGAAAATAGACGTCGTGTCGCGTCGTTGCAAGTGCTTGCGGGCTTGATATTGCTAAAATAGTTGACTCGAGAGTGGTGGAAATTGCCAACGGCCATACCACGCTGAATACACCGGTTCTCGTCCGATCACCGAAGTTTAGCAGCATCGGGCCCGGATAGTACTTGGATGGGTGACCGCCTGGGAACACCGGGTGCCGTTGGCTTTCAATATTTTTTTTCCGAAACGAACGTATTTTGAGGCATTCTCTGATGTTTTTAATTTTTTTCAAATAATTTATTTTGCAATGCCAGACATTGCATGCGTGATTTTGAATTGGTATGTTCCCTTTTGACACCATTCCATTTCATCTAGATGCGACCAGCTCTCTTGGGGCAATGCATTGGTGCTGTAGTAACCCGTATCTCTTCCACATTTATCCAAAGTTCGTTTTGAGATGGCAAATTACCTCCGTCTCCCGCCATCATATAGTATGGTCGTGGACGGCCCGATGTATGCAAGCCGTGGGCAAGAAAATAGACGTCGTGTCGCGTCGTTGCAAGTGTTTGCGGGCTTGATATTGCTAAAATAGTTGACTCGAGAGTGGTGGAAATTGCCAACGGCCATACCACGCTGAATACACCGGTTCTCGTCCGATCACCGAAGTTAAGCAGCATCGGGCCCGGATAGTACTTGGATGGGTGACCGCCTGGGAACACCGGGTGCCGTTGGCTTTCAATATTTTTTTTCCGAAACGAACGTATTTTGAGGCATTCTCTGATGTTTTTAATTTTTTTCAAATAATTTATTTTGCAATGCCAGACATTGCATGCGTGATTTTGAATTGGTATGTTCCCTTTTGACACCATTCCATTTCATCTAGATGCGACCAGCTCTCTTGGGGCAATGCATTGGTGCTGTAGTAACCCGTATCTCTTCCACATTTATCCAAAGTTCGTTTTGAGATGGCAAATTACCTCCGTCTCCCGCCATCATATAGTATGGTCGTGGACGGCCCGATGTATGCAAGCCGTGGGCAAGAAAATAGACGTCGTGTCGCGTCGTTGCAAGTGTTTGCGGGCTTGATATTGCTAAAATAGTTGACTCGAGAGTGGTGGAAATTGCCAACGGCCATACCACGCTGAATACACCGGTTCTCGTCCGATCACCGAAGTTAAGCAGCATCGGGCCCGGATAGTACTTGGATGGGTGACCGCCTGGGAACACCGGGTGCCGTTGGCTTTCAATATTTTTTTTCCGAAACGAACGTATTTTGAGGCATTCTCTGATGTTTTTAATTTTTTTCAAATAATTTATTTTGCAATGCCAGACATTGCATGCGTGATTTTAAATTGGTATGTTCCCTTTTGACACCATTCCATTTCATCTAGATGCGACCAGCTCTCTTGGGGCAATGCATTGGTGCTGTAGTAACCCGTATCTCTTCCACATTTATCCAAAGTTCGTTTTGAGATGGCAAATTACCTCCGTCTCCCGCCATCATATAGTATGGTCGTGGACGGCCCGATGTATGCAAGCCGTGGGCAAGAAAATAGACGTCGTGTCGCGTCGTTGCAAGTGTTTGCGGGCTTGATATTGCTAAAATAGTTGACTCGAGAGTGGTGGAAATTGCCAACGGCCATACCACGCTGAATACACCGGTTCTCGTGCGATCACCGAAGTTAAGCAGCATCGGGCCCGGATAGTACTTGGATGGGTGACCGCCTGGGAACACCGGGTGCCGTTGGCTTTCAATATTTTTTTTCCGAAACGAACGTATTTTGAGGCATTCTCTGATGTTTTTAATTTTTTTCAAATAATTTATTTTGCAATGCCAGACATTGCATGCGTGATTTTAAATTGGTATGTTCCCTTTTGACACCATTCCATTTCATCTAGATGCGACCAGCTCTCTTGGGGCAATGCATTGGTGCTGTAGTAACCCGTATCTCTTCCACATTTATCCAAAGTTCGTTTTGAGATGGCAAATTACCTCCGTCTCCCGCCATCATATAGTATGGTCGTGGACGGCCCGATGTATGCAAGCCGTGGGCAAGAAAATAGACGTCGTGTCGCGTCGTTGCAAGTGTTTGCGGGCTTGATATTGCTAAAATAGTTGACTCGAGAGTGGTGGAAATTGCCAACGGCCATACCACGCTGAATTCACCGGTTCTCGTCCGATCACCGAAGTTAAGCAGCATCGGGCCCGGATAGTACTTGGATGGGTGACCGCCTGGGAACACCGGGTGCCGTTGGCTTTCAATATTCTTTTTCCGAAACGAGCGTATTTTGAGGCATTCTCTGATGTTTTTAATTTTTTTCAAATAATTTATTTTGCAATGCCAGACATTGCATGCGTGATTTTGAATTGGTATGTTCCCTTTTGACACCATTCCATTTCATCTAGATGCGACCAGCTCTCTTGGGGCAATGCATTGGTGCTGTAGTAACCCGTATCTCTTCCACATTTATCCAAAGTTCGTTTTGAGATGGCAAATTACCTCCGTCTCCCGCCATCATATAGTATGGTCGTGGACGGCCCGATGTATGCAAGCCGTGGGCAAGAAAATAGACGTCGTGTCGCGTCGTTGCAAGTGTTTGCGGGCTTGATATTGCTAAAATAGTTGACTCGAGAGTGGTGGAAATTGCCAACGGCCATACCACGCTGAATACACCGGTTCTCGTGCGATCACCGAAGTTAAGCAGCATCGGGCCCGGATAGTACTTGGATGGGTGACCGCCTGGGAACACCGGGTGCCGTTGGCTTTCAATATTTTTTTTCCGAAACGAACGTATTTTGAGGCATTCTCTGATGTTTTTAATTTTTTTCAAATAATTTATTTTGCAATGCCAGACATTGCATGCGTGATTTTAAATTGGTATGTTCCCTTTTGACACCATTCCATTTCATCTAGATGCGACCAGCTCTCTTGGGGCAATGCATTGGTGCTGTAGTAACCAGACCAGACCAGATCCCCTAATGACTGGGCATTTTGCCCTCATTTTATGCGCTGCTTCGGTGTGACAACGTCCACCCCTTCAGCGTTAGTGTATGTGCAGTTTGCACAGGGAAATAAATGGCGATCGAATGTGTAAATGACGAACGTGTACCTTTCCAGTGTTAGTGAAGGAGAAATTGAAAGAAAGACCTCTAGTGGGTTGGCAATTGGCCTTATCTTAAAGGAAGGACTAAAATTAGCTTAATTCTAAGGGCCGAGACATTTTGCCCAAAAACACGTCAACAGGACGGAAAAACATTTATCAATCTAAAAACTAAAATTAATATTAGATTCTGGTCTAATTAAATTCTATATAAGATATTTATTTTATTTTTTTTCTCTTTTGTTGTTTTTTTTTAATATATATATATATTTTTTTTTTCTTTGGATATATATATATAATTTTCTTTTTGTCCTTTTTTTTTATTTTTTATTTTTTATTTTTTTATAAATTTCTTAACTTTTCTTTTCAAAGTCCTTTTTTTTTACATACAATTAAAGCAAATTGGCAGTTACACAATGCCTTAAGCATAAAACCTTAACTCTAGCTGAAATACATTTATAATTTTTGACACATCTATAGAAAAAGAATGTCATAGAAAAGAATTCGGTAATGTTACCGAAATAGAATTTCTTTTGGCAGTCTGTAGCTCGGATGGCGTTTTCTATGAAGGGAGTAATCCCATATGTTCTTTGTAAGCGTGTTTTGTGGAAGGGACCTCTCGAGTCGTTCAGCTTGCGCTCGAATGAAGTCGTGTATTTTAGGTATTTTGTGTGCGTTTCTGATCTCATGTATTGGGACGAGTTTACTCTGGTTTGTGAGGTAGCGAAGTATTCTATTTTGGAATGTTTCTAAGCGTATTCTGTCTGTTTTTGTCGCGTTCCCGAAAATTTCGCAGCCGTACAGCATCCTGGGACGGATATACGAAAGGTACAGTCTAATCTTGGTTCGGTGCGTGAGGCGCGATTTGGAGCACAAGAGTGGAGACAGAAGTGCTCTTGTGCCCTGAGCGATGTGTAAGGCATGCTGCACGTGCGTGGCCCATGTCAGTCTGTAGTCGAAGTGTATCCCTAAGAATTTGTGTGACAATTTCGTCGGAATACGCACGGATTGAAAGGTTAGAGGTTTTTTTGGGAAATAGCTTCGTCTCCTCCGAAAGTCGACAACAACACTTTTCTCAGCGTTAATTGTTACTTTCGAGTCGACGGTCCACTTTTCAAGTAAAGAGAGGTGGTTTTGTATCTTTCGGAAGGCACATGTGCCGCTCCAAGATCTTGCCGCGATAGCAGTATCGTCGGCGAACATGAAAGTTTGAGTTTGTGGAGAAGAAGGAAGATCGTTGACATAGCAGTTGAAGAGAGTAGGAGATAATATGGCGCCCTGCGGGACGCCACAATTTATCTGTTTCCCGGTTGATAGAGCTCCGTTTTCGGCGACATGTATAGCTCGTGAAGCGAGAAAACTATGGAACATCTTGATGAGATGTAATGGAACCCCGATTTTAAATAATTTAAGTATCAATCCATCATGCCAGACTTGGTCGAATGCCTTGGCCACATCCAAGAACAACACTGCAGTGTGTTGGTTGTTCTGCATGCCGTGGCTGATATACTCTGCTAGTCTGAGTATCTGCAGGGAGGTGGAATGTCCTTCCCGGAATCCCATTTGTTCCGGTCGTATTACTTCATTGGTCCGTAGGAAGAGGTCTAGACGGGCTTTTAAAATTGATTCAAACAGCTTAGAGATAGATGAAAGTAAGGAAATAGGTCTACGGTTTAAAGGAATTGTCGGGTCTTTGCCTGGCTTGGGAAGCAGGCACACTTTTGCTATTTTCCAGGAATCTGGAAAGTAGCAAGAGGAAAGACAGTTATTAAATAAGCCCAGTAGGTGACGAACGGCCGGCAGTGGCGCGTTCTTCAAATGCCTGTTTGAGATGTCATCAATACCCGGGGCTTTTTTCGGGTTTAAGTACTTTATTGTCATTCTAAGCTCCGTCTCAGTGACCGGCTGGAATGGAGGAGTCGGAAGGAGACCTAAGCTACTTACAGCAGCCTCGGCTTCTTCGTCCTCCCGCGTCCTTGGCCAGTCGGTTTTAAGAGTCATGGTTTCCTGGAACGCGTTGGCTAGGATTTCTGCCTTGTCATTGGCGTCGAAGTACAGGTTGTCGTTATGCCTGATGGGCTGGTCTGGACGGCCTTTTTTGGTCAGTTGCTTAGCAACCTTCCAAAGGGATCCGTCGTCGAAGGAAAGGTTGTCGAGTTTGTCTCTCCATTGGTCATTAAACCGATTTCTGATCTCGCGTTTGACGCAGGACGCGAAAAAGTTATAACGCCGTTTATAGGCGCCATCCCTGGTTCGCGCCCATTGTCTGCGGGCCTTGTTGCGCTGTTTTATGAGTAGCAGGATGTCGTCGGGTAGGGCGTTTGAAGGAGGAGGGGGATGAGGGTACGGGAGCGATGCCAGTGCATGCGCGTCACGCATTGCCTCGGTTATGGCCAAGACATGAGCGTCAATGTCCTGCCGGGCTGAGGAGTGTGGGATTGTGATTGAGGAAAAGGCGTCTTCTGCTATGGAGGCGAACTGTTTCCAGTTCGTCTTTGAAGGAAGGGAAGGAGGCTGCTCATAAGGGACAGTCGCAATGTCGGTTTTAATCGGGTAATGATCACTGGAGAGATCGGAAAGTACAGTTGGAGTCGTTATGTAAGGCAGATTTTTCGTTAGGCAGAAATCCAGGATGTCTTCACCACCACGGCTGTCAATGTGCGTTGCCGCTAGTGGCACTTCGACGTCTACCATGATGGAATTAACAATGTTATGCAAACGCCGGCCATTAGTATTCGCGGACCGGCACCCCCATTCCGTATGTTTTGAATTCCAATCGCCGATGGCTACGACGCGACTGTCAGTCGGGAATAAGGGACGAATTTCGTCAGGAAGAATAGTTTTACCACTAGGTTGGTAAGCTGAATAGATGTCAAGGTCACCTATGGGAGTTGGGAGTCGTATTCCGACGCATTCTAATGTACTAAGGGCGTATCCTTTCAGTGCTTTGTGTTTAATAGAGGATTTTACTGCGATGAGCACGCCACCACCGCGAGCGGTGGGACGGTCTCGCCGATATGTGGTATAGTTGGGCAAGTGGAATCTGTGACTGGGTGTCAGATGCGTCTCCTGAAGGGCGACTACATCGAAATTGCCAGAGCTTATAAAATTTTTGAGTTCCCGTTGGCGGCCGAGTATGCCGTTGCAATTCCAACTGAGAAGGCAAATGTTACGGAGCTTACTAGTCATTAAGCTCGTGCAACTCGCATAATTGTTGGAGCATAAAGATTTTCTTCTCCGTTTTTGTCTTTAAGAGACTTAACTGGTGATGCATGGACATAAAGTATCCAAACAGTGACTGTTCATTGTGTGCGGAATTTGAAGCCGGAAGGTTTGGTAGGTGATTTAAAGAGGAAGAAGAGGAAAGTGAAATAGCGCCGCCGGGCAGAAGTGGGTTGATAACATGGGGAGGAGGGATCCTAGGAGGGGGGAGAGAGGGAAATGGGTTGGTGGCGGTAAAAGATGATTGGTCCTGCAAAGGACCTTGAGCTCTAGGAGCCCAAGCATTCTTGTCAGGAGCCGGGGCAGGTATATATGTTTTCCCTTGGGCTGGTGCTGTAGTAACCCGTATCTCTTCCACATTTATCCAAAGTTCGTTTTGAGATGGCAAATTACCTCCGTCTCCCGCCATCATATAGTATGGTCGTGGACGGCCCGATGTATGCAAGCCGTGGGCAAGAAAATAGACGTCGTGTCGCGTCGTTGCAAGTGTTTGCGGGCTTGATATTGCTAAAATAGTTGACTCGAGAGTGGTGGAAATTGCCAACGGCCATACCACGCTGAATTCACCGGTTCTCGTCCGATCACCGAAGTTAAGCAGCATCGGGCCCGGATAGTACTTGGATGGGTGACCGCCTGGGAACACCGGGTGCCGTTGGCTTTCAATATTTTTTTTCCGAAACGAACGTATTTTGAGGCATTCTCTGATGTTTTTAATTTTTTTCAAATAATTTATTTTGCAATGCCAGACATTGCATGCGTGATTTTGAATTGGTATGTTCCCTTTTGACACCATTCCATTTCATCTAGATGCGACCAGCTCTCTTGGGGCAATGCATTGGTGCTGTAGTAACCCGTATCTCTTCCACATTTATCCAAAGTTCGTTTTGAGATGGCAAATTACCTCCGTCTCCCGCCATCATACTACCTTGATCAAAAAGTTCCCGGAATAACCACCGTGTGGCGCTCCCATCGTTCCGATTTGAGTTCTGTTTTTTTTGTTAAATTGGTACATCTGTTGTTGATATTCCCTTTAAATCTTAGTGTCATAACTTGACATTTGCAAAAGTTACGTAGCCAAGAGTACATCTATCTCTGTGTGTGTTGGCGATTTTTTACAATTTCAGAAATGGATTTAAATTTGCAACAACGAATTTGTATTAAATTTTGCGTAAAAAACGGATTTAGGGGCGCACGGACGTTGGAAATGTTGGAAAAGTGTTTCGGCAACGATTCTCTAAAAAAAACGGTCGTTTACCAGTGGCACGAGCGGTTCAGAAGTGGTCGTGAGTCAATCGAAGATGATGAACGCAGTGGCAGACCATCGACATCGAAAGTCGGTGAAAAAATTGATAAAGTAAAAGAAATGTTGGTCAATAACTGCAAATTAACCATCAGAGAAATAGCGGAGGACTTGAACATTGCCTATGGATCCGCCCAAGACATTGTGGTTAATGATTTGGGTTTCCGTCGTGTAGCAGCAAAGTTGGTGCCGAAAGACCTCAATTTCATGCAAAAAAGAGACCGTGTTGACGTCGCAAAAGACATGACTTGCGAGGCTGAATCCGATCCCACATTCATCAAAAGGATCATTACTGGAGACGAGACGTGGGTTTATGAGTACGACACGCAATCCAGACATCAGGCAAGTGAATGGCGTTCACCAAATGAGCCGAGACCAAAAAAACCACGTCGTTTTCAGTCAAAAAAGAAGGCAATGCTGACGGTTTTCATGGATTACAACGGTGTAGTGCATCATGAATTTTTGCCAGAAGGCCAGACAGTAAACAAAGAGTATTATTTGGGCGTTATGAGACGTTTGCGTGAAGCAATTCGCCGAAAGAGACCAGAAATGTGGGCAGAAAACTCGTGGATTTTGCACCATGATAACGCACCGTCGCACAGTGCTATCATTATTCGTAATTTTTTGACGAAAAATGCAACAAATACCATCCAACAGCCACCGAATTCACCTGATTTGGCTCCCTGTGACTTCTTTCTGTTCAATCGAGTTAAAAAACCATTACGGGGAACGCGTTTTAGCAGCCGAGAGGAAGTAATGGAAAAATCGCAGGAAGCACTGATGGACATACCGAAAACCGAATATAAAAAATGTTTCGAGGATTGGATCAAGCGCTGGCATAAGTGTGTTGCAGTCGATGGGGATTACTTTGAAGGGGACAATATAGATTTAGATGAATAAACTTGTATTTTTAATTTTCTGAATAAATTCCGGGAAATTTTTGATCAAGGTAGTATATTATGGTCGTGGACGGCCCGATGTATGCAAGCCGTGGGCAAGAAAATAGTCGTCGTGTCGCGTCGTTGCAAGTGTTTGCGGGCTTGATATTGCTAAAATAGTTGACTCGAGAGTGGTGGAAATTGCCAACGGCCATACCACGCTGAATACACCGGTTCTCGTCCGATCACCGAAGTTAAGCAGCATCGGGCCCGGATAGTACTTGGATGGGTGACCGCCTGGGAACACCGGGTGCCGTTGGCTTTCAATATTTTTTTTCCGAAACGAACGTATTTTGAGGCATTCTCTGATGTTTTTAATTTTTTTCAAATAATTTATTTTGCAATGCCAGACATTGCATGCGTGATTTTGAATTGGTATGTTCCCTTTTGACACCATTCCATTTCATCTAGATGCGACCAGCTCTCTTGGGGCAATGCATTGGTGCTGTAGTAACCCGTATCTCTTCCACATTTATCCAAAGTTCGTTTTGAGATGGCAAATTACCTCCGTCTCCCGCCATCATATAGTATGGTCGTGGACGGCCCGATGTATGCAAGCCGTGGGCAAGAAAATAGACGTCGTGTCGCGTCGTTGCAAGTGTTTGCGGGCTTGATATTGCTAAAATAGTTGACTCGAGAGTGGTGGAAATTGCCAACGGCCATACCACGCTGAATACACCGGTTCTCGTCCGATCACCGAAGTTAAGCAGCATCGGGCCCGGATAGTACTTGGATGGGTGACCGCCTGGGAACACCGGGTGCCGTTGGCTTTCAATATTTTTTTTCCGAAACGAACGTATTTTGAGGCATTCTCTGATGTTTTTAATTTTTTTCAAATAATTTATTTTGCAATGCCAGACATTGCATGCGTGATTTTGAATTGGTATGTTCCCTTTTGACACCATTCCATTTCATCTAGATGCGACCAGCTCTCTTGGGGCAATGCATTGGTGCTGTAGTAACCCGTATCTCTTCCACATTTATCCAAAGTTCGTTTTGAGATGGCAAATTACCTCCGTCTCCCGCCATCATATAGTATGGTCGTGGACGGCCCGATGTATGCAAGCCGTGGGCAAGAAAATAGACGTCGTGTCGCGTCGTTGCAAGTGTTTGCGGGCTTGATATTGCTAAAATAGTTGACTCGAGAGTGGTGGAAATTGCCAACGGCCATACCACGCTGAATACACCGGTTCTCGTCCGATCACCGAAGTTAAGCAGCATCGGGCCCGGATAGTACTTGGATGGGTGACCGCCTGGGAACACCGGGTGCCGTTGGCTTTCAATATTTTTTTTCCGAAACGAACGTATTTTGAGGCATTCTCTGATGTTTTAAATTTTTTTCAAATAAATTATTTTGCAATGCCAGACATTGCATGCGTGATTTTGAATTGGTATGTTCCCTTTTGACACCATTCCATTTCATCTAGATGCGACCAGCTCTCTTGGGGCAATGCATTGGTGCTGTAGTAACCCGTATCTCTTCCACATTTATCCAAAGTTCGTTTTGAGATGGCAAATTACCTCCGTCTCCCGCCATCATATAGTATGGTCGTGGACGGCCCGATGTATGCAAGCCGTGGGCAAGAAAATAGACGTCGTGTCGCGTCGTTGCAAGTGTTTGCGGGCTTGATATTGCTAAAATAGTTGACTCGAGAGTGGTGGAAATTGCCAACGGCCATACCACGCTGAATACACCGGTTCTCGTCCGATCACCGAAGTTAAGCAGCCTCGGGCCCGGATAGTACTTGGATGGGTGACCGCCTGGGAACACCGGGTGCCGTTGGCTTTCAATATTTTTTTTCCGAAACGAACGTATTTTGAGGCATTCTCTGATGTTTTTAATTTTTTTCAAATAATTTATTTTGCAATGCCAGACATTGCATGCGTGATTTTGAATTGGTATGTTCCCTTTTGACACCATTCCATTTCATCTAGATGCGACCAGCTCTCTTGGGGCAATGCATTGGTGCTGTAGTAACCCGTATCTCTTCCACATTTATCCAAAGTTCGTTTTGAGATGGCAAATTACCTCCGTCTCCCGCCATCATACTACCTTGATCAAAAAGTTCCCGGAATAACCACCGTGTGGCGCTCCCATCGTTCCGATTTGAGTTCTGTTTTTTTTGTTAAATTGGTACATCTGTTGTTGATATTCCCTTTAAATCTTAGTGTCATAACTTGACATTTGCAAAAGTTACGTAGCCAAGAGTACATCTATCTCTGTGTGTGTTGGTCGTGGACGGCCCGATGTATGCAAGCCGTGGGCAAGAAAATAGACGTCGTGTCGCGTCGTTGCAAGTGTTTGCGGGCTTGATATTGCTAAAATAGTTGACTCGAGAGTGGTGGAAATTGCCAACGGCCATACCACGCTGAATACACCGGTTCTCGTCCGATCACCGAAGTTAAGCAGCATCGGGCCCGGATAGTACTTGGATGGGTGACCGCCTGGGAACACCGGGTGCCGTTGGCTTTCAATATTTTTTTTCCGAAACGAACGTATTTTGAGGCATTCTCTGATGTTTTAAATTTTTTTCAAATAATTTATTTTGCAATGCCAGACATTGCATGCGTGATTTTGAATTGGTATGTTCCCTTTTGACACCATTCCATTTCATCTAGATGCGACCAGCTCTCTTGGGGCAATGCATTGGTGCTGTAGTAACCCGTATCTCTTCCACATTTATCCAAAGTTCGTTTTGAGATGGCAAATTACCTCCGTCTCCCGCCATCATATAGTATGGTCGTGGACGGCCCGATGTATGCAAGCCGTGGGCAAGAAAATAGACGTCGTGTCGCGTTGTTGCAAGTGTTTGCGGGCTTGATATTGCTAAAATAGTTGACTCGAGAGTGGTGGAAATTGCCAACGGCCATACCACGCTGAATACACCGGTTCTCGTCCGATCACCGAAGTTAAGCAGCATCGGGCCCGGATAGTACTTGGATGGGTGACCGCCTGGGAACACCGGGTGCCGTTGGCTTTCAATATTTTTTTTCCGAAACGAACGTATTTTGAGGCATTCTCTGATGTTTTAAATTTTTTTCAAATAAATTATTTTGCAATGCCAGACATTGCATGCGTGATTTTGAATTGGTATGTTCCCTTTTGACACCATTCCATTTCATCTAGATGCGACCAGCTCTCTTGGGGCAATGCATTGGTGCTGTAGTAACCCGTATCTCTTCCACATTTATCCAAAGTTCGTTTTGAGATGGCAAATTACCTCCGTCTCCCGCCATCATATAGTATGGTCGTGGACGGCCCGATGTATGCAAGCCGTGGGCAAGAAAATAGACGTCGTGTCGCGTCGTTGCAAGTGTTTGCGGGCTTGATATTGCTAAAATAGTTGACTCGAGAGTGGTGGAAATTGCCAACGGCCATACCACGCTGAATACACCGGTTCTCGTCCGATCACCGAAGTTAAGCAGCATCGGGCCCGGATAGTACTTGGATGGGTGACCGCCTGGGAACACCGGGTGCCGTTGGCTTTCAATATTTTTTTTCCGAAACGAACGTATTTTGAGGCATTCTCTGATGTTTTTAATTTTTTTCAAATAATTTATTTTGCAATGCCAGACATTGCATGCGTGATTTTGAATTGGTATGTTCCCTTTTGACACCATTCCATTTCATCTAGATGCGACCAGCTCTCTTGGGGATGTGCATTGGTGCTGTAGTAACCCGTATCTCTTCCACATTTATCCAAAGTTCGTTTTGAGATGGCAAATTACCTCCGTCTCCCGCCATCATATAGTATGGTCGTGGACGGCCCGATGTATGCAAGCCGTGGGCAAGAAAATAGACGTCGTGTCGCGTCGTTGCAAGTGTTTGCGGGCTTGATATTGCTAAAATAGTTGACTCGAGAGTGGTGGAAATTGCCAACGGCCATACCACGCTGAATACACCGGTTCTCGTCCGATCACCGAAGTTAAGCAGCCTCGGGCCCGGATAGTACTTGGATGGGTGACCGCCTGGGAACACCGGGTGCCGTTGGCTTTCAATATTTTTTTTCCGAAACGAACGTATTTTGAGGCATTCTCTGATGTTTTTAATTTTTTTCAAATAATTTATTTTGCAATGCCAGACATTGCATGCGTGATTTTGAATTGGTATGTTCCCTTTTGACACCATTCCATTTCATCTAGATGCGACCAGCTCTCTTGGGGCAATGCATTGGTGCTGTAGTAACCCGTATCTCTTCCACATTTATCCAAAGTTCGTTTTGAGATGGGAAATTACCTCCGTCTCCCGCCATCATATAGTATGGTCGTGGACGGCCCGATGTATGCAAGCCGTGGGCAAGAAAATAGACGTCGTGTCGCGTCGTTGCAAGTGTTTGCGGGCTTGATATTGCTAAAATAGTTGACTCGAGAGTGGTGGAAATTGCCAACGGCCATACCACGCTGAATACACCGGTTCTCGTCCGATCACCGAAGTTAAGCAGCATCGGGCCCGGATAGTACTTGGATGGGTGACCGCCTGGGAACACCGGGTGCCGTTGGCTTTCAATATTTTTTTTCCGAAACGAACGTATTTTGAGGCATTCTCTGATGTTTTTAATTTTTTTCAAATAATTTATTTTGCAATGCCAGACATTGCATGCGTGATTTTGAATTGGTATGTTCCCTTTTGACACCATTCCATTTCATCTAGATGCGACCAGCTCTCTTGGGGCAATGCATTGGTGCTGTAGTAACCCGTTTCTCTTCCACATTTATCCAAAGTTCGTTTTGAGATGGCAAATTACCTCCGTCTCCCGCCATCATACTACCTTGATCAAAAAGTTCCCGGAATAACCACCGTGTGGCGCTCCCATCGTTCCGATTTGAGTTCTGTTTTTTTTGTTAAATTGGTACATCTGTTGTTGATATTCCCTTTAAATCTTAGTGTCATAACTTGACATTTGCAAAAGTTACGTAGCCAAGAGTACATCTATCTCTGTGTGTGTTGGTCGTGGACGGCCCGATGTATGCAAGCCGTGGGCAAGAAAATAGACGTCGTGTCGCGTCGTTGCAAGTGTTTGCGGGCTTGATATTGCTAAAATAGTTGACTCGAGAGTGGTGGAAATTGCCAACGGCCATACCACGCTGAATACACCGGTTCTCGTCCGATCACCGAAGTTAAGCAGCATCGGGCCCGGATAGTACTTGGATGGGTGACCGCCTGGGAACACCGGGTGCCGTTGGCTTTCAATATTTTTTTTCCGAAACGAACGTATTTTGAGGCATTCTCTGATGTTTTTAATTTTTTTCAAATAATTTATTTTGCAATGCCAGACATTGCATGCGTGATTTTGAATTGGTATGTTCCCTTTTGACACCATTCCATTTCATCTAGATGCGACCAGCTCTCTTGGGGCAATGCATTGGTGCTGTAGTAACCCGTATCTCTTCCACATTTATCCAAAGTTCGTTTTGAGATGGCAAATTACCTCCGTCTCCCGCCATCATATAGTATGGTCGTGGACGGCCCGATGTATGCAAGCCGTGGGCAAGAAAATAGACGTCGTGTCGCGTTGTTGCAAGTGTTTGCGGGCTTGATATTGCTAAAATAGTTGACTCGAGAGTGGTGGAAATTGCCAACGGCCATACCACGCTGAATACACCGGTTCTCGTCCGATCACCGAAGTTAAGCAGCATCGGGCCCGGATAGTACTTGGATGGGTGACCGCCTGGGAACACCGGGTGCCGTTGGCTTTCAATATTTTTTTTCCGAAACGAACGTATTTTGAGGCATTCTCTGATGTTTTAAATTTTTTTCAAATAAATTATTTTGCAATGCCAGACATTGCATGCGTGATTTTGAATTGGTATGTTCCCTTTTGACACCATTCCATTTCATCTAGATGCGACCAGCTCTCTTGGGGCAATGCATTGGTGCTGTAGTAACCCGTATCTCTTCCACATTTATCCAAAGTTCGTTTTGAGATGGCAAATTACCTCCGTCTCCCGCCATCATATAGTATGGTCGTGGACGGCCCGATGTATGCAAGCCGTGGGCAAGAAAATAGACGTCGTGTCGCGTCGTTGCAAGTGTTTGCGGGCTTGATATTGCTAAAATAGTTGACTCGAGAGTGGTGGAAATTGCTAACGGCCATACCACGCTGAATACACCGGTTCTCGTCCGATCACCGAAGTTAAGCAGCATCGGGCCCGGATAGTACTTGGATGGGTGACCGCCTGGGAACACCGGGTGCCGTTGGCTTTCAATATTTTTTTCCCGAAACGAACGTATTTTGAGGCATTCTCTGATGTTTTTAATTTTTTTCAAATAATTTATTTTGCAATGCCAGACATTGCATGCGTGATTTTGAATTGGTATGTTCCCTTTTGACACCATTCCATTTCATCTAGATGCGACCAGCTCTCTTGGGGCAATGCATTGGTGCTGTAGTAACCCGTATCTCTTCCACATTTATCCAAAGTTCGTTTTGAGATGGCAAATTACCTCCGTCTCCCGCCATCATATAGTATGGTCGTGGACGGCCCGATGTATGCAAGCCGTGGGCAAGAAAATAGACGTCGTGTCGCGTCGTTGCAAGTGTTTGCGGGCTTGATATTGCTAAAATAGTTGACTCGAGAGTGGTGGAAAATGCCAACGGCCATACCACGCTGAATACACCGGTTCTCGTCCGATCACCGAAGTTAAGCAGCATCGGGCCCGGATAGTACTTGGATGGGTGACCGCCTGGGAACACCGGGTGCCGTTGGCTTTCAATATTTTTTTTCCGAAACGAACGTATTTTGAGGCATTCTCTGATGTTTTAAATTTTTTTCAAATAATTTATTTTGCAATGCCAGACATTGCATGCGTGATTTTGAATTGGTATGTTCCCTTTTGACACCATTCCATTTCATCTAGATGCGACCAGCTCTCTTGGGGCAATGCATTGGTGCTGTACTAACCCGTATCTCTTCCACATTTATCCAAAGTTCGTTTTGAGATGGCAAATTACCTCCGTCTCCCGCCATCATATAGTATGGTCGTGGACGGCCCGATGTATGCAAGCCGTGGGCAAGAAAATAGACGTCGTGTCGCGTCGTTGCAAGTGTTTGCGGGCTTGATATTGCTAAAATAGTTGACTCGAGAGTGGTGGAAATTGCCAACGGCCATACCACGCTGAATACACCGGTTCTCGTCCGATCACCGAAGTTAAGCAGCATCGGGCCCGGATAGTACTTGGATGGGTGACCGCCTGGGAACACCGGGTGCCGTTGGCTTTCAATATTTTTTTTCCGAAACGAACGTATTTTGAGGCATTCTCTGATGTTTTTAATTTTTTTCAAATAATTTATTTTGCAATGCCAGACATTGCATGCGTGATTTTGAATTGGTATGTTCCCTTTTGACACCATTCCATTTCATCTAGATGCGACCAGCTCTCTTGGGGCAATGCATTGGTGCTGTAGTAACCCGTATCTCTTCCACATTTATCCAAAGTTCGTTTTGAGATGGCAAATTACCTCCGTCTCCCGCCATCATATAGTATGGTCGTGGACGGCCCGATGTATGCAAGCCGTGGGCAAGAAAATAGACGTCGTGTCGCGTCGTTGCAAGTGTTTGCGGGCTTGATATTGCTAAAATAGTTGACTCGAGAGTGGTGGAAATTGCCAACGGCCATACCACGCTGAATACACCGGTTCTCGTCCGATCACCGAAGTTAAGCAGCATCGGGCCCGGATAGTACTTGGATGGGTGACCGCCTGGGAACACCGGGTGCCGTTGGCTTTCAATATTTTTTTTCCGAAACGAACGTATTTTGAGGCATTCTCTGATGTTTTAAATTTTTTTCAAATAATTTATTTTGCAATGCCAGACATTGCATGCGTGATTTTGAATTGGTATGTTCCCTTTTGACACCATTCCATTTCATCTAGATGCGACCAGCTCTCTTGGGGCAATGCATTGGTGCTGTAGTAACCCGTATCTCTTCCACATTTATCCAAAGTTCGTTTTGAGATGGCAAATTACCTCCGTCTCCCGCCATCATATAGTATGGTCGTGGACGGCCCGATGTATGCAAGCCGTGGGCAAGAAAATAGACGTCGTGTCGCGTCGTTGCAAGTGTTTGCGGGCTTGATATTGCTAAAATAGTTGACTCGAGAGTGGTGGAAATTGCCAACGGCCATACCACGCTGAATACACCGGTTCTCGTCCGATCACCGAAGTTAAGCAGCATCGGGCCCGGATAGTACTTGGATGGGTGACCGCCTGGGAACACCGGGTGCCGTTGGCTTTCAATATTTTTTTTCCGAAACGAACGTATTTTGAGGCATTCTCTGATGTTTTTAATTTTTTTCAAATAATTTATTTTGCAATGCCAGACATTGCATGCGTGATTTTGAATTGGTATGTTCCCTTTTGACACCATTCCATTTCATTTAGATGCGACCAGCTCTCTTGGGGCAATGCATTGGTGCTGTAGTAACCCGTATCTCTTCCACATTTATCCAAAGTTCGTTTTGAGATGGCAAATTACCTCCGTCTCCCGCCATCATATAGTATGGTCGTGGACGGCCCGATGTATGCAAGCCGTGGGCAAGAAAATAGACGTCGTGTCGCGTCGTTGCAAGTGTTTGCGGGCTTGATATTGCTAAAATAGTTGACTCGAGAGTGGTGGAAAATGCCAACGGCCATACCACGCTGAATACACCGGTTCTCGTCCGATCACCGAAGTTAAGCAGCATCGGGCCCGGATAGTACTTGGATGGGTGACCGCCTGGGAACACCGGGTGCCGTTGGCTTTCAATATTTTTTTTCCGAAACGAACGTATTTTGAGGCATTCTCTGATGTTTTTAATTTTTTTCAAATAATTTATTTTGCAATGCCAGACATTGCATGCGTGATTTTGAATTGGTATGTTCCCTTTTGACACCATTCCATTTCATCTAGATGCGACCAGCTCTCTTGGGGCAATGCATTGGTGCTGTAGTAACCCGTATCTCTTCCACATTTATCCAAAGTTCGTTTTGAGATGGCAAATTACCTCCGTCTCCCGCCATCATATAGTATGGTCGTGGACGGCCCGATGTATGCAAGCCGTGGGCAAGAAAATAGACGTCGTGTCGCGTCGTTGCAAGTGTTTGCGGGCTTGATATTGCTAAAATAGTTGACTCGAGAGTGGTGGAAATTGCCAACGGCCATACCACGCTGAATACACCGGTTCTCGGCATCGGGCCCGGATAGTACTTGGATGGGTGACCGCCTGGGAACACCGGGTGCCGTTGGCTTTCAATATTTTTTTTCCGAAACGAACGTATTTTGAGGCATTCTCTGATGTTTTTAATTTTTTTCAAATAATTTATTTTGCAATGCCAGACATTGCATGCGTGATTTTGAATTGGTATGTTCCCTTTTGACACCATTCCATTTCATCTAGATGCGACCAGCTCTCTTGGGGCAATGCATTGGTGCTGTAGTAACCCGTATCTCTTCCACATTTATCCAAAGTTCGTTTTGAGATGGCAAATTACCTCCGTCTCCCGCCATCATATAGTATGGTCGTGGACGGCCCGATGTATGCAAGCCGTGGGCAAGAAAATAGACGTCGTGTCGCGTCGTTGCAAGTGTTTGCGGGCTTGATATTGCTAAAATAGTTGACTCGAGAGTGGTGGAAATTGCCAACGGCCATACCACGCTGAATACACCGGTTCTCGTCCGATCACCGAAGTTAAGCAGCATCGGGCCCGGATAGTACTTGGATGGGTGACCGCCTGGGAACACCGGGTGCCGTTGGCTTTCAATATTTTTTTTCCGAAACGAACGTATTTTGAGGCATTCTCTGATGTTTTTAATTTTTTTCAAATAATTTATTTTGCAATGCCAGACATTGCATGCGTGATTTTGAATTGGTATGTTCCCTTTTGACACCATTCCATTTCATCTAGATGCGACCAGCTCTCTTGGGGCAATGCATTGGTGCTGTAGTAACCCGTATCTCTTCCACATTTATCCAAAGTTCGTTTTGAGATGGCAAATTACCTCCGTCTCCCGCCATCATATAGTATGGTCGTGGACGGCCCGATGTATGCAAGCCGTGGGCAAGAAAATAGACGTCGTGTCGCGTCGTTGCAAGTGTTTGCGGGCTTGATATTGCTAAAATAGTTGACTCGAGAGTGGTGGAAATTGCCAACGGCCATACCACGCTGAATACACCGGTTCTCGTCCGATCACCGAAGTTAAGCAGCATCGGGCCCGGATAGTACTTGGATGGGTGACCGCCTGGGAACACCGGGTGCCGTTGGCTTTCAATATTTTTTTTCCGAAACGAACGTATTTTGAGGCATTCTCTGATGTTTTTAATTTTTTTCAAATAATTTATTTTGCAATGCCAGACATTGCATGCGTGATTTTGAATTGGTATGTTCCCTTTTGACACCATTCCATTTCATCTAGATGCGACCAGCTCTCTTGGGGCAATGCATTGGTGCTGTAGTAACCCGTATCTCTTCCACATTTATCCAAAGTTCGTTTTGAGATGGCAAATTACCTCCGTCTCCCGCCATCATATAGTATGGTCGTGGACGGCCCGATGTATGCAAGCCGTGGGCAAGAAAATAGACGTCGTGTCGCGTCGTTGCAAGTGTTTGCGGGCTTGATATTGCTAAAATAGTTGACTCGAGAGTGGTGGAAATTGCCAACGGCCATACCACGCTGAATACACCGGTTCTCGTCCGATCACCGAAGTTAAGCAGCATCGGGCCCGGATAGTACTTGGATGGGTGACCGCCTGGGAACACCGGGTGCCGTTGGCTTTCAATATTTTTTTTCCGAAACGAACGTATTTTGAGGCATTCTCTGATGTTTTTAATTTTTTTCAAATAATTTATTTTGCAATGCCAGACATTGCATGCGTGATTTTGAATTGGTATGTTCCCTTTTGACACCATTCCATTTCATTTAGATGCGACCAGCTCTCTTGGGGCAATGCATTGGTGCTGTAGTAACCCGTATCTCTTCCACATTTATCCAAAGTTCGTTTTGAGATGGCAAATTACCTCCGTCTCCCGCCATCATATAGTATGGTCGTGGACGGCCCGATGTATGCAAGCCGTGGGCAAGAAAATAGACGTCGTGTCGCGTCGTTGCAAGTGTTTGCGGGCTTGATATTGCTAAAATAGTTGACTCGAGAGTGGTGGAAAATGCCAACGGCCATACCACGCTGAATACACCGGTTCTCGTCCGATCACCGAAGTTAAGCAGCATCGGGCCCGGATAGTACTTGGATGGGTGACCGCCTGGGAACACCGGGTGCCGTTGGCTTTCAATATTTTTTTTCCGAAACGAACGTATTTTGAGGCATTCTCTGATGTTTTTAATTTTTTTCAAATAATTTATTTTGCAATGCCAGACATTGCATGCGTGATTTTGAATTGGTATGTTCCCTTTTGACACCATTCCATTTCATTTAGATGCGACCAGCTCTCTTGGGGCAATGCATTGGTGCTGTAGTAACCCGTATCTCTTCCACATTTATCCAAAGTTCGTTTTGAGATGGCAAATTACCTCCGTCTCCCGCCATCATATAGTATGGTCGTGGACGGCCCGATGTATGCAAGCCGTGGGCAAGAAAATAGACGTCGTGTCGCGTCGTTGCAAGTGTTTGCGGGCTTGATATTGCTAAAATAGTTGACTCGAGAGTGGTTGAAATTGCCAACGGCCACACCGGGGACCAGGACGAGGCCCCGAGGAGATCCGGGAGAGGGGGCAAGGCGGAAACGACCGAGCAGAGACAGAAGACGAAGAAGAAGGACAAAGGAAAGAACAGCCTAAGCGTCGGACTCCAGGAGATAGCGGTGAGGTACGCATATATGAAGGAAGCCAAATGGAAAAGGGATGCAAAAAATACAGGGAATGATAAGGGGAAGCAAATGGGAACCCCGAATCCGGAATCCCAATGAATTACACATTGAACCCAAAATTGAGAATAGGCACGCTTAATGTATGTGGGGTTACAAGTAAAAACAGAATAGAAAAAGTATTCGACCTATTTAAAAGAGAAGACCTGGACATCCTACTATTGCAAGAGGTCATGGTGAGTGTACATTGGGAAACGGGCCCGGCGGAGATCTATATAAACAACCAAGAGCGGGAAAGAGGCACTGCGATCATGTTAAAAAGAAACATCACCGGAGAAAAAATGACAATGCTACCATCCGGGAGGGCGATGGCCATGACGATCCTTGGGATAAGGATAATAAATGTGTACGGCCCGGCCGGCACCAGGAAACTTCAGGAGAGGAGGGAATTTTACTCGCGGGACCTCCTGCCCCTGCTGAGCGACTTCCAAGGAATGGCACTGTTAGGGGGTGATTTTAACGCAATCATAGACGAGAAAGATAGCCAAAACAACGATGGAGGAGGAGCAAAATACCCACTGTGTGGTCCCCTAAAATCGATAGTTAAAAACCTCAGAGCCACTGACGCAAACAGATTAACAAGCACAAAAGATAACCTTCCGTACACCATCTACGGCGACAAATGGGCAACAAGGCAGGACCGCTTTTACGCATCCTACGACTTGAAAACCCATATATCCTCCTATGCGGTTCTTCCAGTGGCATGCTCCGACCACTGCGCAGTTATTATATCGGTCGATGGATCCCAAAGCAGGACGAGGCATCAGCCAAGGAAAAAGGAGTGGAGGATGAACGTCGAGCTGCTATATGAGAAAGACACCAGAGCCATACTGAAAGAAAACATCCAGCGATGGGAGGAAAGCTGGAGAGGATTGGATCCAAGCGAAAGGTGGGAAAACTCCAAAGTAAAAATAAGAAACCTTTTCGCACAACTGCACAGGGAGAGAGCCGAAGAAATCAGGGAAACCATGGCTTTTTACAGAGAAGCGCTCGAGGAGAGCCTAAAGACGAGAGAAAGGGAACGGAGCAACTGGGGGGAGATAAAAGAACTAAAAAGGAAAATCTTCGGAATGGAAGAGGAAAGGGCGAAAATATCAACATGGCACAGAAGCAAAATATGTTTGCCAGAAGAACATGCCTCGGTGTATTATCTGGGGAGGAGGTTAAAGGATTGCGCCAACAACTTACTCAAAAACGGCATTTTGAACGAGAACGGAACGAGGTTAAAAGAAGAGAGAGAAATCATAGAGCATGTATGCCACCATTTTGAGACTCTCCTTTCTGGGGAGGACACATCACTCAAGGAAGAGACAGAAAATCTCACGCCACTCCCCCAACTGCCAGTGGAGGTGGCAGAGAGGATGGCGGAAAGAATCACAAGGGAGGAGTGCGAGGATGCTATGAGATGGCTCCCCAAGGGGAGGTCCCCGGGTACCGACGGTATCCCTTTTGAATTCTACGTAGAATTCTGGGAAGAGCTGAAGGATTTAATCATTCCAGCGATAGAGAACATCCTCCAAAATGGCACCCTCACCACGACCCAAAGAGAGGGGAAAATTGTCCTAGTGCCGAAAAGAAAAGAGCCAAGGAGCCTAAATGACTACAGACCCATCACCCTCCTCAACGCCGATTACAAGGTAGTAGCTAAAATCGTTAAAACCAGACTCAACGAAGCCGTGGAAAAGATAATCGGGCCAGACCAACACATAGTAGGAAAGGGGAGGAACATTGTAACGGCGCTGACAACGATCAGAGACGCAATCGCGAGCCACGAGAGCAGGCAGGGCGCGGGCCTTAAACTGGTAGCGGTAGATATTGAGAAGGCTTTCGACAGGGTGAACATAAACCACGTATTGAACACATTAAAGAGGATGGGATTCCCCGAAAAGTTTTTGAATACAATAAAAATGTTCACGAACAACATCACGTCGAAAGTAAAATTGAGCGCGGGGGCCGAAACAAAGTCGTTCCCCGTGAGAAGATCAATCAGACAAGGCTGTCCGCTTTCGATGCTTCTGTTCTCTATATCACTGGAGCCCCTGCTACATAGTCTTCGCAGAAACATTAAAGGAATCCCGGCGGGGAACGGAAAAGTGTCCGCGGTGGCTTATGCGGACGACGTAACGATCTTCGCCCAAGATCAAGCGGAAATTCATGTAATAGGGAAATCATTAAAGGAATATGAGGAGGAAAGCGGGCAAAAAGTAAACATGGAAAAGACAAAGGCCTTGACAATAAAAGACGCCGACTTCACCGCGACCAGTGAATGGAAAGAGGTGACCTCGATGGACATTCTGGGCATTCCATGGAGTAGGACTTCCACGGAGACGACAAACGCAGTATGGGAAAAGGCAACGAGAATGATAAAAGGAACATTAGCGCAATTGAGAGACAGGGACCTAAACATACATCAGAAAGTCCTTGCGATAAACGCATTGTTATTATCCAAGGCATGGTACGCCGCACTGATTTTCCCGTTGCCAGAAAAACATGGGGCTCTATTGACGAAAATAGCAACGCAATACCTTTGGGGAGGGCATTTGCTAAGAGTAGCAAAGAGCCAGGCCTGTCTACCCAAGGGGAAGGGGGGCCTAGGGCTGATCGACGTGCGGGACAAAGCCCTGGCACTCTATGCAAAGACAGTAATAAACATCCTATCCGACGACTGTCAACATTCAAAAGATCTGCTAAAGGCGGCATGGGGTGCACCAGGGCAGGATAGACTGCTGATGAAAACTATCAGGAAAGTTAAGGACTTAGTAGAAAAGATGCCGAGAGGAGTGACAGCCACCACCAAGTGCCTTTACCGACAACTCAGAAGCGACGACAACCACCGAATCAACATCGAAAAGCACATCCTATCGGTAAATTGGAAGAGAGTGTGGAAGAACATCAACGAAATAGCCATGACCCTAAGGACAAAGAGCGTCCTATTCCTATTCGCAAACTATATAGTGACCACCCAGCAAGTGAAACAAAACATGTATCTAACAAGCAGGAACGAATGCGAATACTGTGACAAAGCCGACACACAAGACCACAGGGTGTTCGAATGCACCATCTCAAGGAGGAGGTGGTGCCTAATAAAAAGAACATTTAGAGAATTAAACACCTTTGGAGAAAAGGAGATAGGAAATAGGAATATGATGATTCTGGATTTCAACATCTTTCCCCGCGTGAAAATGGAAACAATGTGCTGGCTGATTGGACAGCACCTTCTTACGGTACACAAGTGGGTTAAAATAGATATAGAAAGTTGGTGGGAACAAGTGAAAAAAGAGAGCAAAAACCTACCGGGCCGATTACAGCCATATTGGAAGAAAGTAGAACAAATGGTAAAAAAAGAAGTCATGAAAGAATAACAAGTTTAAAGAAAATTGGTCTTGGACTCAATGTAAACTGTCATGTATGCAAGGAAATATATTACCGATAACAAGTATGTGAATAAAGGGAATACGTTCAATAAATAAGAGCAGATAATAATGTAAACAATGTATCATTAATGTTTAACTGTGAAAAAAAGACGCAAAGGGGATGTTTAAAAAAAATTTGACTATTTATAATTGGCTTGATTTCATTGTAATCATTTTGTTCCCTATAAAGGATCTTGTATTGTTAATTCAAGTAAGGAAAATGTTCCCTAAGTTATGTGACGGTGAACACTTTCCGAATGCTTATAGTTCATAAGTGGTTCATACTTATATCATCCTTTGTTTAGAATTGTTCAATTGTGAAAATGTTCAATCTGTGGTCTTATGCACGCTTAAGATGGTGCACATGGTGTTAAATAACTATGTCTGTGAATGGAAATACATGCAATAAAAAAAAAAAAAAAAAAAATACCACGCTGAATTCACCGGTTCTCGTCCGATCACCGAAGTTAAGCAGCATCGGGCCCGGATAGTACTTGGATGGGTGACCGCCTGGGAACACCGGGTGCCGTTGGCTTTCAATATTTTTTTTCCGAAACGAACGTATTTTGAGGCATTCTCTGATGTTTTTAATTTTTTTCAAATAATTTATTTTGCAATGCCAGACATTGCATGCGTGATTTTGAATTGGTATGTTCCCTTTTGACACCATTCCATTTCATCTAGATGCGACCAGCTCTCTTGGGGCAATGCATTGGTGCTGTAGTAACCCGTATCTCTTCCACATTTATCCAAAGTTCGTTTTGAGATGGCAAATTACCTCCGTCTCCCGCCATCATATAGTATGGTCGTGGACGGCCCGATGTATGCAAGCCGTGGGCAAGAAAATAGACGTCGTGTCGCGTCGTTGCAAGTGTTTGCGGGCTTGATATTGCTAAAATAGTTGACTCGAGAGTGGTGGAAATTGCCAACGGCCATACCACGCTGAATACACCGGTTCTCGTCCGATCACCGAAGTTAAGCAGCATCGGGCCCGGATAGTACTTGGATGGGTGACCGCCTGGGAACACCGGGTGCCGTTGGCTTTCAATATTTTGCCACGGCCATACCACGCTGAATACACCGGTTCTCGTCCGATCACCGAAGTTAAGCAGCATCGGGCCCGGATAGTACTTGGATGGGTGACCGCCTGGGAACACCGGGTGCCGTTGGCTTTCAATATTTTCGCCACGGCCATACCACGCTGAATACACCGGTTCTCGTCCGATCACCGAAGTTAAGCAGCATCGGGCCCGGATAGTACTTGGATGGGTGACCGCCTGGGAACACCGGGTGCCGTTGGCTTTCAATATTTTTCGGTCCGGTGTGAGCGTTCGAAGAGTGAGGACGTGTCTGTGTTTCGGTTCTGTGTGCGTGCTATCCCCGGCGTTCGAGGCTTCGATCGCCGGGAAACGAGAATTTCGTAAAGCGCTTTGATATATGCGTCAAAGCGTTTTGTGTATGAAAAGTGCTGCTTATTTTGAGTTAGCCCTTATTAGGGCTTGACGTGTGTTATAAAGTCAGCCAATTCGAAATGCCTTACGATAGGAAGGCAACTCTAATAATAAGTCTAAATGACTTAAAAGAAAGTGCTACCGCCCTAGAGGTCCATCGGTTCATCGGTGTCGAGCTCGGGCTTAAGTTGGAAGATTTAGTGGCCATACAATTTGGAATTACAAGAAAATCCATTTATGTGAAACTTATAAACGAAGAATTAGTTGAAAATCTTTTGAGGTCGAAAGGGGGGCCAGTTGACTTCCCATCAGTAGCCGAAAAGCGTGGAACGGCGACGTTGGAGTCAGCGTCTAGCAGGGCAAGCTTTGTTAAGGTGGTGGGGCTCCCCCCAGAAATCCCAAAATTCGAGGTGGAGACGGAATTAGGCAAATATGGAAGAGTGGTATCATACGCGGTAAACAAATGGATAGGCCCTGGGCTATACCCGATCAGCACTGGAACGCGGAATGTGAAAATGTATTTAAAGTCCCCGATTCCGTCATATATCCCGATAGCTGGTCACAGGGCGGTCATACACTACGAGGGACAACAGCAAACGTGCTCGAGATGCGGAAGCACAAACCATCTGCGATTGAATTGCACAATGCCAACCACAATCACGGCGTACGCCGACGCACTGAGGGGGAAAAAGCAAGCGGCAGAAGAGGAGGCGGTGCTGCCGACGAGAATGGAAGAGGACCGAGGAGTGGAGGAGATTCCCTTGGAGCAGGAGGAGGAGGTCAACCCAAGGATGAGGGTAGAGAAACGCAGGGAGAAGGAAGGACCAACCTACCACCCAGGAACGTCGAGCGAGGAAGACGTCGCCGGAAACGACGCTATTGCCGAGGGAGCGGGAAACGGGAGAAAGAGGAGGAAAGGGTCGAACACGAGAGGGCGGGGGAAAAGGATATCGATAGACGTAGCCCGTGGAAAGGAAACGGAGAGATCAACCATCACGAGGGAGGAAAGGTGTGATCCCTGTGCAGATCAGAGTAAGATTCAAGAGGGGAATAATGGGGGAGGAATCAAAATGGCCGTAGCAGTAGAAGAAGAATCAAAAGAAACCGGAGAACCCGATTCAATCGAGGGCGGTGATCGACGGCTTGCGGGGGAAGACAAGAAATTGGTCATGGCGCAAGAGAAGCAAATAGGAAGAAATCTAGACATGGTAACCCCTTTTAGCGACAAGGGTCTCGGGAAAGGGTTATCTGTGACGTTACGCGAAGGGGAGGGCAAACAGCATGAGGAAGAGGCTGAGGAGCGGAGGAGGGAAGAAGACCCGGAGGACAACGCGTCGACCAGCGGTCACCCCTGGAGGGAGGTGGAGGGACGTCGGAAGCGCGGTGGTGGCGAGGATGACAGCGGGAGGAAGTTTGGGCTCGGCGGGGACGAGAGCGAGGACTCCGACGCCAAGGACAACGGGAGCAGCGACACCGGGGACCAGGACGAGGCCCCGAGGAGATCCGGGAGAGGGGGCAAGGCGGAAACGACCGAGCAGAGACAGAAGACGAAGAAGAAGGACAAAGGAAAGAACAGCCTAAGCGTCGGACTCCAGGAGATAGCGGTGAGGTACGCATATATGAAGGAAGCCAAATGGAAAAGGGATGCAAAAAATACAGGGAATGATAAGGGGAAGCAAATGGGAACCCCGAATCCGGAATCCCAATGAATTACACATTGAACCCAAAATTGAGAATAGGCACGCTTAATGTATGTGGGGTTACAAGTAAAAACAGAATAGAAAAAGTATTCGACCTATTTAAAAGAGAAGACCTGGACATCCTACTATTGCAAGAGGTCATGGTGAGTGTACATTGGGAAACGGGCCCGGCGGAGATCTATATAAACAACCAAGAGCGGGAAAGAGGCACTGCGATCATGTTAAAAAGAAACATCACCGGAGAAAAAATGACAATGCTACCATCCGGGAGGGCGATGGCCATGACGATCCTTGGGATAAGGATAATAAATGTGTACGGCCCGGCCGGCACCAGGAAACTTCAGGAGAGGAGGGAATTTTACTCGCGGGACCTCCTGCCCCTGCTGAGCGACTTCCAAGGAATGGCACTGTTAGGGGGTGATTTTAACGCAATCATAGACGAGAAAGATAGCCAAAACAACGATGGAGGAGGAGCAAAATACCCACTGTGTGGTCCCCTAAAATCGATAGTTAAAAACCTCAGAGCCACTGACGCAAACAGATTAACAAGCACAAAAGATAACCTTCCGTACACCATCTACGGCGACAAATGGGCAACAAGGCAGGACCGCTTTTACGCATCCTACGACTTGAAAACCCATATATCCTCCTATGCGGTTCTTCCAGTGGCATGCTCCGACCACTGCGCAGTTATTATATCGGTCGATGGATCCCAAAGCAGGACGAGGCATCAGCCAAGGAAAAAGGAGTGGAGGATGAACGTCGAGCTGCTATATGAGAAAGACACCAGAGCCATACTGAAAGAAAACATCCAGCGATGGGAGGAAAGCTGGAGAGGATTGGATCCAAGCGAAAGGTGGGAAAACTCCAAAGTAAAAATAAGAAACCTTTTCGCACAACTGCACAGGGAGAGAGCCGAAGAAATCAGGGAAACCATGGCTTTTTACAGAGAAGCGCTCGAGGAGAGCCTAAAGACGAGAGAAAGGGAACGGAGCAACTGGGGGGAGATAAAAGAACTAAAAAGGAAAATCTTCGGAATGGAAGAGGAAAGGGCGAAAATATCAACATGGCACAGAAGCAAAATATGTTTGCCAGAAGAACATGCCTCGGTGTATTATCTGGGGAGGAGGTTAAAGGATTGCGCCAACAACTTACTCAAAAACGGCATTTTGAACGAGAACGGAACGAGGTTAAAAGAAGAGAGAGAAATCATAGAGCATGTATGCCACCATTTTGAGACTCTCCTTTCTGGGGAGGACACATCACTCAAGGAAGAGACAGAAAATCTCACGCCACTCCCCCAACTGCCAGTGGAGGTGGCAGAGAGGATGGCGGAAAGAATCACAAGGGAGGAGTGCGAGGATGCTATGAGATGGCTCCCCAAGGGGAGGTCCCCGGGTACCGACGGTATCCCTTTTGAATTCTACGTAGAATTCTGGGAAGAGCTGAAGGATTTAATCATTCCAGCGATAGAGAACATCCTCCAAAATGGCACCCTCACCACGACCCAAAGAGAGGGGAAAATTGTCCTAGTGCCGAAAAGAAAAGAGCCAAGGAGCCTAAATGACTACAGACCCATCACCCTCCTCAACGCCGATTACAAGGTAGTAGCTAAAATCGTTAAAACCAGACTCAACGAAGCCGTGGAAAAGATAATCGGGCCAGACCAACACATAGTAGGAAAGGGGAGGAACATTGTAACGGCGCTGACAACGATCAGAGACGCAATCGCGAGCCACGAGAGCAGGCAGGGCGCGGGCCTTAAACTGGTAGCGGTAGATATTGAGAAGGCTTTCGACAGGGTGAACATAAACCACGTATTGAACACATTAAAGAGGATGGGATTCCCCGAAAAGTTTTTGAATACAATAAAAATGTTCACGAACAACATCACGTCGAAAGTAAAATTGAGCGCGGGGGCCGAAACAAAGTCGTTCCCCGTGAGAAGATCAATCAGACAAGGCTGTCCGCTTTCGATGCTTCTGTTCTCTATATCACTGGAGCCCCTGCTACATAGTCTTCGCAGAAACATTAAAGGAATCCCGGCGGGGAACGGAAAAGTGTCCGCGGTGGCTTATGCGGACGACGTAACGATCTTCGCCCAAGATCAAGCGGAAATTCATGTAATAGGGAAATCATTAAAGGAATATGAGGAGGAAAGCGGGCAAAAAGTAAACATGGAAAAGACAAAGGCCTTGACAATAAAAGACGCCGACTTCACCGCGACCAGTGAATGGAAAGAGGTGACCTCGATGGACATTCTGGGCATTCCATGGAGTAGGACTTCCACGGAGACGACAAACGCAGTATGGGAAAAGGCAACGAGAATGATAAAAGGAACATTAGCGCAATTGAGAGACAGGGACCTAAACATACATCAGAAAGTCCTTGCGATAAACGCATTGTTATTATCCAAGGCATGGTACGCCGCACTGATTTTCCCGTTGCCAGAAAAACATGGGGCTCTATTGACGAAAATAGCAACGCAATACCTTTGGGGAGGGCATTTGCTAAGAGTAGCAAAGAGCCAGGCCTGTCTACCCAAGGGGAAGGGGGGCCTAGGGCTGATCGACGTGCGGGACAAAGCCCTGGCACTCTATGCAAAGACAGTAATAAACATCCTATCCGACGACTGTCAACATTCAAAAGATCTGCTAAAGGCGGCATGGGGTGCACCAGGGCAGGATAGACTGCTGATGAAAACTATCAGGAAAGTTAAGGACTTAGTAGAAAAGATGCCGAGAGGAGTGACAGCCACCACCAAGTGCCTTTACCGACAACTCAGAAGCGACGACAACCACCGAATCAACATCGAAAAGCACATCCTATCGGTAAATTGGAAGAGAGTGTGGAAGAACATCAACGAAATAGCCATGACCCTAAGGACAAAGAGCGTCCTATTCCTATTCGCAAACTATATAGTGACCACCCAGCAAGTGAAACAAAACATGTATCTAACAAGCAGGAACGAATGCGAATACTGTGACAAAGCCGACACACAAGACCACAGGGTGTTCGAATGCACCATCTCAAGGAGGAGGTGGTGCCTAATAAAAAGAACATTTAGAGAATTAAACACCTTTGGAGAAAAGGAGATAGGAAATAGGAATATGATGATTCTGGATTTCAACATCTTTCCCCGCGTGAAAATGGAAACAATGTGCTGGCTGATTGGACAGCACCTTCTTACGGTACACAAGTGGGTTAAAATAGATATAGAAAGTTGGTGGGAACAAGTGAAAAAAGAGAGCAAAAACCTACCGGGCCGATTACAGCCATATTGGAAGAAAGTAGAACAAATGGTAAAAAAAGAAGTCATGAAAGAATAACAAGTTTAAAGAAAATTGGTCTTGGACTCAATGTAAACTGTCATGTATGCAAGGAAATATATTACCGATAACAAGTATGTGAATAAAGGGAATACGTTCAATAAATAAGAGCAGATAATAATGTAAACAATGTATCATTAATGTTTAACTGTGAAAAAAAGACGCAAAGGGGATGTTTAAAAAAAATTTGACTATTTATAATTGGCTTGATTTCATTGTAATCATTTTGTTCCCTATAAAGGATCTTGTATTGTTAATTCAAGTAAGGAAAATGTTCCCTAAGTTATGTGACGGTGAACACTTTCCGAATGCTTATAGTTCATAAGTGGTTCATACTTATATCATCCTTTGTTTAGAATTGTTCAATTGTGAAAATGTTCAATCTGTGGTCTTATGCACGCTTAAGATGGTGCACATGGTGTTAAATAACTATGTCTGTGAATGGAAATACATGCAATAAAAAAAAAAAAAATACCACGCTGAATACACCGGTTCTCGTCCGATCACCGAAGTTAAGCAGCATCGGGCCCGGATAGTACTTGGATGGGTGACCGCCTGGGAACACCGGGTGCCGTTGGCTTTCAATATTTTTTTTCCGAAACGAACGTATTTTGAGGCATTCTCTGATGTTTTTAATTTTTTTCAAATAATTTATTTTGCAATGCCAGACATTGCATGCGTGATTTTGAATTGGTATGTTCCCTTTTGACACCATTCCATTTCATCTAGATGCGACCAGCTCTCTTGGGGCAATGCATTGGTGCTGTAGTAACCCGTATCTCTTCCACATTTATCCAAAGTTCGTTTTGAGATGGGAAATTACCTCCGTCTCCCGCCATCATATAGTATGGTCGTGGACGGCCCGATGTATGCAAGCCGTGGGCAAGAAAATAGACGTCGTGTCGCGTCGTTGCAAGTGTTTGCGGGCTTGATATTGCTAAAATAGTTGACTCGAGAGTGGTGGAAATTGCCAACGGCCATACCACGCTGAATACACCGGTTCTCGTCCGATCACCGAAGTTAAGCAGCATCGGGCCCGGATAGTACTTGGATGGGTGACCGCCTGGGAACACCGGGTGCCGTTGGCTTTCAATATTTTTTTTCCGAAACGAACGTATTTTGAGGCATTCTCTGATGTTTTTAATTTTTTTCAAATAATTTATTTTGCAATGCCAGACATTGCATGCGTGATTTTGAATTGGTATGTTCCCTTTTGACACCATTCCATTTCATTTAGATGCGACCAGCTCTCTTGGGGCAATGCATTGGTGCTGTAGTAACCCGTATCTCTTCCACATTTATCCAAAGTTCGTTTTGAGATGGCAAATTACCTCCGTCTCCCGCCATCATATAGTATGGTCGTGGACGGCCCGATGTATGCAAGCCGTGGGCAAGAAAATAGACGTCGTGTCGCGTCGTTGCAAGTGTTTGCGGGCTTGATATTGCTAAAATAGTTGACTCGAGAGTGGTGGAAAATGCCAACGGCCATACCACGCTGAATACACCGGTTCTCGTCCGATCACCGAAGTTAAGCAGCATCGGGCCCGGATAGTACTTGGATGGGTGACCGCCTGGGAACACCGGGTGCCGTTGGCTTTCAATATTTTTTTTCCGAAACGAACGTATTTTGAGGCATTCTCTGATGTTTTTAATTTTTTTCAAATAATTTATTTTGCAATGCCAGACATTGCATGCGTGATTTTGAATTGGTATGTTCCCTTTTGACACCATTCCATTTCATCTAGATGCGACCAGCTCTCTTGGGGCAATGCATTGGTGCTGTAGTAACCCGTATCTCTTCCACATTTATCCAAAGTTCGTTTTGAGATGGGAAATTACCTCCGTCTCCCGCCATCATATAGTATGGTCGTGGACGGCCCGATGTATGCAAGCCGTGGGCAAGAAAATAGACGTCGTGTCGCGTCGTTGCAAGTGTTTGCGGGCTTGATATTGCTAAAATAGTTGACTCGAGAGTGGTGGAAAATGCCAACGGCCATACCACGCTGAATACACCGGTTCTCGTCCGATCACCGAAGTTAAGCAGCATCGGGCCCGGATAGTACTTGGATGGGTGACCGCCTGGGAACACCGGGTGCCGTTGGCTTTCAATATTTTTTTTCCGAAACGAACGTATTTTGAGGCATTCTCTGATGTTTTTAATTTTTTTCAAATAATTTATTTTGCAATGCCAGACATTGCATGCGTGATTTTGAATTGGTATGTTCCCTTTTGACACCATTCCATTTCATCTAGATGCGACCAGCTCTCTTGGGGCAATGCATTGGTGCTGTAGTAACCCGTATCTCTTCCACATTTATCCAAAGTTCGTTTTGAGATGGCAAATTACCTCCGTCTCCCGCCATCATATAGTATGGTCGTGGACGGCCCGATGTATGCAAGCCGTGGGCAAGAAAATAGACGTCGTGTCGCGTCGTTGCAAGTGTTTGCGGGCTTGATATTGCTAAAATAGTTGACTCGAGAGTGGTGGAAATTGCCAACGGCCATACCACGCTGAATACACCGGTTCTCGTCCGATCACCGAAGTTAAGCAGCATCGGGCCCGGATAGTACTTGGATGGGTGACCGCCTGGGAACACCGGGTGCCGTTGGCTTTCAATATTTTTTTTCCGAAACGAACGTATTTTGAGGCATTCTCTGATGTTTTTAATTTTTTTCAAATAATTTATTTTGCAATGCCAGACATTGCATGCGTGATTTTGAATTGGTATGTTCCCTTTTGACACCATTCCATTTCATTTAGATGCGACCAGCTCTCTTGGGGCAATGCATTGGTGCTGTAGTAACCCGTATCTCTTCCACATTTATCCAAAGTTCGTTTTGAGATGGCAAATTACCTCCGTCTCCCGCCATCATATAGTATGGTCGTGGACGGCCCGATGTATGCAAGCCGTGGGCAAGAAAATAGACGTCGTGTCGCGTCGTTGCAAGTGTTTGCGGGCTTGATATTGCTAAAATAGTTGACTCGAGAGTGGTTGAAATTGCCAACGGCCATACCACGCTGAATTCACCGGTTCTCGTCCGATCACCGAAGTTAAGCAGCATCGGGCCCGGATAGTACTTGGATGGGTGACCGCCTGGGAACACCGGGTGCCGTTGGCTTTCAATATTTTTTTTCCGAAACGAACGTATTTTGAGGCATTCTCTGATGTTTTTAATTTTTTTCAAATAATTTATTTTGCAATGCCAGACATTGCATGCGTGATTTTGAATTGGTATGTTCCCTTTTGACACCATTCCATTTCATCTAGATGCGACCAGCTCTCTTGGGGCAATGCATTGGTGCTGTAGTAACCCGTATCTCTTCCACATTTATCCAAAGTTCGTTTTGAGATGGCAAATTACCTCCGTCTCCCGCCATCATATAGTATGGTCGTGGACGGCCCGATGTATGCAAGCCGTGGGCAAGAAAATAGACGTCGTGTCGCGTCGTTGCAAGTGTTTGCGGGCTTGATATTGCTAAAATAGTTGACTCGAGAGTGGTGGAAATTGCCAACGGCCATACCACGCTGAATACACCGGTTCTCGTCCGATCACCGAAGTTAAGCAGCATCGGGCCCGGATAGTACTTGGATGGGTGACCGCCTGGGAACACCGGGTGCCGTTGGCTTTCAATATTTTTTTTCCGAAACGAACGTATTTTGAGGCATTCTCTGATGTTTTTAATTTTTTTCAAATAATTTATTTTGCAATGCCAGACATTGCATGCGTGATTTTGAATTGGTATGTTCCCTTTTGACACCATTCCATTTCATCTAGATGCGACCAGCTCTCTTGGGGCAATGCATTGGTGCTGTAGTAACCCGTATCTCTTCCACATTTATCCAAAGTTCGTTTTGAGATGGCAAATTACCTCCGTCTCCCGCCATCATATAGTATGGTCGTGGACGGCCCGATGTATGCAAGCCGTGGGCAAGAAAATAGACGTCGTGTCGCGTCGTTGCAAGTGTTTGCGGGCTTGATATTGCTAAAATAGTTGACTCGAGAGTGGTGGAAATTGCCAACGGCCATACCACGCTGAATACACCGGTTCTCGTCCGATCACCGATGTTAAGCAGCATCGGGCCCGGATAGTACTTGGATGGGTGACCGCCTGGGAACACCGGGTGCCGTTGGCTTTCAATATTTTTTTTCCGAAACGAACGTATTTTGAGGCATTCTCTGATGTTTTTAATTTTTTTCAAATAATTTATTTTGCAATGCCAGACATTGCATGCGTGATTTTGAATTGGTATGTTCCCTTTTGACACCATTCCATTTCATCTAGATGCGACCAGCTCTCTTGGGGCAATGCATTGGTGCTGTAGTAACCCGTATCTCTTCCACATTTATCCAAAGTTCGTTTTGAGATGGCAAATTACCTCCGTCTCCCGCCATCATATAGTATGGTCGTGGACGGCCCGATGTATGCAAGCCGTGGGCAAGAAAATAGACGTCGTGTCGCGTCGTTGCAAGTGTTTGCGGGCTTGATATTGCTAAAATAGTTGACTCGAGAGTGGTGGAAATTGCCAACGGCCATACCACGCTGAATACACCGGTTCTCGTCCGATCACCGAAGTTAAGCAGCATCGGGCCCGGATAGTACTTGGATGGGTGACCGCCTGGGAACACCGGGTGCCGTTGGCTTTCAATATTTTTTTTCCGAAACGAACGTATTTTGAGGCATTCTCTGATGTTTTAAATTTTTTTCAAATAATTTATTTTGCAATGCCAGACATTGCATGCGTGATTTTGAATTGGTATGTTCCCTTTTGACACCATTCCATTTCATCTAGATGCGACCAGCTCTCTTGGGGCAATGCATTGGTGCTGTAGTAACCCGTATCTCTTCCACATTTATCCAAAGTTCGTTTTGAGATGGCAAATTACCTCCGTCTCCCGCCATCATATGGTCGTGGACGGCCCGATGTATGCAAGCCGTGGGCAAGAAAATAGACGTCGTGTCGCGTCGTTGCAAGTGTTTGCGGGCTTGATATTGCTAAAATAGTTGACTCGAGAGTGGTGGAAATTGCCAACGGCCATACCACGCTGAATACACCGGTTCTCGTCCGATCACCGAAGTTAAGCAGCATCGGGCCCGATAGTACTTGGATGGGTGACCGCCTGGGAACACCGGGTGCCGTTGGCTTTCAATATTTTTTTTCCGAAACGAACGTATTTTGAGGCATTCTCTGATGTTTTTAATTTTTTTCAAATAATTTATTTTGCAATGCCAGACATTGCATGCGTGATTTTGAATTGGTATGTTCCCTTTTGACACCATTCCATTTCATCTAGATGCGACCAGCTCTCTTGGGGCAATGCATTGGTGCTGTAGTAACCCGTATCTCTTCCACATTTATCCAAAGTTCGTTTTGAGATGGGAAATTACCTCCGTCTCCCGCCATCATATAGTATGGTCGTGGACGGCCCGATGTATGCAAGCCGTGGGCAAGAAAATAGACGTCGTGTCGCGTCGTTGCAAGTGTTTGCGGGCTTGATATTGCTAAAATAGTTGACTCGAGAGTGGTGGAAATTGCCAACGGCCATACCACGCTGAATACACCGGTTCTCGTCCGATCACCGAAGTTAAGCAGCATCGGGCCCGGATAGTACTTGGATGGGTGACCGCCTGGGAACACCGGGTGCCGTTGGCTTTCAATATTTTTTTTTTTTTAGGTCCGGTGTGAGCGTTCGAAGAGTGAGGACGTGTCTGTGTTTCGGTTCTGTGTGCGTGCTATCCCCGGCGTTCGAGGCTTCGATCGCCGGGAAACGAGAATTTCGTAAGCGCTTTGATATATGCGTCAAAGCGTTTTGTGTATGAAAAGTGCTGCTTATTTTGAGTTAGCCCTTATTAGGGCTTGACGTGTGTTATAAAGTCAGCCAATTCGAAATGCCTTACGATAGGAAGGCAACTCTAATAATAAGTCTAAATGACTTAAAAGAAAGTGCTACCGCCCTAGAGGTCCATCGGTTCATCGGTGTCGAGCTCGGGCTTAAGTTGGAAGATTTAGTGGCCATACAATTTGGAATTACAAGAAAATCCATTTATGTGAAACTTATAAACGAAGAATTAGTTGAAAATCTTTTGAGGTCGAAAGGGGGGCCAGTTGACTTCCCATCAGTAGCCGAAAAGCGTGGAACGGCGACGTTGGAGTCAGCGTCTAGCAGGGCAAGCTTTGTTAAGGTGGTGGGGCTCCCCCCAGAAATCCCAAAATTCGAGGTGGAGACGGAATTAGGCAAATATGGAAGAGTGGTATCATACGCGGTAAACAAATGGATAGGCCCTGGGCTATACCCGATCAGCACTGGAACGCGGAATGTGAAAATGTATTTAAAGTCCCCGATTCCGTCATATATCCCGATAGCTGGTCACAGGGCGGTCATACACTACGAGGGACAACAGCAAACGTGCTCGAGATGCGGAAGCACAAACCATCTGCGATTGAATTGCACAATGCCAACCACAATCACGGCGTACGCCGACGCACTGAGGGGGAAAAAGCAAGCGGCAGAAGAGGAGGCGGTGCTGCCGACGAGAATGGAAGAGGACCGAGGAGTGGAGGAGATTCCCTTGGAGCAGGAGGAGGAGGTCAACCCAAGGATGAGGGTAGAGAAACGCAGGGAGAAGGAAGGACCAACCTACCACCCAGGAACGTCGAGCGAGGAAGACGTCGCCGGAAACGACGCTATTGCCGAGGGAGCGGGAAACGGGAGAAAGAGGAGGAAAGGGTCGAACACGAGAGGGCGGGGGAAAAGGATATCGATAGACGTAGCCCGTGGAAAGGAAACGGAGAGATCAACCATCACGAGGGAGGAAAGGTGTGATCCCTGTGCAGATCAGAGTAAGATTCAAGAGGGGAATAATGGGGGAGGAATCAAAATGGCCGTAGCAGTAGAAGAAGAATCAAAAGAAACCGGAGAACCCGATTCAATCGAGGGCGGTGATCGACGGCTTGCGGGGGAAGACAAGAAATTGGTCATGGCGCAAGAGAAGCAAATAGGAAGAAATCTAGACATGGTAACCCCTTTTAGCGACAAGGGTCTCGGGAAAGGGTTATCTGTGACGTTACGCGAAGGGGAGGGCAAACAGCATGAGGAAGAGGCTGAGGAGCGGAGGAGGGAAGAAGACCCGGAGGACAACGCGTCGACCAGCGGTCACCCCTGGAGGGAGGTGGAGGGACGTCGGAAGCGCGGTGGTGGCGAGGATGACAGCGGGAGGAAGTTTGGGCTCGGCGGGGACGAGAGCGAGGACTCCGACGCCAAGGACAACGGGAGCAGCGACACCGGGGACCAGGACGAGGCCCCGAGGAGATCCGGGAGAGGGGGCAAGGCGGAAACGACCGAGCAGAGACAGAAGACGAAGAAGAAGGACAAAGGAAAGAACAGCCTAAGCGTCGGACTCCAGGAGATAGCGGTGAGGTACGCATATATGAAGGAAGCCAAATGGAAAAGGGATGCAAAAAATACAGGGAATGATAAGGGGAAGCAAATGGGAACCCCGAATCCGGAATCCCAATGAATTACACATTGAACCCAAAATTGAGAATAGGCACGCTTAATGTATGTGGGGTTACAAGTAAAAACAGAATAGAAAAAGTATTCGACCTATTTAAAAGAGAAGACCTGGACATCCTACTATTGCAAGAGGTCATGGTGAGTGTACATTGGGAAACGGGCCCGGCGGAGATCTATATAAACAACCAAGAGCGGGAAAGAGGCACTGCGATCATGTTAAAAAGAAACATCACCGGAGAAAAAATGACAATGCTACCATCCGGGAGGGCGATGGCCATGACGATCCTTGGGATAAGGATAATAAATGTGTACGGCCCGGCCGGCACCAGGAAACTTCAGGAGAGGAGGGAATTTTACTCGCGGGACCTCCTGCCCCTGCTGAGCGACTTCCAAGGAATGGCACTGTTAGGGGGTGATTTTAACGCAATCATAGACGAGAAAGATAGCCAAAACAACGATGGAGGAGGAGCAAAATACCCACTGTGTGGTCCCCTAAAATCGATAGTTAAAAACCTCAGAGCCACTGACGCAAACAGATTAACAAGCACAAAAGATAACCTTCCGTACACCATCTACGGCGACAAATGGGCAACAAGGCAGGACCGCTTTTACGCATCCTACGACTTGAAAACCCATATATCCTCCTATGCGGTTCTTCCAGTGGCATGCTCCGACCACTGCGCAGTTATTATATCGGTCGATGGATCCCAAAGCAGGACGAGGCATCAGCCAAGGAAAAAGGAGTGGAGGATGAACGTCGAGCTGCTATATGAGAAAGACACCAGAGCCATACTGAAAGAAAACATCCAGCGATGGGAGGAAAGCTGGAGAGGATTGGATCCAAGCGAAAGGTGGGAAAACTCCAAAGTAAAAATAAGAAACCTTTTCGCACAACTGCACAGGGAGAGAGCCGAAGAAATCAGGGAAACCATGGCTTTTTACAGAGAAGCGCTCGAGGAGAGCCTAAAGACGAGAGAAAGGGAACGGAGCAACTGGGGGGAGATAAAAGAACTAAAAAGGAAAATCTTCGGAATGGAAGAGGAAAGGGCGAAAATATCAACATGGCACAGAAGCAAAATATGTTTGCCAGAAGAACATGCCTCGGTGTATTATCTGGGGAGGAGGTTAAAGGATTGCGCCAACAACTTACTCAAAAACGGCATTTTGAACGAGAACGGAACGAGGTTAAAAGAAGAGAGAGAAATCATAGAGCATGTATGCCACCATTTTGAGACTCTCCTTTCTGGGGAGGACACATCACTCAAGGAAGAGACAGAAAATCTCACGCCACTCCCCCAACTGCCAGTGGAGGTGGCAGAGAGGATGGCGGAAAGAATCACAAGGGAGGAGTGCGAGGATGCTATGAGATGGCTCCCCAAGGGGAGGTCCCCGGGTACCGACGGTATCCCTTTTGAATTCTACGTAGAATTCTGGGAAGAGCTGAAGGATTTAATCATTCCAGCGATAGAGAACATCCTCCAAAATGGCACCCTCACCACGACCCAAAGAGAGGGGAAAATTGTCCTAGTGCCGAAAAGAAAAGAGCCAAGGAGCCTAAATGACTACAGACCCATCACCCTCCTCAACGCCGATTACAAGGTAGTAGCTAAAATCGTTAAAACCAGACTCAACGAAGCCGTGGAAAAGATAATCGGGCCAGACCAACACATAGTAGGAAAGGGGAGGAACATTGTAACGGCGCTGACAACGATCAGAGACGCAATCGCGAGCCACGAGAGCAGGCAGGGCGCGGGCCTTAAACTGGTAGCGGTAGATATTGAGAAGGCTTTCGACAGGGTGAACATAAACCACGTATTGAACACATTAAAGAGGATGGGATTCCCCGAAAAGTTTTTGAATACAATAAAAATGTTCACGAACAACATCACGTCGAAAGTAAAATTGAGCGCGGGGGCCGAAACAAAGTCGTTCCCCGTGAGAAGATCAATCAGACAAGGCTGTCCGCTTTCGATGCTTCTGTTCTCTATATCACTGGAGCCCCTGCTACATAGTCTTCGCAGAAACATTAAAGGAATCCCGGCGGGGAACGGAAAAGTGTCCGCGGTGGCTTATGCGGACGACGTAACGATCTTCGCCCAAGATCAAGCGGAAATTCATGTAATAGGGAAATCATTAAAGGAATATGAGGAGGAAAGCGGGCAAAAAGTAAACATGGAAAAGACAAAGGCCTTGACAATAAAAGACGCCGACTTCACCGCGACCAGTGAATGGAAAGAGGTGACCTCGATGGACATTCTGGGCATTCCATGGAGTAGGACTTCCACGGAGACGACAAACGCAGTATGGGAAAAGGCAACGAGAATGATAAAAGGAACATTAGCGCAATTGAGAGACAGGGACCTAAACATACATCAGAAAGTCCTTGCGATAAACGCATTGTTATTATCCAAGGCATGGTACGCCGCACTAATTTTCCCGTTGCCAGAAAAACATGGGGCTCTATTGACGAAAATAGCAACGCAATACCTTTGGGGAGGGCATTTGCTAAGAGTAGCAAAGAGCCAGGCCTGTCTACCCAAGGGGAAGGGGGGCCTAGGGCTGATCGACGTGCGGGACAAAGCCCTGGCACTCTATGCAAAGACAGTAATAAACATCCTATCCGACGACTGTCAACATTCAAAAGATCTGCTAAAGGCGGCATGGGGTGCACCAGGGCAGGATAGACTGCTGATGAAAACTATCAGGAAAGTTAAGGACTTAGTAGAAAAGATGCCGAGAGGAGTGACAGCCACCACCAAGTGCCTTTACCGACAACTCAGAAGCGACGACAACCACCGAATCAACATCGAAAAGCACATCCTATCGGTAAATTGGAAGAGAGTGTGGAAGAACATCAACGAAATAGCCATGACCCTAAGGACAAAGAGCGTCCTATTCCTATTCGCAAACTATATAGTGACCACCCAGCAAGTGAAACAAAACATGTATCTAACAAGCAGGAACGAATGCGAATACTGTGACAAAGCCGACACACAAGACCACAGGGTGTTCGAATGCACCATCTCAAGGAGGAGGTGGTGCCTAATAAAAAGAACATTTAGAGAATTAAACACCTTTGGAGAAAAGGAGATAGGAAATAGGAATATGATGATTCTGGATTTCAACATCTTTCCCCGCGTGAAAATGGAAACAATGTGCTGGCTGATTGGACAGCACCTTCTTACGGTACACAAGTGGGTTAAAATAGATATAGAAAGTTGGTGGGAACAAGTGAAAAAAGAGAGCAAAAACCTACCGGGCCGATTACAGCCATATTGGAAGAAAGTAGAACAAATGGTAAAAAAAGAAGTCATGAAAGAATAACAAGTTTAAAGAAAATTGGTCTTGGACTCAATGTAAACTGTCATGTATGCAAGGAAATATATTACCGATAACAAGTATGTGAATAAAGGGAATACGTTCAATAAATAAGAGCAGATAATAATGTAAACAATGTATCATTAATGTTTAACTGTGAAAAAAAGACGCAAAGGGGATGTTTAAAAAAAATTTGACTATTTATAATTGGCTTGATTTCATTGTAATCATTTTGTTCCCTATAAAGGATCTTGTATTGTTAATTCAAGTAAGGAAAATGTTCCCTAAGTTATGTGACGGTGAACACTTTCCGAATGCTTATAGTTCATAAGTGGTTCATACTTATATCATCCTTTGTTTAGAATTGTTCAATTGTGAAAATGTTCAATCTGTGGTCTTATGCACGCTTAAGATGGTGCACATGGTGTTAAATAACTATGTCTGTGAATGGAAATACATGCAATAAAAAAAAAAAAAAAAAAAAAAAATACCACGCTGAATACACCGGTTCTCGTCCGATCACCGAAGTTAAGCAGCATCGGGCCCGGATAGTACTTGGATGGGTGACCGCCTGGGAACACCGGGTGCCGTTGGCTTTCAATATTTTTTTTCCGAAACGAACGTATTTTGAGGCATTCTCTGATGTTTTTAATTTTTTTCAAATAATTTATTTTGCAATGCCAGACATTGCATGCGTGATTTTGAATTGGTATGTTCCCTTTTGACACCATTCCATTTCATCTAGATGCGACCAGCTCTCTTGGGGCAATGCATTGGTGCTGTAGTAACCCGTATCTCTTCCACATTTATCCAAAGTTCGTTTTGAGATGGGAAATTACCTCCGTCTCCCGCCATCATATAGTATGGTCGTGGACGGCCCGATGTATGCAAGCCGTGGGCAAGAAAATAGACGTCGTGTCGCGTCGTTGCAAGTGTTTGCGGGCTTGATATTGCGAAAATAGTTGACTCGAGAGTGGTGGAAATTGCCAACGGCCATACCACGCTGAATACACCGGTTCTCGTCCGATCACCGAAGTTAAGCAGCATCGGGCCCGGATAGTACTTGGATGGGTGACCGCCTGGGAACACCGGGTGCCGTTGGCTTTCAATATTTTTTTTCCGAAACGAACGTATTTTGAGGCATTCTCTGATGTTTTTAATTTTTTTCAAATAATTTATTTTGCAATGCCAGACATTGCATGCGTGATTTTGAATTGGTATGTTCCCTTTTGACACCATTCCATTTCATCTAGATGCGACCAGCTCTCTTGGGGCAATGAATTGGTGCTGTAGTAACCCGTATCTCTTCCACATTTATCCAAAGTTCGTTTTGAGATGGCAAATTACCTCCGTCTCCCGCCATCATATAGTATGGTCGTGGACGGCCCGATGTATGCAAGCCGTGGGCAAGAAAATAGACGTCGTGTCGCGTCGTTGCAAGTGTTTGCGGGCTTGATATTGCTAAAATAGTTGACTCGAGAGTGGTGGAAATTGCCAACGGCCATACCACGCTGAATACACCGGTTCTCGTCCGATCACCGAAGTTAAGCAGCATCGGGCCCGGATAGTACTTGGATGGGTGACCGCCTGGGAACACCGGGTGCCGTTGGCTTTCAATATTTTTTTTCCGAAACGAACGTATTTTGAGGCATTCTCTGATGTTTTTAATTTTTTTCAAATAATTTATTTTGCAATGCCAGACATTGCATGCGTGATTTTGAATTGGTATGTTCCCTTTTGACACCATTCCATTTCATCTAGATGCGACCAGCTCTCTTGGGGCAATGCATTGGTGCTGTAGTAACCCGTATCTCTTCCACATTTATCCAAAGTTCGTTTTGAGATGGCAAATTACCTCCGTCTCCCGCCATCATATAGTATGGTCGTGGACGGCCCGATGTATGCAAGCCGTGGGCAAGAAAATAGACGTCGTGTCGCGTCGTTGCAAGTGTTTGCGGGCTTGATATTGCTAAAATAGTTGACTCGAGAGTGGTGGAAATTGCCAACGGCCATACCACGCTGAATACACCGGTTCTCGTCCGATCACCGAAGTTAAGCAGCATCGGGCCCGGATAGTACTTGGATGGGTGACCGCCTGGGAACACCGGGTGCCGTTGGCTTTCAATATTTTTTTTCCGAAACGAACGTATTTTGAGGCATTCTCTGATGTTTTTAATTTTTTTCAAATAATTTATTTTGCAATGCCAGACATTGCATGCGTGATTTTGAATTGGTATGTTCCCTTTTGACACCATTCCATTTCATCTAGATGCGACCAGCTCTCTTGGGGCAATGCATTGGTGCTGTAGTAACCCGTATCTCTTCCACATTTATCCAAAGTTCGTTTTGAGATGGCAAATTACCTCCGTCTCCCGCCATCATATAGTATGGTCGTGGACGGCCCGATGTATGCAAGCCGTGGGCAAGAAAATAGACGTCGTGTCGCGTCGTTGCAAGTGTTTGCGGGCTTGATATTGCTAAAATAGTTGACTCGAGAGTGGTGGAAATTGCCAACGGCCATACCACGCTGAATACACCGGTTCTCGTCCGATTACCGAAGTTAAGCAGCATCGGGCCCGGATAGTACTTGGATGGGTGACCGCCTGGGAACACCGGGTGCCGTTGGCTTTCAATATTTTTTTTCCGAAACGAACGTATTTTGAGGCATTCTCTGATGTTTTTAATTTTTTTCAAATAATTTATTTTGCAATGCCAGACATTGCATGCGTGATTTTGAATTGGTATGTTCCCTTTTGACACCATTCCATTTCATCTAGATGCGACCAGCTCTCTTGGGGCAATGCATTGGTGCTGTAGTAACCCGTATCTCTTCCACATTTATCCAAAGTTCGTTTTGAGATGGCAAATTACCTCCGTCTCCCGCCATCATATAGTATGGTCGTGGACGGCCCGATGTATGCAAGCCGTGGGCAAGAAAATAGACGTCGTGTCGCGTCGTTGCAAGTGTTTGCGGGCTTGATATTGCTAAAATAGTTGACTCGAGAGTGGTGGAAATTGCCAACGGCCATACCACGCTGAATACACCGGTTCTCGTCCGATCACCGAAGTTAAGCAGCATCGGGCCCGGATAGTACTTGGATGGGTGACCGCCTGGGAACACCGGGTGCCGTTGGCTTTCAATATTTTTTTTCCGAAACGAACGTATTTTGAGGCATTCTCTGATGTTTTTAATTTTTTTCAAATAATTTATTTTGCAATGCCAGACATTGCATGCGTGATTTTGAATTGGTATGTTCCCTTTTGACACCATTCCATTTCATCTAGATGCGACCAGCTCTCTTGGGGCAATGCATTGGTGCTGTAGTAACCCGTATCTCTTCCACATTTATCCAAAGTTCGTTTTGAGATGGCAAATTACCTCCGTCTCCCGCCATCATATAGTATGGTCGTGGACGGCCCGATGTATGCAAGCCGTGGGCAAGAAAATAGACGTCGTGTCGCGTCGTTGCAAGTGTTTGCGGGCTTGATATTGCTAAAATAGTTGACATTGAGTGGTTGAAATTGCCAACGGCCATACCACGCTGAATTCACCGGTTCTCGTCCGATCACCGAAGTTAAGCAGCATCGGGCCCGGATAGTACTTGGATGGGTGACCGCCTGGGAACACCGGGTGCCGTTGGCTTTCAATATTTTTTTTCCGAAACGAACGTATTTTGAGGCATTCTCTGATGTTTTTAATTTTTTTCAAATAATTTATTTTGCAATGCCAGACATTGCATGCGTGATTTTGAATTGGTATGTTCCCTTTTGACACCATTCCATTTCATCTAGATGCGACCAGCTCTCTTGGGGCAATGCATTGGTGCTGTAGTAACCCGTATCTCTTCCACATTTATCCAAAGTTCGTTTTGAGATGGCAAATTACCTCCGTCTCCCGCCATCATATAGTATGGTCGTGGACGGCCCGATGTATGCAAGCCGTGGGCAAGAAAATAGACGTCGTGTCGCGTCGTTGCAAGTGTTTGCGGGCTTGATATTGCTAAAATAGTTGACTCGAGAGTGGTGGAAAATGCCAACGGCCATACCACGCTGAATACACCGGTTCTCGTCCGATCACCGAAGTTAAGCAGCATCGGGCCCGGATAGTACTTGGATGGGTGACCGCCTGGGAACACCGGGTGCCGTTGGCTTTCAATATTTTTTTTCCGAAACGAACGTATTTTGAGGCATTCTCTGATGTTTTTAATTTTTTTCAAATAATTTATTTTGCAATGCCAGACATTGCATGCGTGATTTTGAATTGGTATGTTCCCTTTTGACACCATTCCATTTCATCTAGATGCGACCAGCTCTCTTGGGGCAATGCATTGGTGCTGTAGTAACCCGTATCTCTTCCACATTTATCCAAAGTTCGTTTTGAGATGGCAAATTACCTCCGTCTCCCGCCATCATATAGTATGGTCGTGGACGGCCCGATGTATGCAAGCCGTGGGCAAGAAAATAGACGTCGTGTCGCGTCGTTGCAAGTGTTTGCGGGCTTGATATTGCTAAAATAGTTGACTCGAGAGTGGTGGAAATTGCCAACGGCCATACCACGCTGAATACACCGGTTCTCGTCCGGTCACCGAAGTTAAGCAGCATCGGGCCCGGATAGTACTTGGATGGGTGACCGCCTGGGAACACCGGGTGCCGTTGGCTTTCAATATTTTTTTTCCGAAACGAACGTATTTTGAGGCATTCTCTGATGTTTTTAATTTTTTTCAAATAATTTATTTTGCAATGCCAGACATTGCATGCGTGATTTTGAATTGGTATGTTCCCTTTTGACACCATTCCATTTCATCTAGATGCGACCAGCTCTCTTGGGGCAATGCATTGGTGCTGTAGTAACCCGTATCTCTTCCACATTTATCCAAAGTTCGTTTTGAGATGGCAAATTACCTCCGTCTCCCGCCATCATATAGTATGGTCGTGGACGGCCCGATGTATGCAAGCCGTGGGCAAGAAAATAGACGTCGTGTCGCGTCGTTGCAAGTGTTTGCGGGCTTGATATTGCTAAAATAGTTGACTCGAGAGTGGTGGAAAATGCCAACGGCCATACCACGCTGAATACACCGGTTCTCGTCCGATCACCGAAGTTAAGCAGCATCGGGCCCGGATAGTACTTGGATGGGTGACCGCCTGGGAACACCGGGTGCCGTTGGCTTTCAATATTTTTTTTCCGAAACGAACGTATTTTGAGGCATTCTCTGATGTTTTTAATTTTTTTCAAATAATTTATTTTGCAATGCCAGACATTGCATGCGTGATTTTGAATTGGTATGTTCCCTTTTGACACCATTCCATTTCATCTAGATGCGACCAGCTCTCTTGGGGCAATGCATTGGTGCTGTAGTAACCCGTATCTCTTCCACATTTATCCAAAGTTCGTTTTGAGATGGCAAATTACCTCCGTCTCCCGCCATCATATAGTATGGTCGTGGACGGCCCGATGTATGCAAGCCGTGGGCAAGAAAATAGACGTCGTGTCGCGTCGTTGCAAGTGTTTGCGGGCTTGATATTGCTAAAATAGTTGACTCGAGAGTGGTGGAAATTGCCAACGGCCATACCACGCTGAATACACCGGTTCTCGTCCGATCACCGAAGTTAAGCAGCATCGGGCCCGGATAGTACTTGGATGGGTGACCGCCTGGGAACACCGGGTGCCGTTGGCTTTCAATATTTTTTTTCCGAAACGAACGTATTTTGAGGCATTCTCTGATGTTTTTAATTTTTTTCAAATAATTTATTTTGCAATGCCAGACATTGCATGCGTGATTTTGAATTGGTATGTTCCCTTTTGACACCATTCCATTTCATCTAGATGCGACCAGCTCTCTTGGGGCAATGCATTGGTGCTGTAGTAACCCGTATCTCTTCCACATTTATCCAAAGTTCGTTTTGAGATGGCAAATTACCTCCGTCTCCCGCCATCATATAGTATGGTCGTGGACGGCCCGATGTATGCAAGCCGTGGGCAAGAAAATAGACGTCGTGTCGCGTCGTTGCAAGTGTTTGCGGGCTTGATATTGCTAAAATAGTTGACTCGAGAGTGGTGGAAATTGCCAACGGCCATACCACGCTGAATACACCGGTTCTCGTCCGATCACCGAAGTTAAGCAGCATCGGGCCCGGATAGTACTTGGATGGGTGACCGCCTGGGAACACCGGGTGCCGTTGGCTTTCAATATTTTTTTTCCGAAACGAACGTATTTTGAGGCATTCTCTGATGTTTTTAATTTTTTTCAAATAATTTATTTTGCAATGCCAGACATTGCATGCGTGATTTTGAATTGGTATGTTCCCTTTTGACACCATTCCATTTCATTTAGATGCGACCAGCTCTCTTGGGGCAATGCATTGGTGCTGTAGTAACCCGTATCTCTTCCACATTTATCCAAAGTTCATTTTGAGATGGCAAATTACCTCCGTCTCCCGCCATCATATAGTATGGTCGTGGACGGCCCGATGTATGCAAGCCGTGGGCAAGAAAATAGACGTCGTGTCGCGTCGTTGCAAGTGTTTGCGGGCTTGATATTGCTAAAATAGTTGACTCGAGAGTGGTTGAAATTGCCAACGGCCATACCACGCTGAATTCACCGGTTCTCGTCCGATCACCTAAGTTAAGCAGCATCGGGCCCGGATAGTACTTGGATGGGTGACCGCCTGGGAACACCGGGTGCCGTTGGCTTTCAATATTTTTTTTCCGAAACGAACGTATTTTGAGGCATTCTCTGATGTTTTTAATTTTTTTCAAATAATTTATTTTGCAATGCCAGACATTGCATGCGTGATTTTGAATTGGTATGTTCCCTTTTGACACCATTCCATTTCATCTAGATGCGACCAGCTCTCTTGGGGCAATGCATTGGTGCTGTAGTAACCCGTATCTCTTCCACATTTATCCTAAGTTCGTTTTGAGATGGCAAATTACCTCCGTCTCCCGCCATCATATAGTATGGTCGTGGACGGCCCGATGTATGCAAGCCGTGGGCAAGAAAATAGACGTCGTGTCGCGTCGTTGCAAGTGTTTGCGGGCTTGATATTGCGAAAATAGTTGACTCGAGAGTGGTGGAAATTGCCAACGGCCATACCACGCTGAATACACCGGTTCTCGTCCGATCACCGAAGTTAAGCAGCATCGGGCCCGGATAGTACTTGGATGGGTGACCGCCTCGGAACACCGGGTGCCGTTGGCTTTCAATATTTTTTTTCCGAAACGAACGTATTTTGAGGCATTCTCTGATGTTTTTAATTTTTTTCAAATAATTTATTTTGCAATGCCAGACATTGCATGCGTGATTTTGAATTGGTATGTTCCCTTTTGACACCATTCCATTTCATCTAGATGCGACCAGCTCTCTTGGGGCAATGCATTGGTGCTGTAGTAACCCGTATCTCTTCCACATTTATCCAAAGTTCGTTTTGAGATGGCAAATTACCTCCGTCTCCCGCCATCATATAGTATGGTCGTGGACGGCCCGATGTATGCAAGCCGTGGGCAAGAAAATAGACGTCGTGTCGCGTCGTTGCAAGTGTTTGCGGGCTTGATATTGCTAAAATAGTTGACTCGAGAGTGTTGGAAAATGCCACGGCCATACCACGCTGAATACACCGGTTCTCGTCCGATCACCGAAGTTAAGCAGCATCGGGCCCGGATAGTACTTGGATGGGTGACCGCCTGGGAACACCGGGTGCCGTTGGCTTTCAATATTTTTTTTCCGAAACGAACGTATTTTGAGGCATTCTCTGATGTTTTTAATTTTTTTCAAATAATTTATTTTGCAATGCCAGACATTGCATGCGTGATTTTGAATTGGTATGTTCCCTTTTGACACCATTCCATTTCATCTAGATGCGACCAGCTCTCTTGGGGCAATGCATTGGTGCTGTAGTAACCCGTATCTCTTCCACATTTATCCAAAGTTCGTTTTGAGATGGCAAATTACCTCCGTCTCCCGCCATCATATAGTATGGTCGTGGACGGCCCGATGTATGCAAGCCGTGGGCAAGAAAATAGACGTCGTGTCGCGTCGTTGCAAGTGTTTGCGGGCTTGATATTGCTAAAATAGTTGACTCGAGAGTGGTTGAAATTGCCAACGGCCATACCACGCTGAATTCACCGGTTCTCGTCCGATCACCGAAGTTAAGCAGCATCGGGCCCGGATAGTACTTGGATGGGTGACCGCCTGGGAACACCGGGTGCCGTTGGCTTTCAATATTTTTTTTCCGAAACGAACGTATTTTGAGGCATTCTCTGATGTTTTTAATTTTTTTCAAATAATTTATTTTGCAATGCCAGACATTGCATGCGTGATTTTGAATTGGTATGTTCCCTTTTGACACCATTCCATTTCATCTAGATGCGACCAGCTCTCTTGGGGCAATGCATTGGTGCTGTAGTAACCCGTATCTCTTCCACATTTATCCAAAGTTCGTTTTGAGATGGCAAATTACCTCCGTCTCCCGCCATCATATAGTATGGTCGTGGACGGCCCGATGTATGCAAGCCGTGGGCAAGAAAATAGACGTCGTGTCGCGTCGTTGCAAGTGTTTGCGGGCTTGATATTGCTAAAATAGTTGACTCGAGAGTGTTGGAAAATGCCACGGCCATACCACGCTGAATACACCGGTTCTCGTCCGATCACCGAAGTTAAGCAGCATCGGGCCCGGATAGTACTTGGATGGGTGACCGCCTGGGAACACCGGGTGCCGTTGGCTTTCAATATTTTTTTTCCGAAACGAACGTATTTTGAGGCATTCTCTGATGTTTTTAATTTTTTTCAAATAATTTATTTTGCAATGCCAGACATTGCATGCGTGATTTTGAATTGGTATGTTCCCTTTTGACACCATTCCATTTCATCTAGATGCGACCAGCTCTCTTGGGGCAATGCATTGGTGCTGTAGTAACCCGTATCTCTTCCACATTTATCCAAAGTTCGTTTTGAGATGGCAAATTACCTCCGTCTCCCGCCATCATATAGTATGGTCGTGGACGGCCCGATGTATGCAAGCCGTGGGCAAGAAAATAGACGTCGTGTCGCGTCGTTGCAAGTGTTTGCGGGCTTGATATTGCTAAAATAGTTGACTCGAGAGTGGTGGAAATTGCCAACGGCCATACCACGCTGAATACACCGGTTCTCGTCCGGTCACCGAAGTTAAGCAGCATCGGGCCCGGATAGTACTTGGATGGGTGACCGCCTGGGAACACCGGGTGCCGTTGGCTTTCAATATTTTTTTTCCGAAACGAACGTATTTTGAGGCATTCTCTGATGTTTTTAATTTTTTTCAAATAATTTATTTTGCAATGCCAGACATTGCATGCGTGATTTTGAATTGGTATGTTCCCTTTTGACACCATTCCATTTCATCTAGATGCGACCAGCTCTCTTGGGGCAATGCATTGGTGCTGTAGTAACCCGTATCTCTTCCACATTTATCCAAAGTTCGTTTTGAGATGGCAAATTACCTCCGTCTCCCGCCATCATATAGTATGGTCGTGGACGGCCCGATGTATGCAAGCCGTGGGCAAGAAAATAGACGTCGTGTCGCGTCGTTGCAAGTGTTTGCGGGCTTGATATTGCTAAAATAGTTGACTCGAGAGTGGTGGAAAATGCCAACGGCCATACCACGCTGAATACACCGGTTCTCGTCCGATCACCGAAGTTAAGCAGCATCGGGCCCGGATAGTACTTGGATGGGTGACCGCCTGGGAACACCGGGTGCCGTTGGCTTTCAATATTTTTTTTCCGAAACGAACGTATTTTGAGGCATTCTCTGATGTTTTTAATTTTTTTCAAATAATTTATTTTGCAATGCCAGACATTGCATGCGTGATTTTGAATTGGTATGTTCCCTTTTGACACCATTCCATTTCATCTAGATGCGACCAGCTCTCTTGGGGCAATGCATTGGTGCTGTAGTAACCCGTATCTCTTCCACATTTATCCAAAGTTCGTTTTGAGATGGCAAATTACCTCCGTCTCCCGCCATCATATAGTATGGTCGTGGACGGCCCGATGTATGCAAGCCGTGGGCAAGAAAATAGACGTCGTGTCGCGTCGTTGCAAGTGTTTGCGGGCTTGATATTGCTAAAATAGTTGACTCGAGAGTGGTGGAAATTGCCAACGGCCATACCACGCTGAATACACCGGTTCTCGTCCGATCACCGAAGTTAAGCAGCATCGGGCCCGGATAGTACTTGGATGGGTGACCGCCTCGGAACACCGGGTGCCGTTGGCTTTCAATATTTTTTTTCCGAAACGAACGTATTTTGAGGCATTCTCTGATGTTTTTAATTTTTTTCAAATAATTTATTTTGCAATGCCAGACATTGCATGCGTGATTTTGAATTGGTATGTTCCCTTTTGACACCATTCCATTTCATCTAGATGCGACCAGCTCTCTTGGGGCAATGCATTGGTGCTGTAGTAACCCGTATCTCTTCCACATTTATCCAAAGTTCGTTTTGAGATGGCAAATTACCTCCGTCTCCCGCCATCATATAGTATGGTCGTGGACGGCCCGATGTATGCAAGCCGTGGGCAAGAAAATAGACGTCGTGTCGCGTCGTTGCAAGTGTTTGCGGGCTTGATATTGCTAAAATAGTTGACTCGAGAGTGTTGGAAAATGCCACGGCCATACCACGCTGAATACACCGGTTCTCGTCCGATCACCGAAGTTAAGCAGCATCGGGCCCGGATAGTACTTGGATGGGTGACCGCCTGGGAACACCGGGTGCCGTTGGCTTTCAATATTTTTTTTCCGAAACGAACGTATTTTGAGGCATTCTCTGATGTTTTTAATTTTTTTCAAATAATTTATTTTGCAATGCCAGACATTGCATGCGTGATTTTGAATTGGTATGTTCCCTTTTGACACCATTCCATTTCATCTAGATGCGACCAGCTCTCTTGGGGCAATGCATTGGTGCTGTAGTAACCCGTATCTCTTCCACATTTATCCAAAGTTCGTTTTGAGATGGCAAATTACCTCCGTCTCCCGCCATCATATAGTATGGTCGTGGACGGCCCGATGTATGCAAGCCGTGGGCAAGAAAATAGACGTCGTGTCGCGTCGTTGCAAGTGTTTGCGGGCTTGATATTGCTAAAATAGTTGACTCGAGAGTGGTTGAAATTGCCAACGGCCATACCACGCTGAATTCACCGGTTCTCGTCCGATCACCGAAGTTAAGCAGCATCGGGCCCGGATAGTACTTGGATGGGTGACCGCCTGGGAACACCGGGTGCCGTTGGCTTTCAATATTTTTTTTCCGAAACGAACGTATTTTGAGGCATTCTCTGATGTTTTTAATTTTTTTCAAATAATTTATTTTGCAATGCCAGACATTGCATGCGTGATTTTGAATTGGTATGTTCCCTTTTGACACCATTCCATTTCATCTAGATGCGACCAGCTCTCTTGGGGCAATGCATTGGTGCTGTAGTAACCCGTATCTCTTCCACATTTATCCAAAGTTCGTTTTGAGATGGCAAATTACCTCCGTCTCCCGCCATCATATAGTATGGTCGTGGACGGCCCGATGTATGCAAGCCGTGGGCAAGAAAATAGACGTCGTGTCGCGTCGTTGCAAGTGTTTGCGGGCTTGATATTGCTAAAATAGTTGACTCGAGAGTGGTGGAAATTGCCAACGGCCATACCACGCTGAATACACCGGTTCTCGTCCGATCACCGAAGTTAAGCAGCATCGGGCCCGGATAGTACTTGGATGGGTGACCGCCTGGGAACACCGGGTGCCGTTGGCTTTCAATATTTTTTTTCCGAAACGAACGTATTTTGAGGCATTCTCTGATGTTTTTAATTTTTTTCAAATAATTTATTTTGCAATGCCAGACATTGCATGCGTGATTTTGAATTGGTATGTTCCCTTTTGACACCATTCCATTTCATCTAGATGCGACCAGCTCTCTTGGGGCAATGCATTGGTGCTGTAGTAACCCGTATCTCTTCCACATTTATCCAAAGTTCGTTTTGAGATGGCAAATTACCTCCGTCTCCCGCCATCATATAGTATGGTCGTGGACGGCCCGATGTATGCAAGCCGTGGGCAAGAAAATAGACGTCGTGTCGCGTCGTTGCAAGTGTTTGCGGGCTTGATATTGCTAAAATAGTTGACTCGAGAGTGTTGGAAAATGCCACGGCCATACCACGCTGAATACACCGGTTCTCGTCCGATCACCGAAGTTAAGCAGCATCGGGCCCGGATAGTACTTGGATGGGTGACCGCCTGGGAACACCGGGTGCCGTTGGCTTTCAATATTTTTTTTCCGAAACGAACGTATTTTGAGGCATTCTCTGATGTTTTTAATTTTTTTCAAATAATTTATTTTGCAATGCCAGACATTGCATGCGTGATTTTGAATTGGTATGTTCCCTTTTGACACCATTCCATTTCATCTAGATGCGACCAGCTCTCTTGGGGCAATGCATTGGTGCTGTAGTAACCCGTATCTCTTCCACATTTATCCAAAGTTCGTTTTGAGATGGCAAATTACCTCCGTCTCCCGCCATCATATAGTATGGTCGTGGACGGCCCGATGTATGCAAGCCGTGGGCAAGAAAATAGACTTCGTGTCGCGTCGTTGCAAGTGTTTGCGGGCTTGATATTGCTAAAATAGTTGACTCGAGAGTGGTTGAAATTGCCAACGGCCATACCACGCTGAATTCACCGGTTCTCGTCCGATCACCGAAGTTAAGCAGCATCGGGCCCGGATAGTACTTGGATGGGTGACCGCCTGGGAACACCGGGTGCCGTTGGCTTTCAATATTTTTTTTCCGAAACGAACGTATTTTGAGGCATTCTCTGATGTTTTTAATTTTTTTCAAATAATTTATTTTGCAATGCCAGACATTGCATGCGTGATTTTGAATTGGTATGTTCCCTTTTGACACCATTCCATTTCATCTAGATGCGACCAGCTCTCTTGGGGCAATGCATTGGTGCTGTAGTAACCCGTATCTCTTCCACATTTATCCAAAGTTCGTTTTGAGATGGCAAATTACCTCCGTCTCCCGCCATCATATAGTATGGTCGTGGACGGCCCGATGTATGCAAGCCGTGGGCAAGAAAATAGACGTCGTGTCGCGTCGTTGCAAGTGTTTGCGGGCTTGATATTGCTAAAATAGTTGACTCGAGAGTGGTGGAAATTGCCAACGGCCATACCACGCTGAATACACCGGTTCTCGTCCGATCACCGAAGTTAAGCAGCATCGGGCCCGGATAGTACTTGGATGGGTGACCGCCTGGGAACACCGGGTGCCGTTGGCTTTCAATATTTTTTTTCCGAAACGAACGTATTTTGAGGCATTCTCTGATGTTTTTAATTTTTTTCAAATAATTTATTTTGCAATGCCAGACATTGCATGCGTGATTTTGAATTGGTATGTTCCCTTTTGACACCATTCCATTTCATCTAGATGCGACCAGCTCTCTTGGGGCAATGCATTGGTGCTGTAGTAACCCGTATCTCTTCCACATTTATCCAAAGTTCGTTTTGAGATGGCAAATTACCTCCGTCTCCCGCCATCATATAGTATGGTCGTGGACGGCCCGATGTATGCAAGCCGTGGGCAAGAAAATAGACGTCGTGTCGCGTCGTTGCAAGTGTTTGCGGGCTTGATATTGCTAAAATAGTTAACTCGAGAGTGGTGGAAATTGCCAACGGCCATACCACGCTGAATTCACCGGTTCTCGTCCGATCACCGAAGTTAAGCAGCATCGGGCCCGGATAGTACTTGGATGGGTGACCGCCTGGGAACACCGGGTGCCGTTGGCTTTCAATATTTTTTTTCCGAAACGAACGTATTTTGAGGCATTCTCTGATGTTTTTAATTTTTTTCAAATAATTTATTTTGCAATGCCAGACATTGCATGCGTGATTTTGAATTGGTATGTTCCCTTTTGACACCATTCCATTTCATCTAGATGCGACCAGCTCTCTTGGGGCAATGCATTGGTGCTGTAGTAACCCGTATCTCTTCCACATTTATCCAAAGTTCGTTTTGAGATGGCAAATTACCTCCGTCTCCCGCCATCATATAGTATGGTCGTGGACGGCCCGATGTATGCAAGCCGTGGGCAAGAAAATAGACGTCGTGTCGCGTCGTTGCAAGTGTTTGCGGGCTTGATATTGCTAAAATAGTTGACTCGAGAGTGGTGGAAATTGCCAACGGCCATACCACGCTGAATACACCGGTTCTCGTCCGATCACCGAAGTTAAGCAGCATCGGGCCCGGATAGTACTTGGATGGGTGACCGCCTGGGAACACCGGGTGCCGTTGGCTTTCAATATTTTTTTTCCGAAACGAACGTATTTTGAGGCATTCTCTGATGTTTTTAATTTTTTTCAAATAATTTATTTTGCAATGCCAGACATTGCATGCGTGATTTTGAATTGGTATGTTCCCTTTTGACACCATTCCATTTCATCTAGATGCGACCAGCTCTCTTGGGGCAATGCATTGGTGCTGTAGTAACCCGTATCTCTTCCACATTTATCCAAAGTTCGTTTTGAGATGGCAAATTACCTCCGTCTCCCGCCATCATATAGTATGGTCGTGGACGGCCCGATGTATGCAAGCCGTGGGCAAGAAAATAGACGTCATGTCGCGTCGTTGCAAGTGTTTGCGGGCTTGATATTGCGAAAATAGTTGACTCGAGAGTGGTGGAAATTGCCAACGGCCATACCACGCTGAATACACCGGTTCTCGTCCGATCACCGAAGTTAAGCAGCATCGGGCCCGGATAGTACTTGGATGGGTGACCGCCTGGGAACACCGGGTGCCGTTGGCTTTCAATATTTTTTTTCCGAAACGAACGTATTTTGAGGCATTCTCTGATGTTTTTAATTTTTTTCAAATAATTTATTTTGCAATGCCAGACATTGCATGCGTGATTTTGAATTGGTATGTTCCCTTTTGACACCATTCCATTTCATCTAGATGCGACCAGCTCTCTTGGGGCAATGCATTGGTGCTGTAGTAACCCGTATCTCTTCCACATTTATCCAAAGTTCGTTTTGAGATGGCAAATTACCTCCGTCTCCCGCCATCATATAGTATGGTCGTGGACGGCCCGATGTATGCAAGCCGTGGGCAAGAAAATAGACGTCGTGTCGCGTCGTTGCAAGTGTTTGCGGGCTTGATATTGCTAAAATAGTTGACTCGAGAGTGGTGGAAATTGCCAACGGCCATACCACGCTGAATACACCGGTTCTCGTCCGATCACCGAAGTTAAGCAGCATCGGGCCCGGATAGTACTTGGATGGGTGACCGCCTGGGAACACCGGGTGCCGTTGGCTTTCAATATTTTTTTTCCCGAAACGAACGTATTTTGAGGCATTCTCTGATGTTTTTAATTTTTTTCAAATAATTTATTTTGCAATGCCAGACATTGCATGCGTGATTTTGAATTGGTATGTTCCCTTTTGACACCATTCCATTTCATCTAGATGCGACCAGCTCTCTTGGGGCAATGCATTGGTGCTGTAGTAACCCGTATCTCTTCCACATTTATCCAAAGTTCGTTTTGAGATGGCAAATTACCTCCGTCTCCCGCCATCATATAGTATGGTCGTGGACGGCCCGATGTATGCAAGCCGTGGGCAAGAAAATAGACGTCGTGTCGCGTCGTTGCAAGTGTTTGCGGGCTTGATATTGCTAAAATAGTTGACTCGAGAGTGGTGGAAAGTGCCAACGGCCAAAGACGCAAAGGGGATGTTTAAAAAAAAAAAAAAAAAAAAAAATACCACGCTGAATACACCGGTTCTCGTCCGATCACCGAAGTTAAGCAGCATCGGGCCCGGATAGTACTTGGATGGGTGACCGCCTGGGAACACCGGGTGCCGTTGGCTTTCAATATTTTTTTTCCGAAACGAACGTATTTTGAGGCATTCTCTGATGTTTTTAATTTTTTTCAAATAATTTATTTTGCAATGCCAGACATTGCATGCGTGATTTTGAATTGGTATGTTCCCTTTTGACACCATTCCATTTCATCTAGATGCGACCAGCTCTCTTGGGGCAATGCATTGGTGCTGTAGTAACCCGTATCTCTTCCACATTTATCCAAAGTTCGTTTTGAGATGGCAAATTACCTCCGTCTCCCGCCATCATATAGTATGGTCGTGGACGGCCCGATGTATGCAAGCCGTGGGCAAGAAAATAGACGTCGTGTCGCGTCGTTGCAAGTGTTTGCGGGCTTGATATTGCTAAAATAGTTGACTCGAGAGTGGTGGAAATTGCCAACGGCCATACCACGCTGAATACACCGGTTCTCGTCCGATCACCGAAGTTAAGCAGCATCGGGCCCGGATAGTACTTGGATGGGTGACCGCCTGGGAACACCGGGTGCCGTTGGCTTTCAATATTTTTTTTCCGAAACGAACGTATTTTGAGGCATTCTCTGATGTTTTTAATTTTTTTCAAATAATTTATTTTGCAATGCCAGACATTGCATGCGTGATTTTGAATTGGTATGTTCCCTTTTGACACCATTCCATTTCATCTAGATGCGACCAGCTCTCTTGGGGCAATGCATTGGTGCTGTAGTAACCCGTATCTCTTCCACATTTATCCAAAGTTCGTTTTGAGATGGCAAATTACCTCCGTCTCCCGCCATCATATAGTATGGTCGTGGACGGCCCGATGTATGCAAGCCGTGGGCAAGAAAATAGACGTCGTGTCGCGTCGTTGCAAGTGTTTGCGGGCTTGATATTGCTAAAATAGTTGACTCGAGAGTGGTGGAAATTGCCAACGGCCATACCACGCTGAATACACCGGTTCTCGTCCGATCACCGAAGTTAAGCAGCATCGGGCCCGGATAGTACTTGGATGGGTGACCGCCTGGGAACACCGGGTGCCGTTGGCTTTCAATATTTTTTTTCCGAAACGAACGTATTTTGAGGCATTCTCTGATGTTTTTAATTTTTTTCAAATAATTTATTTTGCAATGCCAGACATTGCATGCGTGATTTTGAATTGGTATGTTCCCTTTTGACACCATTCCATTTCATTTAGATGCGACCAGCTCTCTTGGGGCAATGCATTGGTGCTGTAGTAACCCGTATCTCTTCCACATTTATCCAAAGTTCGTTTTGAGATGGCAAATTACCTCCGTCTCCCGCCATCATATAGTATGGTCGTGGACGGCCCGATGTATGCAAGCCGTGGGCAAGAAAATAGACGTCGTGTCGCGTCGTTGCAAGTGTTTGCGGGCTTGATATTGCTAAAATAGTTGACTCGAGAGTGGTTGAAATTGCCAACGGCCATACCACGCTGAATTCACCGGTTCTCGTCCGATCACCGAAGTTAAGCAGCATCGGGCCCGGATAGTACTTGGATGGGTGACCGCCTGGGAACACCGGGTGCCGTCGGCTCTCAATATTTTTTTTCCGAAACGAACGTATTTTGAGGCATTCTCTGATGTTTTTAATTTTTTTCAAATAATTTATTTTGCAATGCCAGACATTGCATGCGTGATTTTGAATTGGTATGTTCCCTTTTGACACCATTCCATTTCATCTAGATGCGACCAGCTCTCTTGGGGCAATGCATTGGTGCTGTAGTAACCCGTATCTCTTCCACATTTATCCAAAGTTCGTTTTGAGATGGCAAATTACCTCCGTCTCCCGCCATCATATAGTATGGTCGTGGACGGCCCGATGTATGCAAGCCGTGGGCAAGAAAATAGACGTCGTGTCGCGTCGTTGCAAGTGTTTGCGGGCTTGATATTGCGAAAATAGTTGACTCGAGAGTGGTGGAAATTGCCAACGGCCATACCACGCTGAATACACCGGTTCTCGTCCGATCACCGAAGTTAAGCAGCATCGTGCCCGGATAGTACTTGGATGGGTGACCGCCTGGGAACACCGGGTGCCGTTGGCTTTCAATATTTTTTTTCCGAAACGAACGTATTTTGAGGCATTCTCTGATGTTTTTAATTTTTTTCAAATAATTTATTTTGCAATGCCAGACATTGCATGCGTGATTTTGAATTGGTATGTTCCCTTTTGACACCATTCCATTTCATCTAGATGCGACCAGCTCTCTTGGGGCAATGCATTGGTGCTGTAGTAACCCGTATCTCTTCCACATTTATCCAAAGTTCGTTTTGAGATGGCAAATTACCTCCGTCTCCCGCCATCATATAGTATGGTCGTGGACGGCCCGATGTATGCAAGCCGTGGGCAAGAAAATAGACGTCGTGTCGCGTCGTTGCAAGTGTTTGCGGGCTTGATATTGCTAAAATAGTTGACTCGAGAGTGGTGGAAAATGCCAACGGCCATACCACGCTGAATACACCGGTTCTCGTCCGATCACCGAAGTTAAGCAGCATCGGGCCCGGATAGTACTTGGATGGGTGACCGCCTGGGAACACCGGTAGCCGTTTCTTTCATTTTCATTCACCGGGTGGCTTTCAATATTTTTTTTCCGAAACGAACGTATTTTGAGGCATTCTCTGATGTTTTTAATTTTTTTCAAATAATTTATTTTGCAATGCCAGACATTGCATGCGTGATTTTGAATTGGTATGTTCCCTTTTGACACCATTCCATTTCATCTAGATGCGACCAGCTCTCTTGGGGCAATGCATTGGTGCTGTAGTAACCCGTATCTCTTCCACATTTATCCAAAGTTCGTTTTGAGATGGCAAATTACCTCCGTCTCCCGCCATCATATAGTATGGTCGTGGACGGCCCGATGTATGCAAGCCGTGGGCAAGAAAATAGACGTCGTGTCGCGTCGTTGCAAGTGTTTGCGGGCTTGATATTGCTAAAATAGTTGACTCGAGAGTGGTGGAAATTGCCAACGGCCATACCACGCTGAATACACCGGTTCTCGTCCGATCACCGAAGTTAAGCAGCATCGGGCCCGGATAGTACTTGGATGGGTGACCGCCTGGGAACACCGGGTGCCGTTGGCTTTCAATATTTTTTTTCCGAAACGAACGTATTTTGAGGCATTCTCTGATGTTTTTAATTTTTTTCAAATAATTTATTTTGCAATGCCAGACATTGCATGCGTGATTTTGAATTGGTATGTTCCCTTTTGACACCATTCCATTTCATCTAGATGCGACCAGCTCTCTTCGGGCAATGCATTGGTGCTGTAGTAACCCGTATCTCTTCCACATTTATCCAAAGTTCGTTTTGAGATGGCAAATTACCTCCGTCTCCCGCCATCATATAGTATGGTCGTGGACGGCCCGATGTATGCAAGCCGTGGGCAAGAAAATAGACGTCGTGTCGCGTCGTTGCAAGTGTTTGCGGGCTTGATATTGCTAAAATAGTTAACTCGAGAGTGGTGGAAATTGCCAACGGCCATACCACGCTGAATACACCGGTTCTCGTCCGATCACCGAAGTTAAGCAGCATCGGGCCCGGATAGTACTTGGATGGGTGACCGCCTGGGAACACCGGGTGCCGTTGGCTTTCAATATTTTTTTTCCGAAACGAACGTATTTTGAGGCATTCTCTGATGTTTTTAATTTTTTTCAAATAATTTATTTTGCAATGCCAGACATTGCATGCGTGATTTTGAATTGGTATGTTCCCTTTTGACACCATTCCATTTCATCTAGATGCGACCAGCTCTCTTGGGGCAATGCATTGGTGCTGTAGTAACCCGTATCTCTTCCACATTTATCCAAAGTTCGTTTTGAGATGGCAAATTACCTCCGTCTCCCGCCATCATATAGTATGGTCGTGGACGGCCCGATGTATGCAAGCCGTGGGCAAGAAAATAGACGTCGTGTCGCGTCGTTGCAAGTGTTTGCGGGCTTGATATTGCTAAAATAGTTGACTCGAGAGTGGTTGAAATTGCCAACGGCCATACCACGCTGAATTCACCGGTTCTCGTCCGATCACCGAAGTTAAGCAGCATCGGGCCCGGATAGTACTTGGATGGGTGACCGCCTGGGAACACCGGGTGCCGTTGGCTTTCAATATTTTTTTTCCGAAACGAACGTATTTTGAGGCATTCTCTGATGTTTTTAATTTTTTTCAAATAATTTATTTTGCAATGCCAGACATTGCATGCGTGATTTTGAATTGGTATGTTCCCTTTTGACACCCTTCCATTTCATCTAGATGCGACCAGCTCTCTTGGGGCAATGCATTGGTGCTGTAGTAACCCGTATCTCTTCCACATTTATCCAAAGTTCGTTTTGAGATGGCAAATTACCTCCGTCTCCCGCCATCATATAGTATGGTCGTGGACGGCCCGATGTATGCAAGCCGTGGGCAAGAAAATAGACGTCGTGTCGCGTCGTTGCAAGTGTTTGCGGGCTTGATATTGCGAAAATAGTTGACTCGAGAGTGGTGGAAATTGCCAACGGCCATACCACGCTGAATACACCGGTTCTCGTCCGATCACCGAAGTTAAGCAGCATCGGGCCCGGATAGTACTTGGATGGGTGACCGCCTGGGAACACCGGGTGCCGTTGGCTTTCAATATTTTTTTTCCGAAACGAACGTATTTTGAGGCATTCTCTGATGTTTTAAATTTTTTTCAAATAATTTATTTTGCAATGCCAGACATTGCATGCGTGATTTTGAATTGGTATGTTCCCTTTTGACACCATTCCATTTCATCTAGATGCGACCAGCTCTCTTGGGGCAATGCATTGGTGCTGTAGTAACCCGTATCTCTTCCACATTTATCCAAAGTTCGTTTTGAGATGGCAAATTACCTCCGTCTCCCGCCATCATATAGTATGGTCGTGGACGGCCCGATGTATGCAAGCCGTGGGCAAGAAAATAGACGTCGTGTCGCGTCGTTGCAAGTGTTTGCGGGCTTGATATTGCTAAAATAGTTGACTCGAGAGTGGTGGAAATTGCCAACGGCCATACCACGCTGAATACACCGGTTCTCGTCCGATCACCGAAGTTAAGCAGCATCGGGCCCGGATAGTACTTGGATGGGTGACCGCCTGGGAACACCGGGTGCCGTTGGCTTTCAATATTTTTTTTCCGAAACGAACGTATTTTGAGGCATTCTCTGATGTTTTTAATTTTTTTCAAATAATTTATTTTGCAATGCCAGACATTGCATGCGTGATTTTGAATTGGTATGTTCCCTTTTGACACCATTCCATTTCATCTAGATGCGACCAGCTCTCTTGGGGCAATGCATTGGTGCTGTAGTAACCCGTATCTCTTCCACATTTATCCAAAGTTCGTTTTGAGATGGCAAATTACCTCCGTCTCCCGCCATCATATAGTATGGTCGTGGACGGACCGATGTATGCAAGCCGTGGGCAAGAAAATAGACGTCGTGTCGCGTCGTTGCAAGTGTTTGCGGGCTTGATATTGCTAAAATAGTTGACTCGAGAGTGGTGGAAATTGCCAACGGCCATACCACGCTGAATACACCGGTTCTCGTCCGATCACCGAAGTTAAGCAGCATCGGGCCCGGATAGTACTTGGATGGGTGACCGCCTGGGAACACCGGGTGCCGTTGGCTTTCAATATTTTTTTTCCGAAACGAACGTATTTTGAGGCATTCTCTGATGTTTTTAATTTTTTTCAAATAATTTATTTTGCAATGCCAGACATTGCATGCGTGATTTTGAATTGGTATGTTCCCTTTTGACACCATTCCATTTCATCTAGATGCGACCAGCTCTCTTGGGGCAATGCATTGGTGCTGTAGTAACCCGTATCTCTTCCACATTTATCCAAAGTTCGTTTTGAGATGGCAAATTACCTCCGTCTCCCGCCATCATATAGTATGGTCGTGGACGGCCCGATGTATGCAAGCCGTGGGCAAGAAAATAGACGTCGTGTCGCGTCGTTGCAAGTGTTTGCGGGCTTGATATTGCTAAAATAGTTGACTCGAGAGTGGTTGAAATTGCCAACGGCCATACCACGCTGAATTCACCGGTTCTCGTCCGATCACCGAAGTTAAGCAGCATCGGGCCCGGATAGTACTTGGATGGGTGACCGCCTGGGAACACCGGGTGCCGTTGGCTTTCAATATTTTTTTTCCGAAACGAACGTATTTTGAGGCATTCTCTGATGTTTTTAATTTTTTTCAAATAATTTATTTTGCAATGCCAGACATTGCATGCGTGATTTTGAATTGGTATGTTCCCTTTTGACACCATTCCATTTCATCTAGATGCGACCAGCTCTCTTGGGGCAATGCATTGGTGCTGTAGTAACCCGTATCTCTTCCACATTTATCCAAAGTTCGTTTTGAGATGGCAAATTACCTCCGTCTCCCGCCATCATATAGTATGGTCGTGGACGGCCCGATGTATGCAAGCCGTGGGCAAGAAAATAGACGTCGTGTCGCGTCGTTGCAAGTGTTTGCGGGCTTGATATTGCGAAAATAGTTGACTCGAGAGTGGTGGAAATTGCCAACGGCCATACCACGCTGAATACACCGGTTCTCGTCCGATCACCGAAGTTAAGCAGCATCGGGCCCGGATAGTACTTGGATGGGTGACCGCCTGGGAACACCGGGTGCCGTTGGCTTTCAATATTTTTTTTCCGAAACGAACGTATTTTGAGGCATTCTCTGATGTTTTTAATTTTTTTCAAATAATTTATTTTGCAATGCCAGACATTGCATGCGTGATTTTGAATTGGTATGTTCCCTTTTGACACCATTCCATTTCATCTAGATGCGACCAGCTCTCTTGGGGCAATGCATTGGTGCTGTAGTAACCCGTATCTCTTCCACATTTATCCAAAGTTCGTTTTGAGATGGCAAATTACCTCCGTCTCCCGCCATCATATAGTATGGTCGTGGACGGCCCGATGTATGCAAGCCGTGGGCAAGAAAATAGACGTCGTGTCGCGTCGTTGCAAGTGTTTGCGGGCTTGATATTGCTAAAATAGTTGACTCGAGAGTGGTGGAAATTGCCAACGGCCATACCACGCTGAATACACCGGTTCTCGTCCGATCACCGAAGTTAAGCAGCATCGGGCCCGGATAGTACTTGGATGGGTGACCGCCTGGGAACACCGGGTGCCGTTGGCTTTCAATATTTTTTTTCCGAAACGAACGTATTTTGAGGCATTCTCTGATGTTTTAAATTTTTTTCAAATAATTTATTTTGCAATGCCAGACATTGCATGCGTGATTTTGAATTGGTATGTTCCCTTTTGACACCATTCCATTTCATCTAGATGCGACCAGCTCTCTTGGGGCAATGCATTGGTGCTGTAGTAACCCGTATCTCTTCCACATTTATCCAAAGTTCGTTTTGAGATGGCAAATTACCTCCGTCTCCCGCCATCATATAGTATGGTCGTGGACGGCCCGATGTATGCAAGCCGTGGGCAAGAAAATAGACGTCGTGTCGCGTCGTTGCAAGTGTTTGCGGGCTTGATATTGCTAAAATAGTTGACTCGAGAGTGGTGGAAAATGCCAACGGCCATACCACGCTGAATACACCGGTTCTCGTCCGATCACCGAAGTTAAGCAGCATCGGGCCCGGATAGTACTTGGATGGGTGACCGCCTGGGAACACCGGGTGCCGTTGGCTTTCAATATTTTTTTTCCGAAACGAACGTATTTTGAGGCATTCTCTGATGTTTTTAATTTTTTTCAAATAATTTATTTTGCAATGCCAGACATTGCATGCGTGATTTTGAATTGGTATGTTCCCTTTTGACACCATTCCATTTCATCTAGATGCGACCAGCTCTCTTGGGGCAATGCATTGGTGCTGTAGTAACCCGTATCTCTTCCACATTTATCCAAAGTTCGTTTTGAGATGGCAAATTACCTCCGTCTCCCGCCATCATATAGTATGGTCGTGGACGGCCCGATGTATGCAAGCCGTGGGCAAGAAAATAGACGTCGTGTCGCGTCGTTGCAAGTGTTTGCGGGCTTGATATTGCTAAAATAGTTGACTCGAGAGTGGTGGAAATTGCCAACGGCCATACCACGCTGAATACACCGGTTCTCGTCCGATCACCGAAGTTAAGCAGCATCGGGCCCGGATAGTACTTGGATGGGTGACCGCCTGGGAACACCGGGTGCCGTTGGCTTTCAATATTTTTTTTCCGAAACGAACGTATTTTGAGGCATTCTCTGATGTTTTTAATTTTTTTCAAATAATTTATTTTGCAATGCCAGACATTGCATGCGTGATTTTGAATTGGTATGTTCCCTTTTGACACCATTCCATTTCATCTACATGCGACCAGCTCTCTTGGGGCAATGCATTGGTGCTGTAGTAACCCGTATCTCTTCCACATTTATCCAAAGTTCGTTTTGAGATGGCAAATTACCTCCGTCTCCCGCCATCATATAGTATGGTCGTGGACGGCCCGATGTATGCAAGCCGTGGGCAAGAAAATAGACGTCGTGTCGCGTCGTTGCAAGTGTTTGCGGGCTTGATATTGCTAAAATAGTTGACTCGAGAGTGGTGGAAAATGCCAACGGCCATACCACGCTGAATACACCGGTTCTCGTCCGATCACCGAAGTTAAGCAGCATCGGGCCCGGATAGTACTTGGATGGGTGACCGCCTGGGAACACCGGGTGCCGTTGGCTTTCAATATTTTTTTTCCGAAACGAACGTATTTTGAGGCATTCTCTGATGTTTTAAATTTTTTTCAAATAATTTATTTTGCAATGCCAGACATTGCATGCGTGATTTTGAATTGGTATGTTCCCTTTTGACACCATTCCATTTCATCTAGATGCGACCAGCTCTCTTGGGGCAATGCATTGGTGCTGTAGTAACCCGTATCTCTTCCACATTTATCCAAAGTTCGTTTTGAGATGGCAAATTACCTCCGTCTCCCGCCATCATATAGTATGGTCGTGGACGGCCCGATGTATGCAAGCCGTGGGCAAGAAAATAGACGTCGTGTCGCGTCGTTGCAAGTGTTTGCGGGCTTGATATTGCTAAAATAGTTGACTCGAGAGTGGTGGAAATTGCCAACGGCCATACCACGCTGAATACACCGGTTCTCGTCCGATCACCGAAGTTAAGCAGCATCGGGCCCGGATAGTACTTGGATGGGTGACCGCCTGGGAACACCGGGTGCCGTTGGCTTTCAATATTTTTTTTCCGAAACGAACGTATTTTGAGGCATTCTCTGATGTTTTTAATTTTTTTCAAATAATTTATTTTGCAATGCCAGACATTGCATGCGTGATTTTGAATTGGTATGTTCCCTTTTGACACCATTCCATTTCATCTAGATGCGACCAGCTCTCTTGGGGCAATGCATTGGTGCTGTAGTAACCCGTATCTCTTCCACATTTATCCAAAGTTCGTTTTGAGATGGGAAATTACCTCCGTCTCCCGCCATCATATAGTATGGTCGTGGACGGCCCGATGTATGCAAGCCGTGGGCAAGAAAATAGACGTCGTGTCGCGTCGTTGCAAGTGTTTGCGGGCTTGATATTGCTAAAATAGTTGACTCGAGAGTGGTGGAAATTGCCAACGGCCATACCACGCTGAATACACCGGTTCTCGTCCGATCACCGAAGTTAAGCAGCATCGGGCCCGGATAGTACTTGGATGGGTGACCGCCTGGGAACACCGGGTGCCGTTGGCTTTCAATATTTTTTTTCCGAAACGAACGTATTTTGAGGCATTCTCTGATGTTTTTAATTTTTTTCAAATAATTTATTTTGCAATGCCAGACATTGCATGCGTGATTTTGAATTGGTATGTTCCCTTTTGACACCATTCCATTTCATCTAGATGCGACCAGCTCTCTTGGGGCAATGCATTGGTGCTGTAGTAACCCGTATCTCTTCCACATTTATCCAAAGTTCGTTTTGAGATGGCAAATTACCTCCGTCTCCCGCCATCATATAGTATGGTCGTGGACGGCCCGATGTATGCAAGCCGTGGGCAAGAAAATAGACGTCGTGTCGCGTCGTTGCAAGTGTTTGCGGGCTTGATATTGCTAAAATAGTTGACTCGAGAGTGGTGGAAAATGCCAACGGCCATACCACGCTGAATACACCGGTTCTCGTCCGATCACCGAAGTTAAGCAGCATCGGGCCCGGATAGTACTTGGATGGGTGACCGCCTGGGAACACCGGGTGCCGTTGGCTTTCAATATTTTTTTTCCGAAACGAACGTATTTTGAGGCATTCTCTGATGTTTTTAATTTTTTTCAAATAATTTATTTTGCAATGCCAGACATTGCATGCGTGATTTTGAATTGGTATGTTCCCTTTTGACACCATTCCATTTCATCTAGATGCGACCAGCTCTCTTGGGGCAATGCATTGGTGCTGTAGTAACCCGTATCTCTTCCACATTTATCCAAAGTTCGTTTTGAGATGGCAAATTACCTCCGTCTCCCGCCATCATATAGTATGGTCGTGGACGGCCCGATGTATGCAAGCCGTGGGCAAGAAAATAGACGTCGTGTCGCGTCGTTGCAAGTGTTTGCGGGCTTGATATTGCTAAAATAGTTGACTCGAGAGTGGTGGAAATTGCCAACGGCCATACCACGCTGAATACACCGGTTCTCGTCCGATCACCGAAGTTAAGCAGCATCGGGCCCGGATAGTACTTGGATGGGTGACCGCCTGGGAACACCGGGTGCCGTTGGCTTTCAATATTTTTTTTCCGAAACGAACGTATTTTGAGGCATTCTCTGATGTTTTTAATTTTTTTCAAATAATTTATTTTGCAATGCCAGACATTGCATGCGTGATTTTGAATTGGTATGTTCCCTTTTGACACCATTCCATTTTATCTAGATGCGACCAGCTCTCTTGGGGCAATGCATTGGTGCTGTAGTAACCCGTATCTCTTCCACATTTATCCAAAGTTCGTTTTGAGATGGCAAATTACCTCCGTCTCCCGCCATCATATAGTATGGTCGTGGACGGCCCGATGTATGCAAGCCGTGGGCAAGAAAATAGACGTCGTGTCGCGTCGTTGCAAGTGTTTGCGGGCTTGATATTGCTAAAATAGTTGACTCGAGAGTGGTGGAAATTGCCAACGGCCATACCACGCTGAATACACCGGTTCTCGTCCGATCACCGAAGTTAAGCAGCATCGGGCCCGGATAGTACTTGGATGGGTGACCGCCTGGGAACACCGGGTGCCGTTGGCTTTCAATATTTTTTTTCCGAAACGAACGTATTTTGAGGCATTCTCTGATGTTTTAAATTTTTTTCAAATAATTTATTTTGCAATGCCAGACATTGCATGCGTGATTTTGAATTGGTATGTTCCCTTTTGACACCATTCCATTTCATCTAGATGCGACCAGCTCTCTTGGGGCAATGCATTGGTGCTGTAGTAACCCGTATCTCTTCCACATTTATCCAAAGTTCGTTTTGAGATGGCAAATTACCTCCGTCTCCCGCCATCATATAGTATGGTCGTGGACGGCCCGATGTATGCAAGCCGTGGGCAAGAAAATAGACGTCGTGTCGCGTCGTTGCAAGTGTTTGCGGGCTTGATATTGCTAAAATAGTTGACTCGAGAGTGGTGGAAATTGCCAACGGCCATACCACGCTGAATACACCGGTTCTCGTCCGATCACCGAAGTTAAGCAGCATCGGGCCCGGATAGTACTTGGATGGGTGACCGCCTGGGAACACCGGGTGCCGTTGGCTTTCAATATTTTTTTTCCGAAACGAACGTATTTTGAGGCATTCTCTGATGTTTTTAATTTTTTTCAAATAATTTATTTTGCAATGCCAGACATTGCATGCGTGATTTTGAATTGGTATGTTCCCTTTTGACACCATTCCATTTCATCTAGATGCGACCAGCTCTCTTGGGGCAATGCATTGGTGCTGTAGTAACCCGTATCTCTTCCACATTTATCCAAAGTTCGTTTTGAGATGGCAAATTACCTCCGTCTCCCGCCATCATATAGTATGGTCGTGGACGGCCCGATGTATGCAAGCCGTGGGCAAGAAAATAGACGTCGTGTCGCGTCGTTGCAAGTGTTTGCGGGCTTGATATTGCTAAAATAGTTGACTCGAGAGTGTTGGAAAATGCCAACGGCCATACCACGCTGAATACACCGGTTCTCGTCCGATCACCGAAGTTAAGCAGCATCGGGCCCGGATAGTACTTGGATGGGTGACCGCCTGGGAACACCGGGTGCCGTTGGCTTTCAATATTTTTTTTCCGAAACGAACGTATTTTGAGGCATTCTCTGATGTTTTAAATTTTTTTCAAATAATTTATTTTGCAATGCCAGACATTGCATGCGTGATTTTGAATTGGTATGTTCCCTTTTGACACCATTCCATTTCATCTAGATGCGACCAGCTCTCTTGGGGCAATGCATTGGTGCTGTAGTAACCCGTATCTCTTCCACATTTATCCAAAGTTCGTTTTGAGATGGCAAATTACCTCCGTCTCCCGCCATCATATAGTATGGTCGTGGACGGCCCGATGTATGCAAGCCGTGGGCAAGAAAATAGACGTCGTGTCGCGTCGTTGCAAGTGTTTGCGGGCTTGATATTGCTAAAATAGTTAACTCGAGAGCGGTGGAAATTGCCAACGGCCATACCACGCTGAATTCACCGGTTCTCGTCCGATCACCGAAGTTAAGCAGCATCGGGCCCGGATAGTACTTGGATGGGTGACCGCCTGGGAACACCGGGTGCCGTTGGCTTTCAATATTTTTTTTCCGAAACGAACGTATTTTGAGGCATTCTCTGATGTTTTAAATTTTTTTCAAATAATTTATTTTGCAATGCCAGACATTGCATGCGTGATTTTGAATTGGTATGTTCCCTTTTGACACCATTCCATTTCATCTAGATGCGACCAGCTCTCTTGGGGCAATGCATTGGTGCTGTAGTAACCCGTATCTCTTCCACATTTATCCAAAGTTCGTTTTGAGATGGCAAATTACCTCCGTCTCCCGCCATCATATAGTATGGTCGTGGACGGCCCGATGTATGCAAGCCGTGGGCAAGAAAATAGACGTCGTGTCGCGTCGTTGCAAGTGTTTGCGGGCTTGATATTGCTAAAATAGTTGACTCGAGAGTGGTGGAAATTGCCAACGGCCATACCACGCTGAATACACCGGTTCTCGTCCGATCACCGAAGTTAAGCAGCATCGGGCCCGGATAGTACTTGGATGGGTGACCGCCTGGGAACACCGGGTGCCGTTGGCTTTCAATATTTTTTTTCCGAAACGAACGTATTTTGAGGCATTCTCTGATGTTTTTAATTTTTTTCAAATAATTTATTTTGCAATGCCAGACATTGCATGCGTGATTTTGAATTGGTATGTTCCCTTTTGACACCATTCCATTTCATCTAGATGCGACCAGCTCTCTTGGGGCAATGCATTGGTGCTGTAGTAACCCGTATCTCTTCCACATTTATCCAAAGTTCGTTTTGAGATGGCAAATTACCTCCGTCTCCCGCCATCATATAGTATGGTCGTGGACGGCCCGATGTATGCAAGCCGTGGGCAAGAAAATAGACGTCGTGTCGCGTCGTTGCAAGTGTTTGCGGGCTTGATATTGCTAAAATAGTTGACTCGAGAGTGGTGGAAATTGCCAACGGCCATACCACGCTGAATACACCGGTTCTCGTCCGATCACCGAAGTTAAGCAGCATCGGGCCCGGATAGTACTTGGATGGGTGACCGCCTGGGAACACCGGGTGCCGTTGGCTTTCAATATTTTTTTTCCGAAACGAACGTATTTTGAGGCATTCTCTGATGTTTTTAATTTTTTTCAAATAATTTATTTTGCAATGCCAGACATTGCATGCGTGATTTTGAATTGGTATGTTCCCTTTTGACACCATTCCATTTCATCTAGATGCGACCAGCTCTCTTGGGGCAATGCATTGGTGCTGTAGTAACCCGTATCTCTTCCACATTTATCCAAAGTTCGTTTTGAGATGGCAAATTACCTCCGTCTCCCGCCATCATATAGTATGGTCGTGGACGGCCCGATGTATGCAAGCCGTGGGCAAGAAAATAGACGTCGTGTCGCGTCGTTGCAAGTGTTTGCGGGCTTGATATTGCTAAAATAGTTGACTCGAGAGTGGTGGAAATTGCCAACGGCCATACCACGCTGAATACACCGGTTCTCGTCCGATCACCGAAGTTAAGCAGCATCGGGCCCGGATAGTACTTGGATGGGTGACCGCCTGGGAACACCGGGTGCCGTTGGCTTTCAATATTTTTTTTCCGAAACGAACGTATTTTGAGGCATTCTCTGATGTTTTAAATTTTTTTCAAATAATTTATTTTGCAATGCCAGACATTGCATGCGTGATTTTGAATTGGTATGTTCCCTTTTGACACCATTCCATTTCATCTAGATGCGACCAGCTCTCTTGGGGCAATGCATTGGTGCTGTAGTAACCCGTATCTCTTCCACATTTATCCAAAGTTCGTTTTGAGATGGCAAATTACCTCCGTCTCCCGCCATCATATAGTATGGTCGTGGACGGCCCGATGTATGCAAGCCGTGGGCAAGAAAATAGACGTCGTGTCGCGTCGTTGCAAGTGTTTGCGGGCTTGATATTGCTAAAATAGTTGACTCGAGAGTGGTTGAAATTGCCAACGGCCATACCACGCTGAATTCACCGGTTCTCGTCCGATCACCGAAGTTAAGCAGCATCGGGCCCGGATAGTACTTGGATGGGTGACCGCCTGGGAACACCGGGTGCCGTTGGCTTTCAATATTTTTTTTCCGAAACGAACGTATTTTGAGGCATTCTCTGATGTTTTAAATTTTTTTCAAATAATTTATTTTGCAATGCCAGACATTGCATGCGTGATTTTGAATTGGTATGTTCCCTTTTGACACCATTCCATTTCATCTAGATGCGACCAGCTCTCTTGGGGCAATGCATTGGTGCTGTAGTAACCCGTATCTCTTCCACATTTATCCAAAGTTCGTTTTGAGATGGCAAATTACCTCCGTCTCCCGCCATCATATAGTATGGTCGTGGACGGCCCGATGTATGCAAGCCGTGGGCAAGAAAATAGACGTCGTGTCGCGTCGTTGCAAGTGTTTGCGGGCTTGATATTGCTAAAATAGTTGACTCGAGAGTGGTGGAAATTGCCAACGGCCATACCGATTACAAGGTAGTAGCTAAAATCGTTAAAACCAGACTCAACGAAGCCGTGGAAAAGATAATCGGGCCAGACCAACACATAGTAGGAAAGGGGAGGAACATTGTAACGGCGCTGACAACGATCAGAGACGCAATCGCGAGCCACGAGAGCAGGCAGGGCGCGGGCCTTAAACTGGTAGCGGTAGATATTGAGAAGGCTTTCGACAGGGTGAACATAAACCACGTATTGAACACATTAAAGAGGATGGGATTCCCCGAAAAGTTTTTGAATACAATAAAAATGTTCACGAACAACATCACGTCGAAAGTAAAATTGAGCGCGGGGGCCGAAACAAAGTCGTTCCCCGTGAGAAGATCAATCAGACAAGGCTGTCCGCTTTCGATGCTTCTGTTCTCTATATCACTGGAGCCCCTGCTACATAGTCTTCGCAGAAACATTAAAGGAATCCCGGCGGGGAACGGAAAAGTGTCCGCGGTGGCTTATGCGGACGACGTAACGATCTTCGCCCAAGATCAAGCGGAAATTCATGTAATAGGGAAATCATTAAAGGAATATGAGGAGGAAAGCGGGCAAAAAGTAAACATGGAAAAGACAAAGGCCTTGACAATAAAAGACGCCGACTTCACCGCGACCAGTGAATGGAAAGAGGTGACCTCGATGGACATTCTGGGCATTCCATGGAGTAGGACTTCCACGGAGACGACAAACGCAGTATGGGAAAAGGCAACGAGAATGATAAAAGGAACATTAGCGCAATTGAGAGACAGGGACCTAAACATACATCAGAAAGTCCTTGCGATAAACGCATTGTTATTATCCAAGGCATGGTACGCCGCACTGATTTTCCCGTTGCCAGAAAAACATGGGGCTCTATTGACGAAAATAGCAACGCAATACCTTTGGGGAGGGCATTTGCTAAGAGTAGCAAAGAGCCAGGCCTGTCTACCCAAGGGGAAGGGGGGCCTAGGGCTGATCGACGTGCGGGACAAAGCCCTGGCACTCTATGCAAAGACAGTAATAAACATCCTATCCGACGACTGTCAACATTCAAAAGATCTGCTAAAGGCGGCATGGGGTGCACCAGGGCAGGATAGACTGCTGATGAAAACTATCAGGAAAGTTAAGGACTTAGTAGAAAAGATGCCGAGAGGAGTGACAGCCACCACCAAGTGCCTTTACCGACAACTCAGAAGCGACGACAACCACCGAATCAACATCGAAAAGCACATCCTATCGGTAAATTGGAAGAGAGTGTGGAAGAACATCAACGAAATAGCCATGACCCTAAGGACAAAGAGCGTCCTATTCCTATTCGCAAACTATATAGTGACCACCCAGCAAGTGAAACAAAACATGTATCTAACAAGCAGGAACGAATGCGAATACTGTGACAAAGCCGACACACAAGACCACAGGGTGTTCGAATGCACCATCTCAAGGAGGAGGTGGTGCCTAATAAAAAGAACATTTAGAGAATTAAACACCTTTGGAGAAAAGGAGATAGGAAATAGGAATATGATGATTCTGGATTTCAACATCTTTCCCCGCGTGAAAATGGAAACAATGTGCTGGCTGATTGGACAGCACCTTCTTACGGTACACAAGTGGGTTAAAATAGATATAGAAAGTTGGTGGGAACAAGTGAAAAAAGAGAGCAAAAACCTACCGGGCCGATTACAGCCATATTGGAAGAAAGTAGAACAAATGGTAAAAAAAGAAGTCATGAAAGAATAACAAGTTTAAAGAAAATTGGTCTTGGACTCAATGTAAACTGTCATGTATGCAAGGAAATATATTACCGATAACAAGTATGTGAATAAAGGGAATACGTTCAATAAATAAGAGCAGATAATAATGTAAACAATGTATCATTAATGTTTAACTGTGAAAAAAAGACGCAAAGGGGATGTTTAAAAAAAAATTTGACTATTTATAATTGGCTTGATTTCATTGTAATCATTTTGTTCCCTATAAAGGATCTTGTATTGTTAATTCAAGTAAGGAAAATGTTCCCTAAGTTATGTGACGGTGAACACTTTCCGAATGCTTATAGTTCATAAGTGGTTCATACTTATATCATCCTTTGTTTAGAATTGTTCAATTGTGAAAATGTTCAATCTGTGGTCTTATGCACGCTTAAGATGGTGCACATGGTGTTAAATAACTATGTCTGTGAATGGAAATACATGCAATAAAAAAAAAAAAAAAATACCACGCTGAATACACCGGTTCTCGTCCGATCACCGAAGTTAAGCAGCATCGGGCCCGGATAGTACTTGGATGGGTGACCGCCTGGGAACACCGGGTGCCGTTGGCTTTCAATATTTTTTTTCCGAAACGAACGTATTTTGAGGCATTCTCTGATGTTTTAAATTTTTTTCAAATAATTTATTTTGCAATGCCAGACATTGCATGCGTGATTTTGAATTGGTATGTTCCCTTTTGACACCATTCCATTTCATCTAGATGCGACCAGCTCTCTTGGGGCAATGCATTGGTGCTGTAGTAACCCGTATCTCTTCCACATTTATCCAAAGTTCGTTTTGAGATGGCAAATTACCTCCGTCTCCCGCCATCATATAGTATGGTCGTGGACGGCCCGATGTATGCAAGCCGTGGGCAAGAAAATAGACGTCGTGTCGCGTCGTTGCAAGTGTTTGCGGGCTTGATATTGCTAAAATAGTTGACTCGAGAGTGTTGGAAAATGCCAACGGCCATACCACGCTGAATACACCGGTTCTCGTCCGATCACCGAAGTTAAGCAGCATCGGGCCCGGATAGTACTTGGATGGGTGACCGCCTGGGAACACCGGGTGCCGTTGGCTTTCAATATTTTTTTTCCGAAACGAACGTATTTTGAGGCATTCTCTGATGTTTTAAATTTTTTTCAAATAATTTATTTTGCAATGCCAGACATTGCATGCGTGATTTTGAATTGGTATGTTCCCTTTTGACACCATTCCATTTCATCTAGATGCGACCAGCTCTCTTGGGGCAATGCATTGGTGCTGTAGTAACCCGTATCTCTTCCACATTTATCCAAAGTTCGTTTTGAGATGGCAAATTACCTCCGTCTCCCGCCATCATATAGTATGGTCGTGGACGGCCCGATGTATGCAAGCCGTGGGCAAGAAAATAGACGTCGTGTCGCGTCGTTGCAAGTGTTTGCGGGCTTGATATTGCTAAAATAGTTAACTCGAGAGTGGTGGAAATTGCCAACGGCCATACCACGCTGAATTCACCGGTTCTCGTCCGATCACCGAAGTTAAGCAGCATCGGGCCCGGATAGTACTTGGATGGGTGACCGCCTGGGAACACCGGGTGCCGTTGGCTTTCAATATTTTTTTTCCGAAACGAACGTATTTTGAGGCATTCTCTGATGTTTTAAATTTTTTTCAAATAATTTATTTTGCAATGCCAGACATTGCATGCGTGATTTTGAATTGGTATGTTCCCTTTTGACACCATTCCATTTCATCTAGATGCGACCAGCTCTCTTGGGGCAATGCATTGGTGCTGTAGTAACCCGTATCTCTTCCACATTTATCCAAAGTTCGTTTTGAGATGGCAAATTACCTCCGTCTCCCGCCATCATATAGTATGGTCGTGGACGGCCCGATGTATGCAAGCCGTGGGCAAGAAAATAGACGTCGTGTCGCGTCGTTGCAAGTGTTTGCGGGCTTGATATTGCTAAAATAGTTGACTCGAGAGTGGTGGAAATTGCCAACGGCCATACCACGCTGAATACACCGGTTCTCGTCCGATCACCGAAGTTAAGCAGCATCGGGCACGGATAGTACTTGGATGGGTGACCGCCTGGGAACACCGGGTGCCGTTGGCTTTCAATATTTTTTTTCCGAAACGAACGTATTTTGAGGCATTCTCTGATGTTTTTAATTTTTTTCAAATAATTTATTTTGCAATGCCAGACATTGCATGCGTGATTTTGAATTGGTATGTTCCCTTTTGACACCATTCCATTTCATCTAGATGCGACCAGCTCTCTTGGGGCAATGTATTGGTGCTGTAGTATCGTAATCTTCCACATTTATCCAAAGTTCGTTTTAAGATGGCAAATTACCTCCGTCTCCCGCCATCATATGGTCGTGGACGGCCCGATGTATGCAAGCCGTGGGCAAGAAAATAGACGTCGTGTCGCGTCGTTGCAAGTGTTTGCGGGCTTGATATTGCTAAAATAGTTGACTCGAGAGTGGTGGAAAATGCCAACGGCCATACCACGCTGAATACACCGGTTCTCGTCCGATCACCGAAGTTAAGCAGCATCGGGCCCGGATAGTACTTGGATGGGTGACCGCCTGGGAACACCGGGTGCCGTTGGCTTTCAATATTTTTTTTCCGAAACGAACGTATTTTGAGGCATTCTCTGATGTTTTAAATTTTTTTCAAATAATTTATTTTGCAATGCCAGACATTGCATGCGTGATTTTGAATTGGTATGTTCCCTTTTGACACCATTCCATTTCATCTAGATGCGACCAGCTCTCTTGGGGCAATGCATTGGTGCTGTAGTAACCCGTATCTCTTCCACATTTATCCAAAGTTCGTTTTGAGATGGCAAATTACCTCCGTCTCCCGCCATCATATAGTATGGTCGTGGACGGCCCGATGTATGCAAGCCGTGGGCAAGAAAATAGACGTCGTGTCGCGTCGTTGCAAGTGTTTGCGGGCTTGATATTGCTAAAATAGTTGACTCGAGAGTGGTGGAAATTGCCAACGGCCATACCACGCTGAATACACCGGTTCTCGTCCGATCACCGAAGTTAAGCAGCATCGGGCCCGGATAGTACTTGGATGGGTGACCGCCTGGGAACACCGGGTGCCGTTGGCTTTCAATATTTTTTTTCCGAAACGAACGTATTTTGAGGCATTCTCTGATGTTTTAAATTTTTTTCAAATAATTTATTTTGCAATGCCAGACATTGCATGCGTGATTTTGAATTGGTATGTTCCCTTTTGACACCATTCCATTTCATCTAGATGCGACCAGCTCTCTTGGGGCAATGCATTGGTGCTGTAGTAACCCGTATCTCTTCCACATTTATCCAAAGTTCGTTTTGAGATGGGAAATTACCTCCGTCTCCCGCCATCATATAGTATGGTCGTGGACGGCCCGATGTATGCAAGCCGTGGGCAAGAAAATAGACGTCGTGTCGCGTCGTTGCAAGTGTTTGCGGGCTTGATATTGCTAAAATAGTTGACTCGAGAGTGGTGGAAATTGCCAACGGCCATACCACGCTGAATACACCGGTTCTCGTCCGATCACCGAAGTTAAGCAGCATCGGGCCCGGATAGTACTTGGATGGGTGACCGCCTGGGAACACCGGGTGCCGTTGGCTTTCAATATTTTTTTTCCGAAACGAACGTATTTTGAGGCATTCTCTGATGTTTTTAATTTTTTTCAAATAATTTATTTTGCAATGCCAGACATTGCATGCGTGATTTTGAATTGGTATGTTCCCTTTTGACACCATTCCATTTCATCTAGATGCGACCAGCTCTCTTGGGGCAATGCATTGGTGCTGTAGTAACCCGTATCTCTTCCACATTTATCCAAAGTTCGTTTTGAGATGGCAAATTACCTCCGTCTCCCGCCATCATATAGTATGGTCGTGGACGGCCCGATGTATGCAAGCCGTGGGCAAGAAAATAGACGTCGTGTCGCGTCGTTGCAAGTGTTTGCGGGCTTGATATTGCTAAAATAGTTGACTCGAGAGTGGTGGAAAATGCCAACGGCCATACCACGCTGAATACACCGGTTCTCGTCCGATCACCGAAGTTAAGCAGCATCGGGCCCGGATAGTACTTGGATGGGTGACCGCCTGGGAACACCGGGTGCCGTTGGCTTTCAATATTTTTTTTCCGAAACGAACGTATTTTGAGGCATTCTCTGATGTTTTTAATTTTTTTCAAATAATTTATTTTGCAATGCCAGACATTGCATGCGTGATTTTGAATTGGTATGTTCCCTTTTGACACCATTCCATTTCATCTAGATGCGACCAGCTCTCTTGGGGCAATGCATTGGTGCTGTAGTAACCCGTATCTCTTCCACATTTATCCAAAGTTCGTTTTGAGATGGCAAATTACCTCCGTCTCCCGCCATCATATAGTATGGTCGTGGACGGCCCGATGTATGCAAGCCGTGGGCAAGAAAATAGACGTCGTGTCGCGTCGTTGCAAGTGTTTGCGGGCTTGATATTGCTAAAATAGTTGACTCGAGAGTGGTGGAAATTGCCAACGGCCATACCACGCTGAATACACCGGTTCTCGTCCGATCACCGAAGTTAAGCAGCATCGGGCCCGGATAGTACTTGGATGGGTGACCGCCTGGGAACACCGGGTGCCGTTGGCTTTCAATATTTTTTTTCCGAAACGAACGTATTTTGAGGCATTCTCTGATGTTTTAAATTTTTTTCAAATAATTTATTTTGCAATGCCAGACATTGCATGCGTGATTTTGAATTGGTATGTTCCCTTTTGACACCATTCCATTTCATCTAGATGCGACCAGCTCTCTTGGGGCAATGCATTGGTGCTGTAGTAACCCGTATCTCTTCCACATTTATCCAAAGTTCGTTTTGAGATGGCAAATTACCTCCGTCTCCCGCCATCATATAGTATGGTCGTGGACGGCCCGATGTATGCAAGCCGTGGGCAAGAAAATAGACGTCGTGTCGCGTCGTTGCAAGTGTTTGCGGGCTTGATATTGCTAAAATAGTTGACTCGAGAGTGTTGGAAAATGCCAACGGCCATACCACGCTGAATACACCGGTTCTCGTCCGATCACCGAAGTTAAGCAGCATCGGGCCCGGATAGTACTTGGATGGGTGACCGCCTGGGAACACCGGGTGCCGTTGGCTTTCAATATTTTTTTTCCGAAACGAACGTATTTTGAGGCATTCTCTGATGTTTTAAATTTTTTTCAAATAATTTATTTTGCAATGCCAGACATTGCATGCGTGATTTTGAATTGGTATGTTCCCTTTTGACACCATTCCATTTCATCTAGATGCGACCAGCTCTCTTGGGGCAATGCATTGGTGCTGTAGTAACCCGTATCTCTTCCACATTTATCCAAAGTTCGTTTTGAGATGGCAAATTACCTCCGTCTCCCGCCATCATATAGTATGGTCGTGGACGGCCCGATGTATGCAAGCCGTGGGCAAGAAAATAGACGTCGTGTCGCGTCGTTGCAAGTGTTTGCGGGCTTGATATTGCTAAAATAGTTAACTCGAGAGTGGTGGAAATTGCCAACGGCCATACCACGCTGAATTCACCGGTTCTCGTCCGATCACCGAAGTTAAGCAGCATCGGGCCCGGATAGTACTTGGATGGGTGACCGCCTGGGAACACCGGGTGCCGTTGGCTTTCAATATTTTTTTTCCGAAACGAACGTATTTTGAGGCATTCTCTGATGTTTTAAATTTTTTTCAAATAATTTATTTTGCAATGCCAGACATTGCATGCGTGATTTTGAATTGGTATGTTCCCTTTTGACACCATTCCATTTCATCTAGATGCGACCAGCTCTCTTGGGGCAATGCATTGGTGCTGTAGTAACCCGTATCTCTTCCACATTTATCCAAAGTTCGTTTTGAGATGGCAAATTACCTCCGTCTCCCGCCATCATATAGTATGGTCGTGGACGGCCCGATGTATGCAAGCCGTGGGCAAGAAAATAGACGTCGTGTCGCGTCGTTGCAAGTGTTTGCGGGCTTGATATTGCTAAAATAGTTGACTCGAGAGTGGTGGAAATTGCCAACGGCCATACCACGCTGAATACACCGGTTCTCGTCCGATCACCGAAGTTAAGCAGCATCGGGCACGGATAGTACTTGGATGGGTGACCGCCTGGGAACACCGGGTGCCGTTGGCTTTCAATATTTTTTTTCCGAAACGAACGTATTTTGAGGCATTCTCTGATGTTTTTAATTTTTTTCAAATAATTTATTTTGCAATGCCAGACATTGCATGCGTGATTTTGAATTGGTATGTTCCCTTTTGACACCATTCCATTTCATCTAGATGCGACCAGCTCTCTTGGGGCAATGTATTGGTGCTGTAGTATCGTAATCTTCCACATTTATCCAAAGTTCGTTTTAAGATGGCAAATTACCTCCGTCTCCCGCCATCATATGGTCGTGGACGGCCCGATGTATGCAAGCCGTGGGCAAGAAAATAGACGTCGTGTCGCGTCGTTGCAAGTGTTTGCGGGCTTGATATTGCTAAAATAGTTGACTCGAGAGTGGTGGAAAATGCCAACGGCCATACCACGCTGAATACACCGGTTCTCGTCCGATCACCGAAGTTAAGCAGCATCGGGCCCGGATAGTACTTGGATGGGTGACCGCCTGGGAACACCGGGTGCCGTTGGCTTTCAATATTTTTTTTCCGAAACGAACGTATTTTGAGGCATTCTCTGATGTTTTAAATTTTTTTCAAATAATTTATTTTGCAATGCCAGACATTGCATGCGTGATTTTGAATTGGTATGTTCCCTTTTGACACCATTCCATTTCATCTAGATGCGACCAGCTCTCTTGGGGCAATGCATTGGTGCTGTAGTAACCCGTATCTCTTCCACATTTATCCAAAGTTCGTTTTGAGATGGCAAATTACCTCCGTCTCCCGCCATCATATAGTATGGTCGTGGACGGCCCGATGTATGCAAGCCGTGGGCAAGAAAATAGACGTCGTGTCGCGTCGTTGCAAGTGTTTGCGGGCTTGATATTGCTAAAATAGTTGACTCGAGAGTGGTGGAAATTGCCAACGGCCATACCACGCTGAATACACCGGTTCTCGTCCGATCACCGAAGTTAAGCAGCATCGGGCCCGGATAGTACTTGGATGGGTGACCGCCTGGGAACACCGGGTGCCGTTGGCTTTCAATATTTTTTTTCCGAAACGAACGTATTTTGAGGCATTCTCTGATGTTTTTAATTTTTTTCAAATAATTTATTTTGCAATGCCAGACATTGCATGCGTGATTTTGAATTGGTATGTTCCCTTTTGACACCATTCCATTTCATCTAGATGCGACCAGCTCTCTTGGGGCAATGCATTGGTGCTGTAGTAACCCGTATCTCTTCCACATTTATCCAAAGTTCGTTTTGAGATGGGAAATTACCTCCGTCTCCCGCCATCATATAGTATGGTCGTGGACGGCCCGATGTATGCAAGCCGTGGGCAAGAAAATAGACGTCGTGTCGCGTCGTTGCAAGTGTTTGCGGGCTTGATATTGCTAAAATAGTTGACTCGAGAGTGGTGGAAATTGCCAACGGCCATACCACGCTGAATACACCGGTTCTCGTCCGATCACCGAAGTTAAGCAGCATCGGGCCCGGATAGTACTTGGATGGGTGACCGCCTGGGAACACCGGGTGCCGTTGGCTTTCAATATTTTTTTTCCGAAACGAACGTATTTTGAGGCATTCTCTGATGTTTTTAATTTTTTTCAAATAATTTATTTTGCAATGCCAGACATTGCATGCGTGATTTTGAATTGGTATGTTCCCTTTTGACACCATTCCATTTCATCTAGATGCGACCAGCTCTCTTGGGGCAATGCATTGGTGCTGTAGTAACCCGTATCTCTTCCACATTTATCCAAAGTTCGTTTTGAGATGGCAAATTACCTCCGTCTCCCGCCATCATATAGTATGGTCGTGGACGGCCCGATGTATGCAAGCCGTGGGCAAGAAAATAGACGTCGTGTCGCGTCGTTGCAAGTGTTTGCGGGCTTGATATTGCTAAAATAGTTGACTCGAGAGTGGTGGAAAATGCCAACGGCCATACCACGCTGAATACACCGGTTCTCGTCCGATCACCGAAGTTAAGCAGCATCGGGCCCGGATAGTACTTGGATGGGTGACCGCCTGGGAACACCGGGTGCCGTTGGCTTTCAATATTTTTTTTCCGAAACGAACGTATTTTGAGGCATTCTCTGATGTTTTTAATTTTTTTCAAATAATTTATTTTGCAATGCCAGACATTGCATGCGTGATTTTGAATTGGTATGTTCCCTTTTGACACCATTCCATTTCATCTAGATGCGACCAGCTCTCTTGGGGCAATGCATTGGTGCTGTAGTAACCCGTATCTCTTCCACATTTATCCAAAGTTCGTTTTGAGATGGCAAATTACCTCCGTCTCCCGCCATCATATAGTATGGTCGTGGACGGCCCGATGTATGCAAGCCGTGGGCAAGAAAATAGACGTCGTGTCGCGTCGTTGCAAGTGTTTGCGGGCTTGATATTGCTAAAATAGTTGACTCGAGAGTGGTGGAAATTGCCAACGGCCATACCACGCTGAATACACCGGTTCTCGTCCGATCACCGAAGTTAAGCAGCATCGGGCCCGGATAGTACTTGGATGGGTGACCGCCTGGGAACACCGGGTGCCGTTGGCTTTCAATATTTTTTTTCCGAAACGAACGTATTTTGAGGCATTCTCTGATGTTTTTAATTTTTTTCAAATAATTTATTTTGCAATGCCAGACATTGCATGCGTGATTTTGAATTGGTATGTTCCCTTTTGACACAATTCCATTTCATCTAGATGCGACCAGCTCTCTTGGGGCAATGCATTGGTGCTGTAGTAACCCGTATCTCTTCCACATTTATCCAAAGTTCGTTTTGAGATGGCAAATTACCTCCGTCTCCCGCCATCATATAGTATGGTCGTGGACGGCCCGATGTATGCAAGCCGTGGGCAAGAAAATAGACGTCGTGTCGCGTCGTTGCAAGTGTTTGCGGGCTTGATATTGCTAAAATAGTTGACTCGAGAGTGGTGGAAATTGCCAACGGCCATACCACGCTGAATACACCGGTTCTCGTCCGATCACCGAAGTTAAGCAGCATCGGGCCCGGATAGTACTTGGATGGGTGACCGCCTGGGAACACCGGGTGCCGTTGGCTTTCAATATTTTTTTTCCGAAACGAACGTATTTTGAGGCATTCTCTGATGTTTTAAATTTTTTTCAAATAATTTATTTTGCAATGCCAGACATTGCATGCGTGATTTTGAATTGGTATGTTCCCTTTTGACACCATTCCATTTCATCTAGATGCGACCAGCTCTCTTGGGGCAATGCATTGGTGCTGTAGTAACCCGTATCTCTTCCACATTTATCCAAAGTTCGTTTTGAGATGGCAAATTACCTCCGTCTCCCGCCATCATATAGTATGGTCGTGGACGGCCCGATGTATGCAAGCCGTGGGCAAGAAAATAGACGTCGTGTCGCGTCGTTGCAAGTGTTTGCGGGCTTGATATTGCTAAAATAGTTGACTCGAGAGTGGTGGAAATTGCCAACGGCCGGGCCGATTACAGCCATATTGGAAGAAAGTAGAACAAATGGTAAAAAAAAGAAGTCATGAAAGAAATAACAAGTTTAAAGAAAATTGGTCTTGGACTCAATGTAAACTGTCATGTATGCAAGGAAATATATTACCGATAACAAGTATGTGAATAAAGGGAATACGTTCAATAAATAAGAGCAGATAATAATGTAAACAATGTATCATTAATGTTTAACTGTGAAAAAAAGACGCAAAGGGGATGTTTAAAAAAAATTTGACTATTTATAATTGGCTTGATTTCATTGTAATCATTTTGTTCCCTATAAAGGATCTTGTATTGTTAATTCAAGTAAGGAAAATGTTCCCTAAGTTATGTGACGGTGAACACTTTCCGAATGCTTATAGTTCATAAGTGGTTCATACTTATATCATCCTTTGTTTAGAATTGTTCAATTGTGAAAATGTTCAATCTGTGGTCTTATGCACGCTTAAGATGGTGCACATGGTGTTAAATAACTATGTCTGTGAATGGAAATACATGCAATAAAAAAAAAAAAAAATACCACGCTGAATACACCGGTTCTCGTCCGATCACCGAAGTTAAGCAGCATCGGGCCCGGATAGTACTTGGATGGGTGACCGCCTGGGAACACCGGGTGCCGTTGGCTTTCAATATTTTTTTTCCGAAACGAACGTATTTTGAGGCATTCTCTGATGTTTTTAATTTTTTTCAAATAATTTATTTTGCAATGCCAGACATTGCATGCGTGATTTTGAATTGGTATGTTCCCTTTTGACACCATTCCATTTCATCTAGATGCGACCAGCTCTCTTGGGGCAATGCATTGGTGCTGTAGTAACCCGTATCTCTTCCACATTTATCCAAAGTTCGTTTTGAGATGGCAAATTACCTCCGTCTCCCGCCATCATATAGTATGGTCGTGGACGGCCCGATGTATGCAAGCCGTGGGCAAGAAAATAGACGTCGTGTCGCGTCGTTGCAAGGGTTTGCGGGCTTGATATTGCTAAAATAGTTAACTCGAGAGCGGTGGAAATTGCCAACGGCCATACCACGCTGAATTCACCGGTTCTCGTCCGATCACCGAAGTTAAGCAGCATCGGGCCCGGATAGTACTTGGATGGGTGACCGCCTGGGAACACCGGGTGCCGTTGGCTTTCAATATTTTTTTTCCGAAACGAACGTATTTTGAGGCATTCTCTGATGTTTTAAATTTTTTTCAAATAATTTATTTTGCAATGCCAGACATTGCATGCGTGATTTTGAATTGGTATGTTCCCTTTTGACACCATTCCATTTCATCTAGATGCGACCAGCTCTCTTGGGGCAATGCATTGGTGCTGTAGTAACCCGTATCTCTTCCACATTTATCCAAAGTTCGTTTTGAGATGGCAAATTACCTCCGTCTCCCGCCATCATATAGTATGGTCGTGGACGGCCCGATGTATGCAAGCCGTGGGCAAGAAAATAGACGTCGTGTCGCGTCGTTGCAAGTGTTTGCGGGCTTGATATTGCTAAAATAGTTGACTCGAGAGTGGTGGAAATTGCCAACGGCCATACCACGCTGAATACACCGGTTCTCGTCCGATCACCGAAGTTAAGCAGCATCGGGCCCGGATAGTACTTGGATGGGTGACCGCCTGGGAACACCGGGTGCCGTTGGCTTTCAATATTTTTTTTCCGAAACGAACGTATTTTGAGGCATTCTCTGATGTTTTTAATTTTTTTCAAATAATTTATTTTGCAATGCCAGACATTGCATGCGTGATTTTGAATTGGTATGTTCCCTTTTGACACCATTCCATTTCATCTAGATGCGACCAGCTCTCTTGGGGCAATGCATTGGTGCTGTAGTAACCCGTATCTCTTCCACATTTATCCAAAGTTCGTTTTGAGATGGCAAATTACCTCCGTCTCCCGCCATCATATAGTATGGTCGTGGACGGCCCGATGTATGCAAGCCGTGGGCAAGAAAATAGACGTCGTGTCGCGTCGTTGCAAGTGTTTGCGGGCTTGATATTGCTAAAATAGTTGACTCGAGAGTGGTGGAAATTGCCAACGGCCATACCACGCTGAATACACCGGTTCTCGTCCGATCACCGAAGTTAAGCAGCATCGGGCCCGGATAGTACTTGGATGGGTGACCGCCTGGGAACACCGGGTGCCGTTGGCTTTCAATATTTTTTTTCCGAAACGAACGTATTTTGAGGCATTCTCTGATGTTTTTAATTTTTTTCAAATAATTTATTTTGCAATGCCAGACATTGCATGCGTGATTTTGAATTGGTATGTTCCCTTTTGACACCATTCCATTTCATCTAGATGCGACCAGCTCTCTTGGGGCAATGCATTGGTGCTGTAGTAACCCGTATCTCTTCCACATTTATCCAAAGTTCGTTTTGAGATGGCAAATTACCTCCGTCTCCCGCCATCATATAGTATGGTCGTGGACGGCCCGATGTATGCAAGCCGTGGGCAAGAAAATAGACGTCGTGTCGCGTCGTTGCAAGTGTTTGCGGGCTTGATATTGCTAAAATAGTTGACTCGAGAGTGGTGGAAATTGCCAACGGCCATACCACGCTGAATACACCGGTTCTCGTCCGATCACCGAAGTTAAGCAGCATCGGGCCCGGATAGTACTTGGATGGGTGACCGCCTGGGAACACCGGGTGCCGTTGGCTTTCAATATTTTTTTTCCGAAACGAACGTATTTTGAGGCATTCTCTGATGTTTTAAATTTTTTTCAAATAATTTATTTTGCAATGCCAGACATTGCATGCGTGATTTTGAATTGGTATGTTCCCTTTTGACACCATTCCATTTCATCTAGATGCGACCAGCTCTCTTGGGGCAATGCATTGGTGCTGTAGTAACCCGTATCTCTTCCACATTTATCCAAAGTTCGTTTTGAGATGGCAAATTACCTCCGTCTCCCGCCATCATATAGTATGGTCGTGGACGGCCCGATGTATGCAAGCCGTGGGCAAGAAAATAGACGTCGTGTCGCGTCGTTGCAAGTGTTTGCGGGCTTGATATTGCTAAAATAGTTGACTCGAGAGTGGTTGAAATTGCCAACGGCCATACCACGCTGAATTCACCGGTTCTCGTCCGATCACCGAAGTTAAGCAGCATCGGGCCCGGATAGTACTTGGATGGGTGACCGCCTGGGAACACCGGGTGCCGTTGGCTTTCAATATTTTTTTTCCGAAACGAACGTATTTTGAGGCATTCTCTGATGTTTTAAATTTTTTTCAAATAATTTATTTTGCAATGCCAGACATTGCATGCGTGATTTTGAATTGGTATGTTCCCTTTTGACACCATTCCATTTCATCTAGATGCGACCAGCTCTCTTGGGGCAATGCATTGGTGCTGTAGTAACCCGTATCTCTTCCACATTTATCCAAAGTTCGTTTTGAGATGGCAAATTACCTCCGTCTCCCGCCATCATATAGTATGGTCGTGGACGGCCCGATGTATGCAAGCCGTGGGCAAGAAAATAGACGTCGTGTCGCGTCGTTGCAAGTGTTTGCGGGCTTGATATTACTAAAATAGTTGACTCGAGAGTGGTGGAAATTGCCAACGGCCATACCACGCTGAATACACCGGTTCTCGTCCGATCACCGAAGTTAAGCAGCATCGGGCCCGGATAGTACTTGGATGGGTGACCGCCTGGGAACACCGGGTGCCGTTGGCTTTCAATATTTTTTTTCCGAAACGAACGTATTTTGAGGCATTCTCTGATGTTTTTAATTTTTTTCAAATAATTTATTTTGCAATGCCAGACATTGCATGCGTGATTTTGAATTGGTATGTTCCCTTTTGACACCATTCCATTTCATCTAGATGCGACCAGCTCTCTTGGGGCAATGCATTGGTGCTGTAGTAACCCGTATCTCTTCCACATTTATCCAAAGTTCGTTTTGAGATGGCAAATTACCTCCGTCTCCCGCCATCATATAGTATGGTCGTGGACGGCCCGATGTATGCAAGCCGTGGGCAAGAAAATAGACGTCGTGTCGCGTCGTTGCAAGTGTTTGCGGGCTTGATATTGCTAAAATAGTTGACTCGAGAGTGTTGGAAAATGCCAACGGCCATACCACGCTGAATACACCGGTTCTCGTCCGATCACCGAAGTTAAGCAGCATCGGGCCCGGATAGTACTTGGATGGGTGACCGCCTGGGAACACCGGGTGCCGTTGGCTTTCAATATTTTTTTTCCGAAACGAACGTATTTTGAGGCATTCTCTGATGTTTTAAATTTTTTTCAAATAATTTATTTTGCAATGCCAGACATTGCATGCGTGATTTTGAATTGGTATGTTCCCTTTTGACACCATTCCATTTCATCTAGATGCGACCAGCTCTCTTGGGGCAATGCATTGGTGCTGTAGTAACCCGTATCTCTTCCACATTTATCCAAAGTTCGTTTTGAGATGGCAAATTACCTCCGTCTCCCGCCATCATATAGTATGGTCGTGGACGGCCCGATGTATGCAAGCCGTGGGCAAGAAAATAGACGTCGTGTCGCGTCGTTGCAAGTGTTTGCGGGCTTGATATTGCTAAAATAGTTAACTCGAGAGTGGTGGAAATTGCCAACGGCCATACCACGCTGAATTCACCGGTTCTCGTCCGATCACCGAAGTTAAGCAGCATCGGGCCCGGATAGTACTTGGATGGGTGACCGCCTGGGAACACCGGGTGCCGTTGGCTTTCAATATTTTTTTTCCGAAACGAACGTATTTTGAGGCATTCTCTGATGTTTTAAATTTTTTTCAAATAATTTATTTTGCAATGCCAGACATTGCATGCGTGATTTTGAATTGGTATGTTCCCTTTTGACACCATTCCATTTCATCTAGATGCGACCAGCTCTCTTGGGGCAATGCATTGGTGCTGTAGTAACCCGTATCTCTTCCACATTTATCCAAAGTTCGTTTTGAGATGGCAAATTACCTCCGTCTCCCGCCATCATATAGTATGGTCGTGGACGGCCCGATGTATGCAAGCCGTGGGCAAGAAAATAGACGTCGTGTCGCGTCGTTGCAAGTGTTTGCGGGCTTGATATTGCTAAAATAGTTGACTCGAGAGTGGTGGAAATTGCCAACGGCCATACCACGCTGAATACACCGGTTCTCGTCCGATCACCGAAGTTAAGCAGCATCGGGCACGGATAGTACTTGGATGGGTGACCGCCTGGGAACACCGGGTGCCGTTGGCTTTCAATATTTTTTTTCCGAAACGAACGTATTTTGAGGCATTCTCTGATGTTTTTAATTTTTTTCAAATAATTTATTTTGCAATGCCAGACATTGCATGCGTGATTTTGAATTGGTATGTTCCCTTTTGACACCATTCCATTTCATCTAGATGCGACCAGCTCTCTTGGGGCAATGCATTGGTGCTGTAGTAACCCGTATCTCTTCCACATTTATCCAAAGTTCGTTTTGAGATGGCAAATTACCTCCGTCTCCCGCCATCATATAGTATGGTCGTGGACGGCCCGATGTATGCAAGCCGTGGGCAAGAAAATAGACGTCGTGTCGCGTCGTTGCAAGTGTTTGCGGGCTTGATATTGCTAAAATAGTTGACTCGAGAGTGGTGGAAATTGCCAACGGCCATACCACGCTGAATACACCGGTTCTCGTCCGATCACCGAAGTTAAGCAGCATCGGGCCCGGATAGTACTTGGATGGGTGACCGCCTGGGAACACCGGGTGCCGTTGGCTTTCAATATTTTTTTTCCGAAACGAACGTATTTTGAGGCATTCTCTGATGTTTTTAATTTTTTTCAAATAATTTATTTTGCAATGCCAGACATTGCATGCGTGATTTTGAATTGGTATGTTCCCTTTTGACACCATTCCATTTCATCTAGATGCGACCAGCTCTCTTGGGGCAATGCATTGGTGCTGTAGTAACCCGTATCTCTTCCACATTTATCCAAAGTTCGTTTTGAGATGGCAAATTACCTCCGTCTCCCGCCATCATATAGTATGGTCGTGGACGGCCCGATGTATGCAAGCCGTGGGCAAGAAAATAGACGTCGTGTCGCGTCGTTGCAAGTGTTTGCGGGCTTGATATTGCTAAAATAGTTGACTCGAGAGTGGTGGAAATTGCCAACGGCCATACCACGCTGAATACACCGGTTCTCGTCCGATCACCGAAGTTAAGCAGCATCGGGCCCGGATAGTACTTGGATGGGTGACCGCCTGGGAACACCGGGTGCCGTTGGCTTTCAATATTTTTTTTCCGAAACGAACGTATTTTGAGGCATTCTCTGATGTTTTAAATTTTTTTCAAATAATTTATTTTGCAATGCCAGACATTGCATGCGTGATTTTGAATTGGTATGTTCCCTTTTGACACCATTCCATTTCATCTAGATGCGACCAGCTCTCTTGGGGCAATGCATTGGTGCTGTAGTAACCCGTATCTCTTCCACATTTATCCAAAGTTCGTTTTGAGATGGCAAATTACCTCCGTCTCCCGCCATCATATAGTATGGTCGTGGACGGCCCGATGTATGCAAGCCGTGGGCAAGAAAATAGACGTCGTGTCGCGTCGTTGCAAGTGTTTGCGGGCTTGATATTGCTAAAATAGTTGACTCGAGAGTGTTGGAAAATGCCAACGGCCATACCACGCTGAATACACCGGTTCTCGTCCGATCACCGAAGTTAAGCAGCATCGGGCCCGGATAGTACTTGGATGGGTGACCGCCTGGGAACACCGGGTGCCGTTGGCTTTCAATATTTTTTTTCCGAAACGAACGTATTTTGAGGCATTCTCTGATGTTTTAAATTTTTTTCAAATAATTTATTTTGCAATGCCAGACATTGCATGCGTGATTTTGAATTGGTATGTTCCCTTTTGACACCATTCCATTTCATCTAGATGCGACCAGCTCTCTTGGGGCAATGCATTGGTGCTGTAGTAACCCGTATCTCTTCCACATTTATCCAAAGTTCGTTTTGAGATGGCAAATTACCTCCGTCTCCCGCCATCATATAGTATGGTCGTGGACGGCCCGATGTATGCAAGCCGTGGGCAAGAAAATAGACGTCGTGTCGCGTCGTTGCAAGTGTTTGCGGGCTTGATATTGCTAAAATAGTTGACTCGAGAGCGGTGGAAATTGCCAACGGCCATACCACGCTGAATTCACCGGTTCTCGTCCGATCACCGAAGTTAAGCAGCATCGGGCCCGGATAGTACTTGGATGGGTGACCGCCTGGGAACACCGGGTGCCGTTGGCTTTCAATATTTTTTTTCCGAAACGAACGTATTTTGAGGCATTCTCTGATGTTTTTAATTTTTTTCAAATAATTTATTTTGCAATGCCAGACATTGCATGCGTGATTTTGAATTGGTATGTTCCCTTTTGACACCATTCCATTTCATCTAGATGCGACCAGCTCTCTTGGGGCAATGCATTGGTGCTGTAGTAACCCGTATCTCTTCCACATTTATCCAAAGTTCGTTTTGAGATGGCAAATTACCTCCGTCTCCCGCCATCATATAGTATGGTCGTGGACGGCCCGATGTATGCAAGCCGTGGGCAAGAAAATAGACGTCGTGTCGCGTCGTTGCAAGTGTTTGCGGGCTTGATATTGCTAAAATAGTTGACTCGAGAGTGGTGGAAATTGCCAACGGCCATACCACGCTGAATACACCGGTTCTCGTCCGATCACCGAAGTTAAGCAGCATCGGGCCCGGATAGTACTTGGATGGGTGACCGCCTGGGAACACCGGGTGCCGTTGGCTTTCAATATTTTTTTTCCGAAACGAACGTATTTTGAGGCATTCTCTGATGTTTTTAATTTTTTTCAAATAATTTATTTTGCAATGCCAGACATTGCATGCGTGATTTTGAATTGGTATGTTCCCTTTTGACACCATTCCATTTCATCTAGATGCGACCAGCTCTCTTGGGGCAATGCATTGGTGCTGTAGTAACCCGTATCTCTTCCACATTTATCCAAAGTTCGTTTTGAGATGGCAAATTACCTCCGTCTCCCGCCATCATATAGTATGGTCGTGGACGGCCCGATGTATGCAAGCCGTGGGCAAGAAAATAGACGTCGTGTCGCGTCGTTGCAAGTGTTTGCGGGCTTGATATTGCTAAAATAGTTGACTCGAGAGTGGTGGAAATTGCCAACGGCCATACCACGCTGAATACACCGGTTCTCGTCCGATCACCGAAGTTAAGCAGCATCGGGCCCGGATAGTACTTGGATGGGTGACCGCCTGGGAACACCGGGTGCCGTTGGCTTTCAATATTTTTTTTCCGAAACGAACGTATTTTGAGGCATTCTCTGATGTTTTAAATTTTTTTCAAATAATTTATTTTGCAATGCCAGACATTGCATGCGTGATTTTGAATTGGTATGTTCCCTTTTGACACCATTCCATTTCATCTAGATGCGACCAGCTCTCTTGGGGCAATGCATTGGTGCTGTAGTAACCCGTATCTCTTCCACATTTATCCAAAGTTCGTTTTGAGATGGCAAATTACCTCCGTCTCCCGCCATCATATAGTATGGTCGTGGACGGCCCGATGTATGCAAGCCGTGGGCAAGAAAATAGACGTCGTGTCGCGTCGTTGCAAGTGTTTGCGGGCTTGATATTGCTAAAATAGTTGACTCGAGAGTGGTGGAAATTGCCAACGGCCATACCACGCTGAATACACCGGTTCTCGTCCGATCACCGAAGTTAAGCAGCATCGGGCCCGGATAGTACTTGGATGGGTGACCGCCTGGGAACACCGGGTGCCGTTGGCTTTCAATATTTTTTTTCCGAAACGAACGTATTTTGAGGCATTCTCTGATGTTTTAAATTTTTTTCAAATAATTTATTTTGCAATGCCAGACATTGCATGCGTGATTTTGAATTGGTATGTTCCCTTTTGACACCATTCCATTTCATCTAGATGCGACCAGCTCTCTTGGGGCAATGCATTGGTGCTGTAGTAACCCGTATCTCTTCCACATTTATCCAAAGTTCGTTTTGAGATGGCAAATTACCTCCGTCTCCCGCCATCATATAGTATGGTCGTGGACGGCCCGATGTATGCAAGCCGTGGGCAAGAAAATAGACGTCGTGTCGCGTCGTTGCAAGTGTTTGCGGGCTTGATATTGCTAAAATAGTTGACTCGAGAGCGGTGGAAATTGCCAACGGCCATACCACGCTGAATTCACCGGTTCTCGTCCGATCACCGAAGTTAAGCAGCATCGGGCCCGGATAGTACTTGGATGGGTGACCGCCTGGGAACACCGGGTGCCGTTGGCTTTCAATATTTTTTTTCCGAAACGAACGTATTTTGAGGCATTCTCTGATGTTTTTAATTTTTTTCAAATAATTTATTTTGCAATGCCAGACATTGCATGCGTGATTTTGAATTGGTATGTTCCCTTTTGACACCATTCCATTTCATCTAGATGCGACCAGCTCTCTTGGGGCAATGCATTGGTGCTGTAGTAACCCGTATCTCTTCCACATTTATCCAAAGTTCGTTTTGAGATGGCAAATTACCTCCGTCTCCCGCCATCATATAGTATGGTCGTGGACGGCCCGATGTATGCAAGCCGTGGGCAAGAAAATAGACGTCGTGTCGCGTCGTTGCAAGTGTTTGCGGGCTTGATATTGCTAAAATAGTTGACTCGAGAGTGGTGGAAATTGCCAACGGCCATACCACGCTGAATACACCGGTTCTCGTCCGATCACCGAAGTTAAGCAGCATCGGGCCCGGATAGTACTTGGATGGGTGACCGCCTGGGAACACCGGGTGCCGTTGGCTTTCAATATTTTTTTTCCGAAACGAACGTATTTTGAGGCATTCTCTGATGTTTTTAATTTTTTTCAAATAATTTATTTTGCAATGCCAGACATTGCATGCGTGATTTTGAATTGGTATGTTCCCTTTTGACACCATTCCATTTCATCTAGATGCGACCAGCTCTCTTGGGGCAATGCATTGGTGCTGTAGTAACCCGTATCTCTTCCACATTTATCCAAAGTTCGTTTTGAGATGGCAAATTACCTCCGTCTCCCGCCATCATATAGTATGGTCGTGGACGGCCCGATGTATGCAAGCCGTGGGCAAGAAAATAGACGTCGTGTCGCGTCGTTGCAAGTGTTTGCGGGCTTGATATTGCTAAAATAGTTGACTCGAGAGTGGTGGAAATTGCCAACGGCCATACCACGCTGAATACACCGGTTCTCGTCCGATCACCGAAGTTAAGCAGCATCGGGCCCGGATAGTACTTGGATGGGTGACCGCCTGGGAACACCGGGTGCCGTTGGCTTTCAATATTTTTTTTCCGAAACGAACGTATTTTGAGGCATTCTCTGATGTTTTAAATTTTTTTCAAATAATTTATTTTGCAATGCCAGACATTGCATGCGTGATTTTGAATTGGTATGTTCCCTTTTGACACCATTCCATTTCATCTAGATGCGACCAGCTCTCTTGGGGCAATGCATTGGTGCTGTAGTAACCCGTATCTCTTCCACATTTATCCAAAGTTCGTTTTGAGATGGCAAATTACCTCCGTCTCCCGCCATCATATAGTATGGTCGTGGACGGCCCGATGTATGCAAGCCGTGGGCAAGAAAATAGACGTCGTGTCGCGTCGTTGCAAGTGTTTGCGGGCTTGATATTGCTAAAATAGTTGACTCGAGAGTGGTGGAAATTGCCAACGGCCATACCACGCTGAATACACCGGTTCTCGTCCGATCACCGAAGTTAAGCAGCATCGGGCCCGGATAGTACTTGGATGGGTGACCGCCTGGGAACACCGGGTGCCGTTGGCTTTCAATATTTTTTTTCCGAAACGAACGTATTTTGAGGCATTCTCTGATGTTTTAAATTTTTTTCAAATAATTTATTTTGCAATGCCAGACATTGCATGCGTGATTTTGAATTGGTATGTTCCCTTTTGACACCATTCCATTTCATCTAGATGCGACCAGCTCTCTTGGGGCAATGCATTGGTGCTGTAGTAACCCGTATCTCTTCCACATTTATCCAAAGTTCGTTTTGAGATGGCAAATTACCTCCGTCTCCCGCCATCATATAGTATGGTCGTGGACGGCCCGATGTATGCAAGCCGTGGGCAAGAAAATAGACGTCGTGTCGCGTCGTTGCAAGTGTTTGCGGGCTTGATATTGCTAAAATAGTTGACTCGAGAGTGGTTGAAATTGCCAACGGCCGTGAGGACGTGTCTGTGTTCCGGTTCTGTGTGTGCGTTTCCCCGGCGTTCGAGGCTTCGATCGCCGGGAGGGGTGAAACTCGCTGCCTCCCCTAGTGCTTGTGGCGGAGAAGTTTTTTTTGTGGTGGAGTTTTCCCCTTTTTTCTTTATCAGGCCTGTTAGGGCTTGAGGTGCGTGATTGGTTCTTTTCTTTCCTTGTTAAGGTAGTAAATTAGAATGCCTTACGATAGGAAGGCCACGCTAATTATAAGTCTCAATGACTTAAAAGAAAGCGCTACGGCCCTAGAGGTCCATCGATTCATCGGTGTCGAGCTCGGGCTAAAATTGGAAGATTTGGTGGCTATTCAGTTTGGAATTACTAGGAAAACAGTTTATGTTAAGGTGATAAATGAAGAATTAGTGGAAAAAATTTTGCGGTCGAAAGGGGGGCCCATCGACTTTCCTTCAGAAGCCGATAAGCGGGGAACGGCGACCTTGGAGTCGGCCTCTAGCAGGGCAACCTTTGTTAAGGTGGTCTCACTCCCGCCTGAAGTCCCCAGATTTGAGGTGGAAATGGCCCTCGGAAAATACGGCAAGGTGGTCTCCCACACGGACAACCAGTGGATTGGGCAGGGTCTGTACAAAATCAGTACAGGTACCCGAACAGTCAAGATGTACATTAAGAGCCCCATACCATCATATATCCCTATCGCCGGGTTTAGAGCTGTAATACACTACGACGGGCAAAAGCAAACCTGTTCCAGGTGTGGGAGTGAGGAGCACCTTAGAGTCAAATGCACAATGATGAAGACGAGTACGGCTTATGCGGATGCATTGCGGGGAAAGAAGTCAAACACGGAGGAGGAAATTCCGCTGGTGCCAATTCCGGAGGAAGATAATGGTACTGATGCAATCGGGGAGAATACAGGGGCAGAGGATTCTTTAGAAGGTGAAAAGCGGCGAGGAACTACGCGAGCCCCCCCGACCAGCGAAGATGATGACTCGGGCAGTGACGGACCGGCAGAGGCCAACGGAATCGGGCGTAAGCGGAGGAAGGGGTCAAGGAACAGGGGGCGGGGTAAAAGGATTTCGACTTCCGTTACCCTTAGCAATTTAATGGAGGCCACCGGCGCGGAAGGGGAAACTTGCAACGGGGAACGAGGGGAGAGGGGGAACAGCGAGGCCGGGACTAAGGAGATGGACATTCAGGAGGAGGGGCGAGAAGGAAGTGTGGAAATGCTGGCAGACAAGCTGAGCAATAAAAAAATGGAATGGTTGGTGGGGCATAGTGAATCGGAGCCGGGTCGGGGGAGAGAGAGTGGGGGCAGCCGGGCCTCCGTTGACGCCCCGGGAGGGGAAGTGGCCCCGGGGCTGATTGGCGTGGTGGCGTCGAATGGGGGGGTGGTGGCGGTTTTGGCGGGCGGGACCAGGCAGAAAGAAGGTGAAATGGCAGTGGACCACGGTCTGCAGGGGGCGGAGGCTGAAGCGAGCGGTGACTTCACAGTGGTCGACCGGCGGGCCAGGAGGGTAAAGGAAATCGGAAAGAAGAAAGAGGTGTTGCGCGGCAGCGTCACTGCGGGTGAGCATGGAGAAGAGGCTCGGGGCAGCGCCAGTGAGAGCAGTGTTGCGGACGACCTTGAGGAGAGCACCAGCCGATTCTGGAGGGGGTGCAAAAAGGTGGCGGCGGAGCAAAAGCGGACAAAATGGCCTAGCGGCGACTGCGGCAGTGCTGGACCACGTCCGGCATTGGAGGACTGGGCCGAAAAGTTTGCGTATGTTAAAGAAGGTAAATTTAAAATCACGAATAGGGAATCGAATAATTTGGAAACGGAAAAGCCGCTTTCACCTAAAGCAAATATATAGATTGGAATACCTCCCTACCGAATATCCTTTGAACACCGAAATGGACACAAAACTAAAAATAGGCACGCTAAATGTGTGTGGGATCAGAAGCAAGGAAAGGATAGAAAGAGTTTTTGACCTTTTTCAAAAAGAAGGTCTGGACATCCTTTTGTTGCAAGAGGTCACGGGAAGCGCATATTGGGACTCAGGGCCTGCGCAGATATATATGAATACTATAGAACAGGAAAGAGGCACCGCCATATTGTTAAAAAAAAGCATTATCCCACAAAAGATTACAATGTTACCATCTGGGAGGGCGATGGCCATGTACGTACTCGGAATAAAGATAATCAATGTGTACGGCCCGGCCGGCACTAGGAAATTACAGGAAAGGAGGGAATTCTACACGAGGGACCTCCTCCCCCTTTTGAACGGGTTTCAAGGAATGGCACTCCTAGGCGGGGATTTTAATGCAATAATAGACGAAAAAGACAGCCAAAATAACCGAGAAGGATCAGGGAAATACCCAATATGCGGCCCCCTTAAAGCAATTATAAATAACCTCAGGGCAGTTGACGTAGTAAAACTATCCAACGGCAATGACATCCTCCCGTACACCATTTACGGGGAAAACTGGGCAACCCGGCAGGACCGTTTCTATGCATCCCTCGACATGAAGACCCGTATATCGTCCTATTCGGTGCTTCCAGTAACATGCTCCGATCACTGCGCGGTCCTGATCTCCGTCAAAGGATCCCCGAACAGAACGGGGCCAAAGGCAAGGGCAAAGGAATGGAGGTTGAATACTGAGCTGTTTCACGAACAAGACACCAAAGAAATACTGAGGGAGAACATCCAACTGTGGGTAAAAAAGTGGAGTGGAATGGACCCAATTAAAAGATGGGAGATGACGAAAGTCCATATTAGAAGGCTCTTTGCACATTTGCAAAGAATAAGAGCGGAAGAAACAAGAGAAACCATGCTCTTTTATAGGGAAGCGCTCCAAGAAAGTTTAAAATCTAGGAATAAGGGAAGGAGCAACTGGGAAGAAACTAAAGAACTGAAGAGGAAAATTTTTAGTATTGAACAGCAAAGGGCAAAAATACAATCTTGGCAAAAAAGCAAACTATCCCTGCCAGAGGAAGAGGCCTCTGTTTATTACCTGGGGAGAAGATTAAAGGAGTGCAGAAATAATATATTAAACAACGGAATATTTAATGAAAACGGAAGTAGAATAGAGGAGGAAAGTGAAATGATAGACCATGTATACAACCACTTTGTGGCTCTCCTGTCAGGAAATAACACCACACGAAAGGGTAAGTCACCAGACTCCACGCCACTCCCGACACTCCCAGTGGAAATGGCAGAGAGAATGGCGGAAATATACACGAGAGAGGAGTGTGAGGACGCCCTGAGATGGCTCCCCAAGGGGAGGTCTCCTGGTCCCGACGGAATTCCTTACGAATTCTATGAAGAATTTTGGAAAGATCTGAAAGATATACTGATTCCAGCATTTGAGTCCATTTTCAAAAAAAATATTCTCGCCAAGACCCAAAGTGAGGGAAAAATAGTACTCGTACCGAAAAAGAAAGAACCGAGAGTAATAAATGACTACAGACCTATCACACTCCTGAATGCCGATTATAAAATAATGGCGAAAATCGTGAAAACTAGGCTGAGTGAAGGCCTAGCGACGATAATCGGCCCTGACGAACACATAGTAGGGCAGGGAAAAAATATAATATCAGCACTGACGACCATCAGGGACGTGATAGCGAGCCACGATCATAGGCGGGACGAAGGTCTCAAACTAATAGCGGTTGATCTGGACAAGGCATTTGATAGAGTGGAAGTCTATCACGTACTTGACACCTTGAAAGAGATGGGCTTCCCGGAAATATTCTTGGAAAATATTAAAATGTTCACGAAAAACATCAGTTCAAGAGTAAAATTGAGCGCGGGGGTAGAAACAAGGCCGTTTCCTGTAACAAGATCCATTAGACAAGGATGTCCACTATCAATGACTCTCTTTTCAGTAACACTGGAGCCCCTATTACACCGTCTCCGCAGGATTCTGAAAGGTATCCCTGTGGGGAACGAAAAAATAACCGCGGTAGCGTACGCGGACGATATAACGATCTTCGCCAAAGACCAAACGGAGGTTGACATAATCGAGAAATCGCTAAAAGAATATGAAAACGAAAGCGGGCAAAAGGTGAATGTGGAAAAAACGAAGGCCATGCTAATAAAAGACGTCGACTTCACTGGTACTGGTAAATGGAAAGAGGTAACTTCAGTAGACATCCTCGGAATACCATGGAGAAGAACGTTGACGGACACAACTATCGCAGCATGGGAAAAGACAACGTCAACGATCAAAGGAACTATTGCACAATTGAGAGATAGAAACCTCAATATTTACCAGAAAGTCCTTGCGATCAATGCATTAATATATTCCAAGGCCTGGTTCACTGCACAAATCCTTCCGTTGCCAGATAAAAATGGGGCCGTAATGACCAAAATAGCAATGCAATATCTGTGGAGTGGGCAACTGCTAAGGGTGGCAAAGAGCCAGACCTGTCTCCCCAAGGGCAAAGGAGGCCTAGGGATGATTGATGTGCGGGACAAGGCCATTGCCCTCTACGCAAAAACAGTAATTAACACCTTAACTGGCGACTGTCAACAGTCAAAACATCTATTAAAGGTGGCATTGGATGCACCTAGGCAAGATAGAATTATGACAAAAACTATCAGGACAGTTAAAGACATAGTAGAAAAGATGTCGAGAGAAACGAGAGCAACCACAAAGTCCATCTACAGAATACTGAGAAACGACGACTATTGTCAAATCAATATAGAAAAACACATCGTATCAGTAAACTGGAAGAGAGTCTGGAGAAATATCAACAAAAACAGCATGAACTTAAGGACAAAGAGCGCCTTTTTTCTATTTGCTAACTACATAGTAACAACCCAACAAATCAAAAAAAACCTAAAGCTGTCCGGGAACAACGAATGCGAACACTGCGATGCAGCCGACACGCAAGACCACAGGGTGTTTGAATGCAACATATCAAGACAAAGATGGGGCCTAATAAAAAAAGCTTTTAGAGTATTCAATACATTCGGAGAAAAGAATATAGGTAATAGGAATATAATGCTAATGGACTTCAACCTCTTCCCCAGCGGAAAAATGGAAATTATGTGCTGGCTAATAGGACAACATCTACTGACGGTAAACAAGTGGGTGGAAATAGATATGGGAACTTGGTGGGAGAACGTTAAAAAAGAAAGTAAGAACTTAGAAAAACGGCTACAACCATATTGGAAAATAGTAGAACAACTGGTCACAGAAGAAGGCACGGTGGAAAGTCCGGGGTAAAAAAAGAGGGAATGTTATTGAAGTAATGTATCGACGTATATGGGAAGTAATATAATACTCATAAATGTACCAAACAAAAAAAAAAAAATTTTAAATGTAAATATAATGTCCTAAAGTAAATGTAATAAATATACCCATATATGTGTATTTATAAATAAATAGGAATAAAGTTTTACTGCTTACCAAAGCCTAGTTTGGGCAGTTAAGATTTTGAACTGCTTTCAAGGATGTAACTGCCTGTGTGCCATTGTAACATTTTGATGTAAAATGTAAAAAACTATTATTTTCCATTATTTAAAAAAAAAAAACAATTAATGTATTATTCTATTGACTGTAAAGCACACAACCATGTAATGCAATGTTGGGGCTAGTGCCCTAGAAATAAAGTTATAAAAAAAAAAAAAAAAAAAATACCACGCTGAATTCACCGGTTCTCGTCCGATCACCGAAGTTAAGCAGCATCGGGCCCGGATAGTACTTGGATGGGTGACCGCCTGGGAACACCGGGTGCCGTTGGCTTTCAATATTTTTTTTCCGAAACGAACGTATTTTGAGGCATTCTCTGATGTTTTAAATTTTTTTCAAATAATTTATTTTGTAATGCCAGACATTGCATGCGTGATTTTGAATTGGTATGTTCCCTTTTGACACCATTCCATTTCATCTAGATGCGACCAGCTCTCTTGGGGCAATGCATTGGTGCTGTAGTAACCCGTATCTCTTCCACATTTATCCAAAGTTCGTTTTGAGATGGCAAATTACCTCCGTCTCCCGCCATCATATAGTATGGTCGTGGACGGCCCGATGTATGCAAGCCGTGGGCAAGAAAATAGACGTCGTGTCGCGTCGTTGCAAGTGTTTGCGGGCTTGATATTGCTAAAATAGTTGACTCGAGAGTGGTGGAAATTGCCAACGGCCATACCACGCTGAATACACCGGTTCTCGTCCGATCACCGAAGTTAAGCAGCATCGGGCCCGGATAGTACTTGGATGGGTGACCGCCTGGGAACACCGGGTGCCGTTGGCTTTCAATATTTTTTTTCCGAAACGAACGTATTTTGAGGCATTCTCTGATGTTTTAAATTTTTTTCAAATAATTTATTTTGCAATGCCAGACATTGCATGCGTGATTTTGAATTGGTATGTTCCCTTTTGACACCATTCCATTTCATCTAGATGCGACCAGCTCTCTTGGGGCAATGCATTGGTGCTGTAGTAACCCGTATCTCTTCCACATTTATCCAAAGTTCGTTTTGAGATGGCAAATTACCTCCGTCTCCCGCCATCATATAGTATGGTCGTGGACGGCCCGATGTATGCAAGCCGTGGGCAAGAAAATAGACGTCGTGTCGCGTCGTTGCAAGTGTTTGCGGGCTTGATATTGCTAAAATAGTTGACTCGAGAGTGTTGGAAAATGCCAACGGCCATACCACGCTGAATACACCGGTTCTCGTCCGATCACCGAAGTTAAGCAGCATCGGGCCCGGATAGTACTTGGATGGGTGACCGCCTGGGAACACCGGGTGCCGTTGGCTTTCAATATTTTTTTTCCGAAACGAACGTATTTTGAGGCATTCTCTGATGTTTTAAATTTTTTTCAAATAATTTATTTTGCAATGCCAGACATTGCATGCGTGATTTTGAATTGGTATGTTCCCTTTTGACACCATTCCATTTCATCTAGATGCGACCAGCTCTCTTGGGGCAATGCATTGGTGCTGTAGTAACCCGTATCTCTTCCACATTTATCCAAAGTTCGTTTTGAGATGGCAAATTACCTCCGTCTCCCGCCATCATATAGTATGGTCGTGGACGGCCCGATGTATGCAAGCCGTGGGCAAGAAAATAGACGTCGTGTCGCGTCGTTGCAAGTGTTTGCGGGCTTGATATTGCTAAAATAGTTGACTCGAGAGTGGTGGAAATTGCCAACGGCCATACCACGCTGAATTCACCGGTTCTCGTCCGATCACCGAAGTTAAGCAGCATCGGGCCCGGATAGTACTTGGATGGGTGACCGCCTGGGAACACCGGGTGCCGTTGGCTTTCAATATTTTTTTTCCGAAACGAACGTATTTTGAGGCATTCTCTGATGTTTTTAATTTTTTTCAAATAATTTATTTTGCAATGCCAGACATTGCATGCGTGATTTTGAATTGGTATGTTCCCTTTTGACACCATTCCATTTCATCTAGATGCGACCAGCTCTCTTGGGGCAATGCATTGGTGCTGTAGTAACCCGTATCTCTTCCACATTTATCCAAAGTTCGTTTTGAGATGGCAAATTACCTCCGTCTCCCGCCATCATATAGTATGGTCGTGGACGGCCCGATGTATGCAAGCCGTGGGCAAGAAAATAGACGTCGTGTCGCGTCGTTGCAAGTGTTTGCGGGCTTGATATTGCTAAAATAGTTGACTCGAGAGTGGTTGAAATTGCCAACGGCCATACCACGCTGAATACACCGGTTCTCGTCCGATCACCGAAGTTAAGCAGCATCGGGCCCGGATAGTACTTGGATGGGTGACCGCCTGGGAACACCGGGTGCCGTTGGCTTTCAATATTTTTTTTCCGAAACGAACGTATTTTGAGGCATTCTCTGATGTTTTTAATTTTTTTCAAATAATTTATTTTGCAATGCCAGACATTGCATGCGTGATTTTGAATTGGTATGTTCCCTTTTGACACCATTCCATTTCATCTAGATTCGACCAGCTCTCTTGGGGCAATGCATTGGTGCTGTAGTAACCCGTATCTCTTCCACATTTATCCAAAGTTCGTTTTGAGATGGCAAATTACCTCCGTCTCCCGCCATCATATAGTATGGTCGTGGACGGCCCGATGTATGCAAGCCGTGGGCAAGAAAATAGACGTCGTGTCGCGTCGTTGCAAGTGTTTGCGGGCTTGATATTGCTAAAATAGTTGACTCGAGAGTGGTGGAAATTGCCAACGGCCATACCACGCTGAATACACCGGTTCTCGTCCGATCACCGAAGTTAAGCAGCATCGGGCCCGGATAGTACTTGGATGGGTGACCGCCTGGGAACACCGGGTGCCGTTGGCTTTCAATATTTTTTTTCCGAAACGAACGTATTTTGAGGCATTCTCTGATGTTTTTAATTTTTTTCAAATAATTTATTTTGCAATGCCAGACATTGCATGCGTGATTTTGAATTGGTATGTTCCCTTTTGACACCATTCCATTTCATCTAGATGCGACCAGCTCTCTTGGGGCAATGCATTGGTGCTGTAGTAACCCGTATCTCTTCCACATTTATCCAAAGTTCGTTTTGAGATGGCAAATTACCTCCGTCTCCCGCCATCATATAGTATGGTCGTGGACGGCCCGATGTATGCAAGCCGTGGGCAAGAAAATAGACGTCGTGTCGCGTCGTTGCAAGTGTTTGCGGGCTTGATATTGCTAAAATAGTTGACTCGAGAGTGGTGGAAATTGCCAACGGCCATACCACGCTGAATACACCGGTTCTCGTCCGATCACCGAAGTTAAGCAGCATCGGGCCCGGATAGTACTTGGATGGGTGACCGCCTGGGAACACCGGGTGCCGTTGGCTTTCAATATTTTTTTTCCGAAACGAACGTATTTTGAGGCATTCTCTGATGTTTTTAATTTTTTTCAAATAATTTATTTTGCAATGCCAGACATTGCATGCGTGATTTTGAATTGGTATGTTCCCTTTTGACACCATTCCATTTCATCTAGATGCGACCAGCTCTCTTGGGGCAATGCATTGGTGCTGTAGTAACCCGTATCTCTTCCACATTTATCCAAAGTTCGTTTTGAGATGGCAAATTACCTCCGTCTCCCGCCATCATATAGTATGGTCGTGGACGGCCCGATGTATGCAAGCCGTGGGCAAGAAAATAGACGTCGTGTCGCGTCGTTGCAAGTGTTTGCGGGCTTGATATTGCTAAAATAGTTGACTCGAGAGTGGTGGAAATTGCCAACGGCCATACCACGCTGAATACACCGGTTCTCGTCCGATCACCGAAGTTAAGCAGCATCGGGCCCGGATAGTACTTGGATGGGTGACCGCCTGGGAACACCGGGTGCCGTTGGCTTTCAATATTTTTTTTCCGAAACGAACGTATTTTGAGGCATTCTCTGATGTTTTTAATTTTTTTCAAATAATTTATTTTGCAATGCCACACATTGCATGCGTGATTTTGAATTGGTATGTTCCCTTTTGACACCATTCCATTTCATCTAGATGCGACCAGCTCTCTTGGGGCAATGCATTGGTGCTGTAGTAACCCGTATCTCTTCCACATTTATCCAAAGTTCGTTTTGAGATGGCAAATTACCTCCGTCTCCCGCCATCATATAGTATGGTCGTGGACGGCCCGATGTATGCAAGCCGTGGGCAAGAAAATAGACGTCGTGTCGCGTCGTTGCAAGTGTTTGCGGGCTTGATATTGCTAAAATAGTTGACTCGAGAGTGGTGGAAATTGCCAACGGCCATACCACGCTGAATACACCGGTTCTCGTCCGATCACCGAAGTTAAGCAGCATCGGGCCCGGATAGTACTTGGATGGGTGACCGCCTGGGAACACCGGGTGCCGTTGGCTTTCAATATTTTTTTTCCGAAACGAACGTATTTTGAGGCATTCTCTGATGTTTTTAATTTTTTTCAAATAATTTATTTTGCAATGCCAGACATTGCATGCGTGATTTTGAATTGGTATGTTCCCTTTTGACACCATTCCATTTCATCTAGATGCGACCAGCTCTCTTGGGGCAATGCATTGGTGCTGTAGTAACCCGTATCTCTTCCACATTTATCCAAAGTTCGTTTTGAGATGGCAAATTACCTCCGTCTCCCGCCATCATATAGTATGGTCGTGGACGGCCCGATGTATGCAAGCCGTGGGCAAGAAAATAGACGTCGTGTCGCGTCGTTGCAAGTGTTTGCGGGCTTGATATTGCTAAAATAGTTGACTCGAGAGTGGTGGAAATTGCCAACGGCCATACCACGCTGAATACACCGGTTCTCGTCCGATCACCGAAGTTAAGCAGCATCGGGCCCGGATAGTACTTGGATGGGTGACCGCCTGGGAACACCGGGTGCCGTTGGCTTTCAATATTTTTTTTCCGAAACGAACGTATTTTGAGGCATTCTCTGATGTTTTTAATTTTTTTCAAATAATTTATTTTGCAATGCCAGACATTGCATGCGTGATTTTGAATTGGTATGTTCCATTTTGACACCATTCCATTTCATCTAGATGCGACCAGCTCTCTTGGGGCAATGCATTGGTGCTGTAGTAACCCGTATCTCTTCCACATTTATCCAAAGTTCGTTTTGAGATGGCAAATTACCTCCGTCTCCCGCCATCATATAGTATGGTCGTGGACGGCCCGATGTATGCAAGCCGTGGGCAAGAAAATAGACGTCGTGTCGCGTCGTTGCAAGTGTTTGCGGGCTTGATATTGCTAAAATAGTTTACTCGAGAGTGGTGGAAATTGCCAACGGCCATACCACGCTGAATACACCGGTTCTCGTCCGATCACCGAAGTTAAGCAGCATCGGGCCCGGATAGTACTTGGATGGGTGACCGCCTGGGAACACCGGGTGCCGTTGGCTTTCAATATTTTTTTTCCGAAACGAACGTATTTTGAGGCATTCTCTGATGTTTTAAATTTTTTTCAAATAATTTATTTTGCAATGCCAGACATTGCATGCGTGATTTTGAATTGGTATGTTCCCTTTTGACACAATTCCATTTCATCTAGATGCGACCAGCTCTCTTGGGGCAATGCATTGGTGCTGTAGTAACCCGTATCTCTTCCACATTTATCCAAAGTTCGTTTTGAGATGGCAAATTACCTCCGTCTCCCGCCATCATATAGTATGGTCGTGGACGGCCCGATGTATGCAAGCCGTGGGCAAGAAAATAGACGTCGTGTCGCGTCGTTGCAAGTGTTTGCGGGCTTGATATTGCTAAAATAGTTGACTCGAGAGTGTTGGAAAATGCCAACGGCCATACCACGCTGAATACACCGGTTCTCGTCCGATCACCGAAGTTAAGCAGCATCGGGCCCGGATAGTACTTGGATGGGTGACCGCCTGGGAACACCGGGTGCCGTTGGCTTTCAATATTTTTTTTCCGAAACGAACGTATTTTGAGGCATTCTCTGATGTTTTTAATTTTTTTCAAATAATTTATTTTGCAATGCCAGACATTGCATGCGTGATTTTGAATTGGTATGTTCCCTTTTGACACCATTCCATTTCATCTAGATGCGACCAGCTCTCTTGGGGCAATGCATTGGTGCTGTAGTAACCCGTATCTCTTCCACATTTATCCAAAGTTCGTTTTGAGATGGCAAATTACCTCCGTCTCCCGCCATCATATAGTATGGTCGTGGACGGCCCGATGTATGCAAGCCGTGGGCAAGAAAATAGACGTCGTGTCGCGTCGTTGCTAGTGTTTGCGGGCTTGATATTGCTAAAATAGTTGACTCGAGAGTGGTGGAAATTGCCAACGGCCATACCACGCTGATTACACCGGTTCTCGTCCGATCACCGAAGTTAAGCAGCATCGGGCCCGGATAGTACTTGGATGGGTGACCGCCTGGGAACACCGGGTGCCGTTGGCTTTCAATATTTTTTTTCCGAAACGAACGTATTTTGAGGCATTCTCTGATGTTTTAAATTTTTTTCAAATAATTTATTTTGCAATGCCAGACATTGCATGCGTGATTTTGAATTGGTATGTTCCCTTTTGACACCATTCCATTTCATCTAGATGCGACCAGCTCTCTTGGGGCAATGCATTGGTGCTGTAGTAACCCGTATCTCTTCCACATTTATCCAAAGTTCGTTTTGAGATGGCAAATTACCTCCGTCTCCCGCCATCATATAGTATGGTCGTGGACGGCCCGATGTATGCAAGCCGTGGGCAAGAAAATAGACGTCGTGTCGCGTCGTTGCAAGTGTTTGCGGGCTTGATATTGCTAAAATAGTTGACTCGAGAGTGTTGGAAAATGCCAACGGCCATACCACGCTGAATACACCGGTTCTCGTCCGATCACCGAAGTTAAGCAGCATCGGGCCCGGATAGTACTTGGATGGGTGACCGCCTGGGAACACCGGGTGCCGTTGGCTTTCAATATTTTTTTTCCGAAACGAACGTATTTTGAGGCATTCTCTGATGTTTTTAATTTTTTTCAAATAATTTATTTTGCAATGCCAGACATTGCATGCGTGATTTTGAATTGGTATGTTCCCTTTTGACACCATTCCATTTCATCTAGATGCGACCAGCTCTCTTGGGGCAATGCATTGGTGCTGTAGTAACCCGTATCTCTTCCACATTTATCCAAAGTTCGTTTTGAGATGGCAAATTACCTCCGTCTCCCGCCATCATATAGTATGGTCGTGGACGGCCCGATGTATGCAAGCCGTGGGCAAGAAAATAGACGTCGTGTCGCGTCGTTGCAAGTGTTTGCGGGCTTGATATTGCTAAAATAGTTGACTCGAGAGTGGTGGAAATTGCCAACGGCCATACCACGCTGAATACACCGGTTCTCGTCCGATCACCGAAGTTAAGCAGCATCGGGCCCGGATAGTACTTGGATGGGTGACCGCCTGGGAACACCGGGTGCCGTTGGCTTTCAATATTTTTTTTCCGAAACGAACGTATTTTGAGGCATTCTCTGATGTTTTTAATTTTTTTCAAATAATTTATTTTGCAATGCCAGACATTGCATGCGTGATTTTGAATTGGTATGTTCCCTTTTGACACCATTCCATTTCATCTAGATGCGACCAGCTCTCTTGGGGCAATGCATTGGTGCTGTAGTAACCCGTATCTCTTCCACATTTATCCAAAGTTCGTTTTGAGATGGCAAATTACCTCCGTCTCCCGCCATCATATAGTATCGTCGTGGACGGCCCGATGTATGCAAGCCGTGGGCAAGAAAATAGACGTCGTGTCGCGTCGTTGCAAGTGTTTGCGGGCTTGATATTGCTAAAATAGTTGACTCGAGAGTGGTGGAAATTGCCAACGGCCATACCACGCTGAATACACCGGTTCTCGTCCGATCACCGAAGTTAAGCAGCATCGGGCCCGGATAGTACTTGGATGGGTGACCGCCTGGGAACACCGGGTGCCGTTGGCTTTCAATATTTTTTTTCCGAAACGAACGTATTTTGAGGCATTCTCTGATGTTTTTAATTTTTTTCAAATAATTTATTTTGCAATGCCAGACATTGCATGCGTGATTTTGAATTGGTATGTTCCCTTTTGACACCATTCCATTTCATCTAGATGCGACCAGCTCTCTTGGGGCAATGCATTGGTGCTGTAGTAACCCGTATCTCTTCCACATTTATCCAAAGTTCGTTTTGAGATGGCAAATTACCTCCGTCTCCCGCCATCATAAAGTATGGTCGTGGACGGCCCGATGTATGCAAGCCGTGGGCAAGAAAATAGACGTCGTGTCGCGTCGTTGCAAGTGTTTGCGGGCTTGATATTGCTAAAATAGTTGACTCGAGAGTGTTGGAAAATGCCAACGGCCATACCACGCTGAATACACCGGTTCTCGTCCGATCACCGAAGTTAAGCAGCATCGGGCCCGGATAGTACTTGGATGGGTGACCGCCTGGGAACACCGGGTGCCGTTGGCTTTCAATATTTTTTTTCCGAAACGAACGTATTTTGAGGCATTCTCTGATGTTTTAAATTTTTTTCAAATAATTTATTTTGCAATGCCAGACATTGCATGCGTGATTTTGAATTGGTATGTTCCCTTTTGACACCATTCCATTTCATCTAGATGCGACCAGCTCTCTTGGGGCAATGCATTGGTGCTGTAGTAACCCGTATCTCTTCCACATTTATCCAAAGTTCGTTTTGAGATGGCAAATTACCTCCGTCTCCCGCCATCATATAGTATGGTCGTGGACGGCCCGATGTATGCAAGCCGTGGGCAAGAAAATAGACGTCGTGTCGCGTCGTTGCAAGTGTTTGCGGGCTTGATATTGCTAAAATAGTTGACTCGAGAGTGGTGGAAATTGCCAACGGCCATACCACGCTGAATACACCGGTTCTCGTCCGATCACCGAAGTTAAGCAGCATCGGGCCCGGATAGTACTTGGATGGGTGACCGCCTGGGAACACCGGGTGCCGTTGGCTTTCAATATTTTTTTTCCGAAACGAACGTATTTTGAGGCATTCTCTGATGTTTTTAATTTTTTTCAAATAATTTATTTTGCAATGCCAGACATTGCATGCGTGATTTTGAATTGGTATGTTCCCTTTTGACACCATTCCATTTCATCTAGATGCGACCAGCTCTCTTGGGGCAATGCATTGGTGCTGTAGTAACCCGTATCTCTTCCACATTTATCCAAAGTTCGTTTTGAGATGGCAAATTACCTCCGTCTCCCGCCATCATATAGTATGGTCGTGGACGGCCCGATGTATGCAAGCCGTGGGCAAGAAAATAGACGTCGTGTCGCGTCGTTGCAAGTGTTTGCGGGCTTGATATTGCTAAAATAGTTGACTCGAGAGTGGTGGAAATTGCCAACGGCCATACCACGCTGAATACACCGGTTCTCGTCCGATCACCGAAGTTAAGCAGCATCGGGCCCGGATAGTACTTGGATGGGTGACCGCCTGGGAACACCGGGTGCCGTTGGCTTTCAATATTTTTTTTCCGAAACGAACGTATTTTGAGGCATTCTCTGATGTTTTTAATTTTTTTCAAATAATTTATTTTGCAATGCCAGACATTGCATGCGTGATTTTGAATTGGTATGTTCCCTTTTGACACCATTCCATTTCATCTAGATGCGACCAGCTCTCTTGGGGCAATGCATTGGTGCTGTAGTAACCCGTATCTCTTCCACATTTATCCAAAGTTCGTTTTGAGATGGCAAATTACCTCCGTCTCCCGCCATCATATAGTATGGTCGTGGACGGCCCGATGTATGCAAGCCGTGGGCAAGAAAATAGACGTCGTGTCGCGTCGTTGCAAGTGTTTGCGGGCTTGATATTGCTAAAATAGTTGACTCGAGAGTGTTGGAAAATGCCAACGGCCATACCACGCTGAATACACCGGTTCTCGTCCGATCACCGAAGTTAAGCAGCATCGGGCCCGGATAGTACTTGGATGGGTGACCGCCTGGGAACACCGGGTGCCGTTGGCTTTCAATATTTTTTTTCCGAAACGAACGTATTTTGAGGCATTCTCTGATGTTTTAAATTTTTTTCAAATAATTTATTTTGCAATGCCAGACATTGCATGCGTGATTTTGAATTGGTATGTTCCCTTTTGACACCATTCCATTTCATCTAGATGCGACCAGCTCTCTTGGGGCAATGCATTGGTGCTGTAGTAACCCGTATCTCTTCCACATTTATCCAAAGTTCGTTTTGAGATGGCAAATTACCTCCGTCTCCCGCCATCATATAGTATGGTCGTGGACGGCCCGATGTATGCAAGCCGTGGGCAAGAAAATAGACGTCGTGTCGCGTCGTTGCAAGTGTTTGCGGGCTTGATATTGCTAAAATAGTTGACTCGAGAGTGGTGGAAATTGCCAACGGCCATACCATCAGCGTCTAGCAGGGCAAGCTTTGTTAAGGTGGTGGGGCTCCCCCCAGAAATCCCAAAATTCGAGGTGGAGACGGAATTAGGCAAATATGGAAGAGTGGTATCATACGCGGTAAACAAATGGATAGGCCCTGGGCTATACCCGATCAGCACTGGAACGCGGAATGTGAAAATGTATTTAAAGTCCCCGATTCCGTCATATATCCCGATAGCTGGTCACAGGGCGGTCATACACTACGAGGGACAACAGCAAACGTGCTCGAGATGCGGAAGCACAAACCATCTGCGATTGAATTGCACAATGCCAACCACAATCACGGCGTACGCCGACGCACTGAGGGGGAAAAAGCAAGCGGCAGAAGAGGAGGCGGTGCTGCCGACGAGAATGGAAGAGGACCGAGGAGTGGAGGAGATTCCCTTGGAGCAGGAGGAGGAGGTCAACCCAAGGATGAGGGTAGAGAAACGCAGGGAGAAGGAAGGACCAACCTACCACCCAGGAACGTCGAGCGAGGAAGACGTCGCCGGAAACGACGCTATTGCCGAGGGAGCGGGAAACGGGAGAAAGAGGAGGAAAGGGTCGAACACGAGAGGGCGGGGGAAAAGGATATCGATAGACGTAGCCCGTGGAAAGGAAACGGAGAGATCAACCATCACGAGGGAGGAAAGGTGTGATCCCTGTGCAGATCAGAGTAAGATTCAAGAGGGGAATAATGGGGGAGGAATCAAAATGGCCGTAGCAGTAGAAGAAGAATCAAAAGAAACCGGAGAACCCGATTCAATCGAGGGCGGTGATCGACGGCTTGCGGGGGAAGACAAGAAATTGGTCATGGCGCAAGAGAAGCAAATAGGAAGAAATCTAGACATGGTAACCCCTTTTAGCGACAAGGGTCTCGGGAAAGGGTTATCTGTGACGTTACGCGAAGGGGAGGGCAAACAGCATGAGGAAGAGGCTGAGGAGCGGAGGAGGGAAGAAGACCCGGAGGACAACGCGTCGACCAGCGGTCACCCCTGGAGGGAGGTGGAGGGACGTCGGAAGCGCGGTGGTGGCGAGGATGACAGCGGGAGGAAGTTTGGGCTCGGCGGGGACGAGAGCGAGGACTCCGACGCCAAGGACAACGGGAGCAGCGACACCGGGGACCAGGACGAGGCCCCGAGGAGATCCGGGAGAGGGGGCAAGGCGGAAACGACCGAGCAGAGACAGAAGACGAAGAAGAAGGACAAAGGAAAGAACAGCCTAAGCGTCGGACTCCAGGAGATAGCGGTGAGGTACGCATATATGAAGGAAGCCAAATGGAAAAGGGATGCAAAAAATACAGGGAATGATAAGGGGAAGCAAATGGGAACCCCGAATCCGGAATCCCAATGAATTACACATTGAACCCAAAATTGAGAATAGGCACGCTTAATGTATGTGGGGTTACAAGTAAAAACAGAATAGAAAAAGTATTCGACCTATTTAAAAGAGAAGACCTGGACATCCTACTATTGCAAGAGGTCATGGTGAGTGTACATTGGGAAACGGGCCCGGCGGAGATCTATATAAACAACCAAGAGCGGGAAAGAGGCACTGCGATCATGTTAAAAAGAAACATCACCGGAGAAAAAATGACAATGCTACCATCCGGGAGGGCGATGGCCATGACGATCCTTGGGATAAGGATAATAAATGTGTACGGCCCGGCCGGCACCAGGAAACTTCAGGAGAGGAGGGAATTTTACTCGCGGGACCTCCTGCCCCTGCTGAGCGACTTCCAAGGAATGGCACTGTTAGGGGGTGATTTTAACGCAATCATAGACGAGAAAGATAGCCAAAACAACGATGGAGGAGGAGCAAAATACCCACTGTGTGGTCCCCTAAAATCGATAGTTAAAAACCTCAGAGCCACTGACGCAAACAGATTAACAAGCACAAAAGATAACCTTCCGTACACCATCTACGGCGACAAATGGGCAACAAGGCAGGACCGCTTTTACGCATCCTACGACTTGAAAACCCATATATCCTCCTATGCGGTTCTTCCAGTGGCATGCTCCGACCACTGCGCAGTTATTATATCGGTCGATGGATCCCAAAGCAGGACGAGGCATCAGCCAAGGAAAAAGGAGTGGAGGATGAACGTCGAGCTGCTATATGAGAAAGACACCAGAGCCATACTGAAAGAAAACATCCAGCGATGGGAGGAAAGCTGGAGAGGATTGGATCCAAGCGAAAGGTGGGAAAACTCCAAAGTAAAAATAAGAAACCTTTTCGCACAACTGCACAGGGAGAGAGCCGAAGAAATCAGGGAAACCATGGCTTTTTACAGAGAAGCGCTCGAGGAGAGCCTAAAGACGAGAGAAAGGGAACGGAGCAACTGGGGGGAGATAAAAGAACTAAAAAGGAAAATCTTCGGAATGGAAGAGGAAAGGGCGAAAATATCAACATGGCACAGAAGCAAAATATGTTTGCCAGAAGAACATGCCTCGGTGTATTATCTGGGGAGGAGGTTAAAGGATTGCGCCAACAACTTACTCAAAAACGGCATTTTGAACGAGAACGGAACGAGGTTAAAAGAAGAGAGAGAAATCATAGAGCATGTATGCCACCATTTTGAGACTCTCCTTTCTGGGGAGGACACATCACTCAAGGAAGAGACAGAAAATCTCACGCCACTCCCCCAACTGCCAGTGGAGGTGGCAGAGAGGATGGCGGAAAGAATCACAAGGGAGGAGTGCGAGGATGCTATGAGATGGCTCCCCAAGGGGAGGTCCCCGGGTACCGACGGTATCCCTTTTGAATTCTACGTAGAATTCTGGGAAGAGCTGAAGGATTTAATCATTCCAGCGATAGAGAACATCCTCCAAAATGGCACCCTCACCACGACCCAAAGAGAGGGGAAAATTGTCCTAGTGCCGAAAAGAAAAGAGCCAAGGAGCCTAAATGACTACAGACCCATCACCCTCCTCAACGCCGATTACAAGGTAGTAGCTAAAATCGTTAAAACCAGACTCAACGAAGCCGTGGAAAAGATAATCGGGCCAGACCAACACATAGTAGGAAAGGGGAGGAACATTGTAACGGCGCTGACAACGATCAGAGACGCAATCGCGAGCCACGAGAGCAGGCAGGGCGCGGGCCTTAAACTGGTAGCGGTAGATATTGAGAAGGCTTTCGACAGGGTGAACATAAACCACGTATTGAACACATTAAAGAGGATGGGATTCCCCGAAAAGTTTTTGAATACAATAAAAATGTTCACGAACAACATCACGTCGAAAGTAAAATTGAGCGCGGGGGCCGAAACAAAGTCGTTCCCCGTGAGAAGATCAATCAGACAAGGCTGTCCGCTTTCGATGCTTCTGTTCTCTATATCACTGGAGCCCCTGCTACATAGTCTTCGCAGAAACATTAAAGGAATCCCGGCGGGGAACGGAAAAGTGTCCGCGGTGGCTTATGCGGACGACGTAACGATCTTCGCCCAAGATCAAGCGGAAATTCATGTAATAGGGAAATCATTAAAGGAATATGAGGAGGAAAGCGGGCAAAAAGTAAACATGGAAAAGACAAAGGCCTTGACAATAAAAGACGCCGACTTCACCGCGACCAGTGAATGGAAAGAGGTGACCTCGATGGACATTCTGGGCATTCCATGGAGTAGGACTTCCACGGAGACGACAAACGCAGTATGGGAAAAGGCAACGAGAATGATAAAAGGAACATTAGCGCAATTGAGAGACAGGGACCTAAACATACATCAGAAAGTCCTTGCGATAAACGCATTGTTATTATCCAAGGCATGGTACGCCGCACTGATTTTCCCGTTGCCAGAAAAACATGGGGCTCTATTGACGAAAATAGCAACGCAATACCTTTGGGGAGGGCATTTGCTAAGAGTAGCAAAGAGCCAGGCCTGTCTACCCAAGGGGAAGGGGGGCCTAGGGCTGATCGACGTGCGGGACAAAGCCCTGGCACTCTATGCAAAGACAGTAATAAACATCCTATCCGACGACTGTCAACATTCAAAAGATCTGCTAAAGGCGGCATGGGGTGCACCAGGGCAGGATAGACTGCTGATGAAAACTATCAGGAAAGTTAAGGACTTAGTAGAAAAGATGCCGAGAGGAGTGACAGCCACCACCAAGTGCCTTTACCGACAACTCAGAAGCGACGACAACCACCGAATCAACATCGAAAAGCACATCCTATCGGTAAATTGGAAGAGAGTGTGGAAGAACATCAACGAAATAGCCATGACCCTAAGGACAAAGAGCGTCCTATTCCTATTCGCAAACTATATAGTGACCACCCAGCAAGTGAAACAAAACATGTATCTAACAAGCAGGAACGAATGCGAATACTGTGACAAAGCCGACACACAAGACCACAGGGTGTTCGAATGCACCATCTCAAGGAGGAGGTGGTGCCTAATAAAAAGAACATTTAGAGAATTAAACACCTTTGGAGAAAAGGAGATAGGAAATAGGAATATGATGATTCTGGATTTCAACATCTTTCCCCGCGTGAAAATGGAAACAATGTGCTGGCTGATTGGACAGCACCTTCTTACGGTACACAAGTGGGTTAAAATAGATATAGAAAGTTGGTGGGAACAAGTGAAAAAAGAGAGCAAAAACCTACCGGGCCGATTACAGCCATATTGGAAGAAAGTAGAACAAATGGTAAAAAAAGAAGTCATGAAAGAATAACAAGTTTAAAGAAAATTGGTCTTGGACTCAATGTAAACTGTCATGTATGCAAGGAAATATATTACCGATAACAAGTATGTGAATAAAGGGAATACGTTCAATAAATAAGAGCAGATAATAATGTAAACAATGTATCATTAATGTTTAACTGTGAAAAAAAGACGCAAAGGGGATGTTTAAAAAAAATTTGACTATTTATAATTGGCTTGATTTCATTGTAATCATTTTGTTCCCTATAAAGGATCTTGTATTGTTAATTCAAGTAAGGAAAATGTTCCCTAAGTTATGTGACGGTGAACACTTTCCGAATGCTTATAGTTCATAAGTGGTTCATACTTATATCATCCTTTGTTTAGAATTGTTCAATTGTGAAAATGTTCAATCTGTGGTCTTATGCACGCTTAAGATGGTGCACATGGTGTTAAATAACTATGTCTGTGAATGGAAATACATGCAATAAAAAAAAAAAAAAATACCACGCTGAATACACCGGTTCTCGTCCGATCACCGAAGTTAAGCAGCATCGGGCCCGGATAGTACTTGGATGGGTGACCGCCTGGGAACACCGGGTGCCGTTGGCTTTCAATATTTTTTTTCCGAAACGAACGTATTTTGAGGCATTCTCTGATGTTTTTAATTTTTTTCAAATAATTTATTTTGCAATGCCAGACATTGCATGCGTGATTTTGAATTGGTATGTTCCCTTTTGACACCATTCCATTTCATCTAGATGCGACCAGCTCTCTTGGGGCAATGCATTGGTGCTGTAGTAACCCGTATCTCTTCCACATTTATCCAAAGTTCGTTTTGAGATGGCAAATTACCTCCGTCTCCCGCCATCATATAGTATGGTCGTGGACGGCCCGATGTATGCAAGCCGTGGGCAAGAAAATAGACGTCGTGTCGCGTCGTTGCAAGTGTTTGCGGGCTTGATATTGCTAAAATAGTTGACTCGAGAGTGTTGGAAAATGCCAACGGCCATCCCACGCTGAATACACCGGTTCTCGTCCGATCACCGAAGTTAAGCAGCATCGGGCCCGGATAGTACTTGGATGGGTGACCGCCTGGGAACACCGGGTGCCGTTGGCTTTCAATATTTTTTTTCCGAAACGAACGTATTTTGAGGCATTCTCTGATGTTTTTAATTTTTTTCAAATAATTTATTTTGCAATGCCAGACATTGCATGCGTGATTTTGAATTGGTATGTTCCCTTTTGACACCATTCCATTTCATCTAGATGCGACCAGCTCTCTTGGGGCAATGCATTGGTGCTGTAGTAACCCGTATCTCTTCCACATTTATCCAAAGTTCGTTTTGAGATGGCAAATTACCTCCGTCTCCCGCCATCATATAGTATGGTCGTGGACGGCCCGATGTATGCAAGCCGTGGGCAAGAAAATAGACGTCGTGTCGCGTCGTTGCAAGTGTTTGCGGGCTTGATATTGCTAAAATAGTTGACTCGAGAGTGGTGGAAATTGCCAACGGCCATACCACGCTGAATTCACCGGTTCTCGTCCGATCACCGAAGTTAAGCAGCATCGGGCCCGGATAGTACTTGGATGGGTGACCGCCTGGGAACACCGGGTGCCGTTGGCTTTCAATATTTTTTTTCCGAAACGAACGTATTTTGAGGCATTCTCTGATGTTTTTAATTTTTTTCAAATAATTTATTTTGCAATGCCAGACATTGCATGCGTGATTTTGAATTGGTATGTTCCCTTTTGACACCATTCCATTTCATCTAGATGCGACCAGCTCTCTTGGGGCAATGCATTGGTGCTGTAGTAACCCGTATCTCTTCCACATTTATCCAAAGTTCGTTTTGAGATGGCAAATTACCTCCGTCTCCCGCCATCATATAGTATGGTCGTGGACGGCCCGATGTATGCAAGCCGTGGGCAAGAAAATAGACGTCGTGTCGCGTCGTTGCAAGTGTTTGCGGGCTTGATATTGCTAAAATAGTTGACTCGAGAGTGGTGGAAATTGCCAACGGCCATACCACGCTGAATACACCGGTTCTCGTCCGATCACCGAAGTTAAGCAGCATCGGGCCCGGATAGTACTTGGATGGGTGACCGCCTGGGAACACCGGGTGCCGTTGGCTTTCAATATTTTTTTTCCGAAACGAACGTATTTTGAGGGATTCTCTGATGTTTTTAATTTTTTTCAAATAATTTATTTTGCAATGCCAGACATTGCATGCGTGATTTTGAATTGGTATGTTCCCTTTTGACACCATTCCATTTCATCTAGATGCGACCAGCTCTCTTGGGGCAATGCATTGGTGCTGTAGTAACCCGTATCTCTTCCACATTTATCCAAAGTTCGTTTTGAGATGGCAAATTACCTCCGTCTCCCGCCATCATATAGTATGGTCGTGGACGGCCCGATGTATGCAAGCCGTGGGCAAGAAAATAGACGTCGTGTCGCGTCGTTGCAAGTGTTTGCGGGCTTGATATTGCTAAAATAGTTGACTCGAGAGTGGTGGAAATTGCCAACGGCCATACCACGCTGAATACACCGGTTCTCGTCCGATCACCGAAGTTAAGCAGCATCGGGCCCGGATAGTACTTGGATGGGTGACCGCCTGGGAACACCGGGTGCCGTTGGCTTTCAATATTTTTTTTCCGAAACGAACGTATTTTGAGGCATTCTCTGATGTTTTTAATTTTTTTCAAATAATTTATTTTGCAATGCCAGACATTGCATGCGTGATTTTGAATTGGTATGTTCCCTTTTGACACCATTCCATTTCATCTAGATGCGACCAGCTCTCTTGGGGCAATGCATTGGTGCTGTAGTAACCCGTATCTCTTCCACATTTATCCAAAGTTCGTTTTGAGATGGCAAATTACCTCCGTCTCCCGCCATCATATAGTATGGTCGTGGACGGCCCGATGTATGCAAGCCGTGGGCAAGAAAATAGACGTCGTGTCGCGTCGTTGCAAGTGTTTGCGGGCTTGATATTGCTAAAATAGTTGACTCGAGAGTGGTGGAAATTGCCAACGGCCATACCACGCTGAATACACCGGTTCTCGTCCGATCACCGAAGTTAAGCAGCATCGGGCCCGGATAGTACTTGGATGGGTGACCGCCTGGGAACACCGGGTGCCGTTGGCTTTCAATATTTTTTTTCCGAAACGAACGTATTTTGAGGCATTCTCTGATGTTTTTAATTTTTTTCAAATAATTTATTTTGCAATGCCAGACATTGCATGCGTGATTTTGAATTGGTATGTTCCCTTTTGACACCATTCCATTTCATCTAGATGCGACCAGCTCTCTTGGGGCAATGCATTGGTGCTGTAGTAACCCGTATCTCTTCCACATTTATCCAAAGTTCGTTTTGAGATGGCAAATTACCTCCGTCTCCCGCCATCATATAGTATGGTCGTGGACGGCCCGATGTATGCAAGCCGTGGGCAAGAAAATAGACGTCGTGTCGCGTCGTTGCAAGTGTTTGCGGGCTTGATATTGCTAAAATAGTTGACTCGAGAGTGGTGGAAATTGCCAACGGCCATACCACGCTGAATACACCGGTTCTCGTCCGATCACCGAAGTTAAGCAGCATCGGGCCCGGATAGTACTTGGATGGGTGACCGCCTGGGAACACCGGGTGCCGTTGGCTTTCAATATTTTTTTTCCGAAACGAACGTATTTTGAGGCATTCTCTGATGTTTTTAATTTTTTTCAAATAATTTATTTTGCAATGCCAGACATTGCATGCGTGATTTTGAATTGGTATGTTCCCTTTTGACACCATTCCATTTCATCTAGATGCGACCAGCTCTCTTGGGGCAATGCATTGGTGCTGTAGTAACCCGTATCTCTTCCACATTTATCCAAAGTTCGTTTTGAGATGGCAAATTACCTCCGTCTCCCGCCATCATATAGTATGGTCGTGGACGGCCCGATGTATGCAAGCCGTGGGCAAGAAAATAGACGTCGTGTCGCGTCGTTGCAAGTGTTTGCGGGCTTGATATTGCTAAAATAGTTGACTCGAGAGTGGTGGAAAATGCCAACGGCCATACCACGCTGAATACACCGGTTCTCGTCCGATCACCGAAGTTAAGCAGCATCGGGCCCGGATAGTACTTGGATGGGTGACCGCCTGGGAACACCGGGTGCCGTTGGCTTTCAATATTTTTTTTCCGAAACGAACGTATTTTGAGGCATTCTCTGATGTTTTAAATTTTTTTCAAATAATTTATTTTGCAATGCCAGACATTGCATGCGTGATTTTGAATTGGTATGTTCCCTTTTGACACCATTCCATTTCATCTAGATGCGACCAGCTCTCTTGGGGCAATGCATTGGTGCTGTAGTAACCCGTATCTCTTCCACATTTATCCAAAGTTCGTTTTGAGATGGCAAATTACCTCCGTCTCCCGCCATCATATAGTATGGTCGTGGACGGCCCGATGTATGCAAGCCGTGGGCAAGAAAATAGACGTCGTGTCGCGTCGTTGCAAGTGTTTGCGGGCTTGATATTGCTAAAATAGTTGACTCGAGAGTGGTGGAAAATGCCAACGGCCATACCACGCTGAATACACCGGTTCTCGTCCGATCACCGAAGTTAAGCAGCATCGGGCCCGGATAGTACTTGGATGGGTGACCGCCTGGGAACACCGGGTGCCGTTGGCTTTCAATATTTTTTTTCCGAAACGAACGTATTTTGAGGCATTCTCTGATGTTTTTAATTTTTTTCAAATAATTTATTTTGCAATGCCAGACATTGCATGCGTGATTTTGAATTGGTATGTTCCCTTTTGACACCATTCCATTTCATCTAGATGCGACCAGCTCTCTTGGGGCAATGTATTGGTGCTGTAGTATCGTAATCTTCCACATTTATCCAAAGTTCGTTTTAAGATGGCAAATTACCTCCGTCTCCCGCCATCATATGGTCGTGGACGGCCCGATGTACTATATGCAAGCCGTGGGCAAGAAAATAGACGTCGTTACAAGTGTTTGCGGGCTTGATATTGCTAAAATAGTTGACTCGAGAGGGGTGGAAATTGCCAACGGCCATACCACGCTGAATACACCGGTTCTCGTCCGATCACCGAAGTTAAGCAGCATCGGGCCCGGATAGCACTTGGATGGGTGACCGCCTGGGAACACCGGGTGCCGTTGGCTTTCAATATTTTTTTTCCGAAACGAACGTATTTTGAGGCATTCTCTGATGTTTTTAATTTTTTTCAAATAATTTATTTTGCAATGCCAGACATTGCATGCGTGATTTTGAATTGGTATGTTCCCTTTTGACACCATTCCATTTCATCTAGATGCGACCAGCTCTCTTGGGGCAATGTATTGGTGCTGTAGTATCGTAATCTTCCACATTTATCCAAAGTTCGTTTTAAGATGGCAAATTACCTCCGTCTCCCGCCATCATATGGTCGTGGACGGCCCGATGTACTATATGCAAGCCGTGGGCAAGAAAATAGACGTCGTTACAAGTGTTTGCGGGCTTGATATTGCTAAAATAGTTGACTCGAGAGTGGTGGAAATTGCCAACGGCCAAATAAAGGGAACGATAAGGGGAAGCAAATGGGAACCCCGAATCCGAAATCCCAATGAATTACACATTGAACCCAAAATTGAGAATAGGCACGCTTAATGTATGTGGGGTTACAAGTAAAAACAGAATAGAAAAAGTATTCGACTTATTTAAAAGAGAAGACCTGGACATCCTACTATTGCAAGAGGTCATGGAGAGTGTACATTGGCAAAGGGGGCCGGCGGAGATCTATATAAACAACCGAGATCGGGAAAGAGGCACTGCGATCATGTTAAAAAGAAACATCACCGGAGAAAAAATGACAATGCTACCATCCGGGAGGGCGATGGCCATGACGATCCTTGGGATAAGGATAATAAATGTGTACGGCCCGGCCGGCACCAGAAAACTGCAGGCGAGGAGGGAATTTTACTCGCGGGACCTCCTGCCCCTGCTGAACGACTTCCAAGGAATGGCACTGTTAGGGGGTGATTTTAACGCAATCATAGACGAGAAAGATAGCCAAAACAACGAAGGAGGAGGAGCGAAATACCCACTGTGCGGTCCCCTAAAATCGATAGTTAAAAACCTCAGAGCCACTGACGCAAACAGATTAACAAGCAGAAAAGATAACCTTCCGTACACCATCTACGGCGACAAATGGGCAACAAGGCAGGACCGCTTTTACGCATCCTACGACTTGAAAACCCATATATCCTCCTATGCGGTTCTTCCAGTGGCATGCTCCGACCACTGCGCAGTTATTATATCGGTCGATGGATCCCAAAGCAGGACGAGCCTTCAGCCAAGGAAAAAGGAGTGGAGGATGAACGTCGAGCTGCTATATGAGGAAGACACCAGAGCCATACTGAAAGAAAACATCCAGCGATGGGAGGAAAGCTGGAGAGGATTGGACCCAAGCGAAAGGTGGGAAAACTCCAAAGTAAAAATAAGAAACCTTTTCGCACAACTGCACAGGGAGAGAGCCGAAGAAATCAGAGAAACCATGGCTTTTTACAGAGAAGCCCTCGAGGAGAGCCTAAAGACGAGAGAGAGGGAACGGAGCAACTGGGGGGAGATAAAAGAACTAAAACGGAAAATCTTCGGAATGGAAGAGGAAAGGGCGAAAATATCAACATGGCACAGAAGCAAAATATGTTTGCCAGAAGAACATGCCTCGGTGTACTATCTGGGGAGGAGGTTAAAGGATTGCGCCAACAACTTACTCAAAAACGGCATTTTGAACGAGAACGGAACGAGGTTAAAAGGAGAAAGAGAAATCATAGAGCATGTATGCCACCATTTCGAGACTCTCCTATCTGGGGATGACACATCACTCAAGGAAGAGACAGAAAATCTCATGCCACTCCCCCAACTGCCAGTGGAGGTGGCAGAGAGAATGGCGGAAAGAATCACAAGGGAGGAGTGCGAGGATGCTATGAGATGGCTCCCCAAGGGGAGGTCCCCGGGTACCGACGGTATCCCTTTTGAATTCTACGTAGAATTCCGGGAAGAGCTGAAGGATTTAATCATTCCAGCGAAAGAGAACATCCTCCAAAAAGGCAACCTCACCATGACCCAAAGAGAGGGAAAAATTGTCCTAGTGCCGAAAAGAAAAGATCCAAGGAGCCTAAATGACTACAGACCCATCACCCTCCTCAACGCCGATTACAAGGTAGTAGCTAAAATCGTTAAAACCAGACTCAACGAAGCCGTAGAAAAGATAATCGGACCAGACCAACACATAGTAGGAAAGGGGAGAAACATTGTAACGGCGCTGACAACGATCAGAGACGCAATCGCGAGCCACGAGAGCAGGCAGGGCGCGGGCCTTAAACTGGTAGCGGTAGATATTGAGAAGGCATTCGACAGGGTGAACATAAACCACGTAGTGAACACATTAAAGAGGATGGGCTTCCCCGAAAAGTTTTTGAATACAATAAAAATGTTCACGAACAACATCACGTCGAAAGTAAAATTGAGCGCGGGGGCCGAAACAAAGTCGTTCCCCGTGAGAAGATCAATCAGACAAGGCTGCCCGCTTTCGATGCTTCTGTTCTCTATATCACTGGAGCCCCTGCTACATAGCCTTCGCAGAAACATTAAAGGAATCCCGGCGGGGAACGGAAAAGTGTCCGCGGTGGCTTATGCGGACGACGTAACGATCTTCGCCCAAGATCAAGCGGAAATTCATGTAATAGGGAAATCATTAAAGGAATATGAGGAGGAAAGCGGGCAAAAAGTAAACATGGAAAAGACAAAGGCCTTGACAATAAAAGACGCCGACTTCACCGCGACCAGTGAATGGAAAGAAGTGACCTCGATGGACATTCTGGGCATCCCATGGAGTAGGACTTCCACGGAGACGGCAAACGCAGTATGGGAAAAGGCAACGGGAATGATAAAAGGAACATTAGCGCAATTGAGAGACAGGGACCTAAACATACATCAGAAAGTCCTTGCGATAAACGCATTGTTATTATCCAAGGCATGGTACGCCGCACTGATTTTCCCGTTGCCAGAAAAACATGGGGCTCTGTTGACGAAAATAGCAACGCAATACCTTTGGGGAGGGCATTTGCTAAGAGTAGCAAAGAGCCAGGCCTGTCTCCCCAAGGGGAAGGGGGGCCTAGGGCTGATCGACGTGCGGGACAAAGCCCTGGCACTCTATGCAAAGACAGTAATTAACATCCTATCAGACGACTGTCAACATTCAAAAGATCTGCTAAAGGCGGCATGGGGTGCACCAGGGCAGGATAGACTGCTGATGAAAACTATCAGGAAAGTTAAGGACTTAGTAGAAAAGATGCCGCGAGGAGTGACAGCCACCACCAAGTGCCTTTACCGACAACTCAGAAGCGACGACAACCACCGAATCAACATCGAAAAGCACATCCTATCGGTAAATTGGAAGAGAGTTTGGAAGAACATCAGCGAAATAGCCATGACCCTAAGGACAAAGAGCGTCCTATTCCTATTCGCAAACTATATAGTGACCACCCAGCAAGTGAAACAAAACATGAATCTAACCAGCAGGAACGAATGCGAATACTGTGACAAAGCCGACACACAAGACCACAGGGTGTTCGAATGCACCATCTCGAGGAGGAGGTGGTGCCTAATAAAAAGAACATTTAGAGAATTAAACACCTTTGGAGAAAAGGAGATAGGAAATAGGAATATGATGATGCTGGATTTCAACATCTTTCCCCGCGTGAAAATGGAAACAATGTGCTGGCTGATTGGACAGCACCTTCTTATGGTACACAAGTGGGTTAAAATAGATATAGAAAGTTGGTGGGAACAAGTGAAAAAAGAGAGCAAAAACCTACCGGGCCCATTACAGCCATATTGGAAGAAAGTAGAACAAATGGTAAAAAAAGAAGTCATGAAAGAATAACAAGTTTAAAGAAAATTGGTCTTGGACTCAATGTAAACTGTCGTGTATGCAAAGGAAATATATTACCGATAACAAGTATGTAAATAAAGGGAATACGCTCAATAAAAAAAGAGCAGCAAAGAATGTAAACAATGTATCATTAATGTTAATTGTGAAAAAAAAAGACGCAAAGGGACAGTTAAAAAAATATATGACCAATTAATAATTGGCTTGATTTCATTGTAATCATTTTGTCCCTATAAAGGATCTTGTATTGTTAATTCAAGTAAGGAAAATGTTCGCTAAAGTGATGTGAATGTGAACACTTTCCGAATGCTTATAGTTCATATGTGATTCATTCTTATATCATCCTTTGTTTAGAATTGTTCATTTGTGAAAATGGTCAATCTGTGGTGTTATGCACGCTTAAGATGGTGCACATGGTGTTTAATAACTATGTCTGTGAATGGAAATACATGTAATCGGAAAAAAATGGGCCTAGAGCCCCGGAATAAAGATATTAAAAAAAAAAATACCACGCTGAATACACCGGTTCTCGTCCGATCACCGAAGTTAAGCAGCATCGGGCCCGGATAGTACTTGGATGGGTGACCGCCTGGGAACACCGGGTGCCGTTGGCTTTCAATATTTATTTTCCGAAACGAAGTTTTTTTTGAGGCATTCTCTGATGTTTTTAATTTTTTTCAAATAATTTATTTTGCAATTGCATGCGTGATTTTGAATTGGTATGTTCCCTTTTGACACCATTCCATTTCATCTAGATGCGACCAGCTCTCTTGGGGCAATGTATTGGTGCTGTAGTATCGTAATCTTCCACATTTATGCAAAGTTCGTTTTAAGATGGCAAATTACCTCCGTCTCCCGCCATCATATGGTCGTGGACGGCCCGATGTATGCAAGCCGTGGGCAAGAAAATAGACGTCGTGTCGCGTCGTTACAAGTGTTTGCGGGCTTGATATTGCTAAAATAGTTGACTCGAGAGTGGTGGAAATTGCCAACGGCCATACCACGCTGAATACACCGGTTCTCGTCCGATCACCGAAGTTAAGCAGCATCGGGCCCGGATAGTACTTGGATGGGTGACCGCCTGGGAACACCGGGTGCCGTTGGCTTTCAATATTTTTTTTCCGAAACGAACGTATTTTGAGGCATTCTCTGATGTTTTTAATTTTTTTCAAATAATTTATTTTGCAATGCCAGACATTGCATGCGTGATTTTGAATTGGTATGTTCCCTTTTGACACCATTCCATTTCATCTAGATGCGACCAGCTCTCTTGGGGCAATGCATTGGTGCTGTAGTAACCCGTATCTCTTCCACATTTATCCAAAGTTCGTTTTGAGATGGCAAATTACCTCCGTCTCCCGCCATCATATAGTATGGTCGTGGACGGCCCGATGTATGCAAGCCGTGGGCAAGAAAATAGACGTCGTGTCGCGTCGTTGCAAGTGTTTGCGGGCTTGATATTGCTAAAATAGTTGACTCGAGAGTAGTGGAAATTGCCAACGGCCATACCACGCTGAATACACCGGTTCTCGTCCGATCACCGAAGTTAAGCAGCATCGGGCCCGGATAGTACTTGGATGGGTGACCGCCTGGGAACACCGGGTGCCGTTGGCTTTCAATATTTTTTTTCCGAAACGAACGTATTTTGAGGCATTCTCTGATGTTTTTAATTTTTTTCAAATAATTTATTTTGCAATGCCAGACATTGCATGCGTGATTTTGAATTGGTATGTTCCCTTTTGACACCATTCCATTTCATCTAGATGCGACCAGCTCTCTTGGGGCAATGCATTGGTGCTGTAGTAACCCGTATCTCTTCCACATTTATCCAAAGTTCGTTTTGAGATGGCAAATTACCTCCGTCTCCCGCCATCATATGGTATGGTCGTGGACGGCCCGATGTATGCAAGCCGTGGGCAAGAAAATAGACGTCGTGTCGCGTCGTTGCAAGTGTTTGCGGGCTTGATATTGCTAAAATAGTTGACTCGAGAGTGGTGGAAATTGCCAACGGCCATACCACGCTGAATACACCGGTTCTCGTCCGATCACCGAAGTTAAGCAGCATCGGGCCCGGATAGTACTTGGATGGGTGACCGCCTGGGAACACCGGGTGCCGTTGGCTTTCAATATTTTTTTTCCGAAACGAACGTATTTTGAGGCATTCTCTGATGTTTTTAATTTTTTTCAAATAATTTATTTTGCAATGCCAGACATTGCATGCGTGATTTTGAATTGGTATGTTCCCTTTTGACACCATTCCATTTCATCTAGATGCGACCAGCTCTCTTGGGGCAATGCATTGGTGCTGTAGTAACCCGTATCTCTTCCACATTTATCCAAAGTTCGTTTTGAGATGGCAAATTACCTCCGTCTCCCGCCATCATATAGTATGGTCGTGGACGGCCCGATGTATGCAAGCCGTGGGCAAGAAAATAGACGTCGTGTCGCGTCGTTGCAAGTGTTTGCGGGCTTGATATTGCTAAAATAGTTGACTCGAGAGTGGTGGAAATTGCCAACGGCCATACCACGCTGAATACACCGGTTCTCGTCCGATCACCGAAGTTAAGCAGCATCGGGCCCGGATAGTACTTGGATGGGTGACCGCCTGGGAACACCGGGTGCCGTTGGCTTTCAATATTTTTTTTCCGAAACGAACGTATTTTGAGGGATTCTCTGATGTTTTTAATTTTTTTCAAATAATTTATTTTGCAATGCCAGACATTGCATGCGTGATTTTGAATTGGTATGTTCCCTTTTGACACCATTCCATTTCATCTAGATGCGACCAGCTCTCTTGGGGCAATGCATTGGTGCTGTAGTAACCCGTATCTCTTCCACATTTATCCAAAGTTCGTTTTGAGATGGCAAATTACCTCCGTCTCCCGCCATCATATAGTATGGTCGTGGACGGCCCGATGTATGCAAGCCGTGGGCAAGAAAATAGACGTCGTGTCGCGTCGTTGCAAGTGTTTGCGGGCTTGATATTGCTAAAATAGTTGACTCGAGAGTGGTTGAAATTGCCAACGGCCATACCACGCTGAATTCACCGGTTCTCGTCCGATCACCGAAGTTAAGCAGCATCGGGCCCGGATAGTACTTGGATGGGTGACCGCCTGGGAACACCGGGTGCCGTTGGCTTTCAATATTTTTTTTCCGAAACGAACGTATTTTGAGGCATTCTCTGATGTTTTAAATTTTTTTCAAATAATTTATTTTGCAATGCCAGACATTGCATGCGTGATTTTGAATTGGTATGTTCCCTTTTGACACCATTCCATTTCATCTAGATGCGACCAGCTCTCTTGGGGCAATGCATTGGTGCTGTAGTAACCCGTATCTCTTCCACATTTATCCAAAGTTCGTTTTGAGATGGCAAATTACCTCCGTCTCCCGCCATCATATAGTATGGTCGTGGACGGCCCGATGTATGCAAGCCGTGGGCAAGAAAATAGACGTCGTGTCGCGTCGTTGCAAGTGTTTGCGGGCTTGATATTGCTAAAATAGTTGACTCGAGAGTGGTGGAAATTGCCAACGGCCATACCACGCTGAATACACCGGTTCTCGTCCGATCACCGAAGTTAAGCAGCATCGGGCCCGGATAGTACTTGGATGGGTGACCGCCTGGGAACACCGGGTGCCGTTGGCTTTCAATATTTTTTTTCCGAAACGAACGTATTTTGAGGCATTCTCTGATGTTTTAAATTTTTTTCAAACAATTTATTTTGCAATGCCAGACATTGCATGCGTGATTTTGAATTGGTATGTTCCCTTTTGACACCATTCCATTTCATCTAGATGCGACCAGCTCTCTTGGGGCAATGCATTGGTGCTGTAGTAACCCGTATCTCTTCCACATTTATCCAAAGTTCGTTTTGAGATGGCAAATTACCTCCGTCTCCCGCCATCATATAGTATGGTCGTGGACGGCCCGATGTATGCAAGCCGTGGGCAAGAAAATAGACGTCGTGTCGCGTCGTTGCAAGTGTTTGCGGGCTTGATATTGCTAAAATAGTTGACTCGAGAGTGGTGGAAATTGCCAACGGCCATACCACGCTGAATACACCGGTTCTCGTCCGATCACCGAAGTTAAGCAGCATCGGGCCCGGATAGTACTTGGATGGGTGACCGCCTGGGAACACCGGGTGCCGTTGGCTTTCAATATTTTTTTTCCGAAACGAACGTATTTTGAGGCATTCTCTGATGTTTTAAATTTTTTTCAAACAATTTATTTTGCAATGCCAGACATTGCATGCGTGATTTTGAATTGGTATGTTCCCTTTTGACACCATTCCATTTCATCTAGATGCGACCAGCTCTCTTGGGGCAATGCATTGGTGCTGTAGTAACCCGTATCTCTTCCACATTTATCCAAAGTTCGTTTTGAGATGGCAAATTACCTCCGTCTCCCGCCATCATATAGTATGGTCGTGGACGGCCCGATGTATGCAAGCCGTGGGCAAGAAAATAGACGTCGTGTCGCGTCGTTGCAAGTGTTTGCGGGCTTGATATTGCTAAAATAGTTGACTCGAGAGTGTTGGAAAATGCCACGGCCATACCACGCTGAATACACCGGTTCTCGTCCGATCACCGAAGTTAAGCAGCATCGGGCCCGGATAGTACTTGGATGGGTGACCGCCTGGGAACACCGGGTGCCGTTGGCTTTCAATATTTTTTTTCCGAAACGAACGTATTTTGAGGCATTCTCTGATGTTTTTAATTTTTTTCAAATAATTTATTTTGCAATGCCAGACATTGCATGCGTGATTTTGAATTGGTATGTTCCCTTTTGACACCATTCCATTTCATCTAGATGCGACCAGCTCTCTTGGGGCAATGCATTGGTGCTGTAGTAACCCGTATCTCTTCCACATTTATCCAAAGTTCGTTTTGAGATGGCAAATTACCTCCGTCTCCCGCCATCATATAGTATGGTCGTGGACGGCCCGATGTATGCAAGCCGTGGGCAAGAAAATAGACGTCGTGTCGCGTCGTTGCAAGTGTTTGCGGGCTTGATATTGCTAAAATAGTTGACTCGAGAGTGGTGGAAATTGCCAACGGCCATACCACGCTGAATACACCGGTTCTCGTCCGATCACCGAAGTTAAGCAGCATCGGGCCCGGATAGTACTTGGATGGGTGACCGCCTGGGAACACCGGGTGCCGTTGGCTTTCAATATTTTTTTTCCGAAACGAACGTATTTTGAGGCATTCTCTGATGTTTTTAATTTTTTTCAAATAATTTATTTTGCAATGCCAGACATTGCATGCGTGATTTTGAATTGGTATGTTCCCTTTTGACACCATTCCATTTCATCTAGATGCGACCAGCTCTCTTGGGGCAATGCATTGGTGCTGTAGTAACCCGTATCTCTTCCACATTTATCCAAAGTTCGTTTTGAGATGGCAAATTACCTCCGTCTCCCGCCATCATATAGTATGGTCGTGGACGGCCCGATGTATGCAAGCCGTGGGCAAGAAAATAGACGTCGTGTCGCGTCGTTGCAAGTGTTTGCGGGCTTGATATTGCTAAAATAGTTGACTCGAGAGTGGTGGAAATTGCCAACGGCCATACCACGCTGAATACACCGGTTCTCGTCCGATCACCGAAGTTAAGCAGCATCGGGCCCGGATAGTACTTGGATGGGTGACCGCCTGGGAACACCGGGTGCCGTTGGCTTTCAATATTTTTTTTCCGAAACGAACGTATTTTGAGGGATTCTCTGATGTTTTTAATTTTTTTCAAATAATTTATTTTGCAATGCCAGACATTGCATGCGTGATTTTGAATTGGTATGTTCCCTTTTGACACCATTCCATTTCATCTAGATGCGACCAGCTCTCTTGGGGCAATGCATTGGTGCTGTAGTAACCCGTATCTCTTCCACATTTATCCAAAGTTCGTTTTGAGATGGCAAATTACCTCCGTCTCCCGCCATCATATAGTATGGTCGTGGACGGCCCGATGTATGCAAGCCGTGGGCAAGAAAATAGACGTCGTGTCGCGTCGTTGCAAGTGTTTGCGGGCTTGATATTGCTAAAATAGTTGACTCGAGAGTGGTTGAAATTGCCAACGGCCATACCACGCTGAATTCACCGGTTCTCGTCCGATCACCGAAGTTAAGCAGCATCGGGCCCGGATAGTACTTGGATGGGTGACCGCCTGGGAACACCGGGTGCCGTTGGCTTTCAATATTTTTTTTCCGAAACGAACGTATTTTGAGGCATTCTCTGATGTTTTAAATTTTTTTCAAATAATTTATTTTGCAATGCCAGACATTGCATGCGTGATTTTGAATTGGTATGTTCCCTTTTGACACCATTCCATTTCATCTAGATGCGACCAGCTCTCTTGGGGCAATGCATTGGTGCTGTAGTAACCCGTATCTCTTCCACATTTATCCAAAGTTCGTTTTGAGATGGCAAATTACCTCCGTCTCCCGCCATCATATAGTATGGTCGTGGACGGCCCGATGTATGCAAGCCGTGGGCAAGAAAATAGACGTCGTGTCGCGTCGTTGCAAGTGTTTGCGGGCTTGATATTGCTAAAATAGTTGACTCGAGAGTGTTGGAAAATGCCACGGCCATACCACGCTGAATACACCGGTTCTCGTCCGATCACCGAAGTTAAGCAGCATCGGGCCCGGATAGTACTTGGATGGGTGACCGCCTGGGAACACCGGGTGCCGTTGGCTTTCAATATTTTTTTTCCGAAACGAACGTATTTTGAGGCATTCTCTGATGTTTTTAATTTTTTTCAAATAATTTATTTTGCAATGCCAGACATTGCATGCGTGATTTTGAATTGGTATGTTCCCTTTTGACACCATTCCATTTCATCTAGATGCGACCAGCTCTCTTGGGGCAATGCATTGGTGCTGTAGTAACCCGTATCTCTTCCACATTTATCCAAAGTTCGTTTTGAGATGGCAAATTACCTCCGTCTCCCGCCATCATATAGTATGGTCGTGGACGGCCCGATGTATGCAAGCCGTGGGCAAGAAAATAGACGTCGTGTCGCGTCGTTGCAAGTGTTTGCGGGCTTGATATTGCTAAAATAGTTGACTCGAGAGTGGTGGAAATTGCCAACGGCCATACCACGCTGAATACACCGGTTCTCGTCCGATCACCGAAGTTAAGCAGCATCGGGCCCGGATAGTACTTGGATGGGTGACCGCCTGGGAACACCGGGTGCCGTTGGCTTTCAATATTTTTTTTCCGAAACGAACGTATTTTGAGGCATTCTCTGATGTTTTTAATTTTTTTCAAATAATTTATTTTGCAATGCCAGACATTGCATGCGTGATTTTGAATTGGTATGTTCCCTTTTGACACCATTCCATTTCATCTAGATGCGACCAGCTCTCTTGGGGCAATGCATTGGTGCTGTAGTAACCCGTATCTCTTCCACATTTATCCAAAGTTCGTTTTGAGATGGCAAATTACCTCCGTCTCCCGCCATCATATAGTATGGTCGTGGACGGCCCGATGTATGCAAGCCGTGGGCAAGAAAATAGACGTCGTGTCGCGTCGTTGCAAGTGTTTGCGGGCTTGATATTGCTAAAATAGTTGACTCGAGAGTGGTGGAAATTGCCAACGGCCATACCACGCTGAATACACCGGTTCTCGTCCGATCACCGAAGTTAAGCAGCATCGGGCCCGGATAGTACTTGGATGGGTGACCGCCTGGGAACACCGGGTGCCGTTGGCTTTCAATATTTTTTTTCCGAAACGAACGTATTTTGAGGCATTCTCTGATGTTTTTAATTTTTTTCAAATAATTTATTTTGCAATGCCAGACATTGCATGCGTGATTTTGAATTGGTATGTTCCCTTTTGACACCATTCCATTTCATCTAGATGCGACCAGCTCTCTTGGGGCAATGCATTGGTGCTGTAGTAACCCGTATCTCTTCCACATTTATCCAAAGTTCGTTTTGAGATGGCAAATTACCTCCGTCTCCCGCCATCATATAGTATGGTCGTGGACGGCCCGATGTATGCAAGCCGTGGGCAAGAAAATAGACGTCGTGTCGCGTCGTTGCAAGTGTTTGCGGGCTTGATATTGCTAAAATAGTTGACTCGAGAGTGGTGGAAATTGCCAACGGCCATACCACGCTGAATACACCGGTTCTCGTCCGATCACCGAAGTTAAGCAGCATCGGGCCCGGATAGTACTTGGATGGGTGACCGCCTGGGAACACCGGGTGCCGTTGGCTTTCAATATTTTTTTTCCGAAACGAACGTATTTTGAGGGATTCTCTGATGTTTTTAATTTTTTTCAAATAATTTATTTTGCAATGCCAGACATTGCATGCGTGATTTTGAATTGGTATGTTCCCTTTTGACACCATTCCATTTCATCTAGATGCGACCAGCTCTCTTGGGGCAATGCATTGGTGCTGTAGTAACCCGTATCTCTTCCACATTTATCCAAAGTTCGTTTTGAGATGGCAAATTACCTCCGTCTCCCGCCATCATATAGTATGGTCGTGGACGGCCCGATGTATGCAAGCCGTGGGCAAGAAAATAGACGTCGTGTCGCGTCGTTGCAAGTGTTTGCGGGCTTGATATTGCTAAAATAGTTGACTCGAGAGTGGTGGAAATTGCCAACGGCCATACCACGCTGAATACACCGGTTCTCGTCCGATCACCGAAGTTAAGCAGCATCGGGCCCGGATAGTACTTGGATGGGTGACCGCCTGGGAACACCGGGTGCCGTTGGCTTTCAATATTTTTTTTCCGAAACGAACGTATTTTGAGGCATTCTCTGATGTTTTTAATTTTTTTCAAATAATTTATTTTGCAATGCCAGACATTGCATGCGTGATTTTGAATTGGTATGTTCCCTTTTGACACCATTCCATTTCATCTAGATGCGACCAGCTCTCTTGGGGCAATGCATTGGTGCTGTAGTAACCCGTATCTCTTCCACATTTATCCAAAGTTCGTTTTGAGATGGCAAATTACCTCCGTCTCCCGCCATCATATGGTATGGTCGTGGACGGCCCGATGTATGCAAGCCGTGGGCAAGAAAATAGACGTCGTGTCGCGTCGTTGCAAGTGTTTGCGGGCTTGATATTGCTAAAATAGTTGACTCGAGAGTGGTGGAAATTGCCAACGGCCATACCACGCTGAATACACCGGTTCTCGTCCGATCACCGAAGTTAAGCAGCATCGGGCCCGGATAGTACTTGGATGGGTGACCGCCTGGGAACACCGGGTGCCGTTGGCTTTCAATATTTTTTTTCCGAAACGAACGTATTTTGAGGCATTCTCTGATGTTTTTAATTTTTTTCAAATAATTTATTTTGCAATGCCAGACATTGCATGCGTGATTTTGAATTGGTATGTTCCCTTTTGACACCATTCCATTTCATCTAGATGCGACCAGCTCTCTTGGGGCAATGCATTGGTGCTGTAGTAACCCGTATCTCTTCCACATTTATCCAAAGTTCGTTTTGAGATGGCAAATTACCTCCGTCTCCCGCCATCATATAGTATGGTCGTGGACGGCCCGATGTATGCAAGCCGTGGGCAAGAAAATAGACGTCGTGTCGCGTCGTTGCAAGTGTTTGCGGGCTTGATATTGCTAAAATAGTTGACTCGAGAGTGGTGGAAATTGCCAACGGCCATACCACGCTGAATACACCGGTTCTCGTCCGATCACCGAAGTTAAGCAGCATCGGGCCCGGATAGTACTTGGATGGGTGACCGCCTGGGAACACCGGGTGCCGTTGGCTTTCAATATTTTTTTTCCGAAACGAACGTATTTTGAGGGATTCTCTGATGTTTTTAATTTTTTTCAAATAATTTATTTTGCAATGCCAGACATTGCATGCGTGATTTTGAATTGGTATGTTCCCTTTTGACACCATTCCATTTCATCTAGATGCGACCAGCTCTCTTGGGGCAATGCATTGGTGCTGTAGTAACCCGTATCTCTTCCACATTTATCCAAAGTTCGTTTTGAGATGGCAAATTACCTCCGTCTCCCGCCATCATATAGTATGGTCGTGGACGGCCCGATGTATGCAAGCCGTGGGCAAGAAAATAGACGTCGTGTCGCGTCGTTGCAAGTGTTTGCGGGCTTGATATTGCTAAAATAGTTGACTCGAGAGTGGTTGAAATTGCCAACGGCCATACCACGCTGAATTCACCGGTTCTCGTCCGATCACCGAAGTTAAGCAGCATCGGGCCCGGATAGTACTTGGATGGGTGACCGCCTGGGAACACCGGGTGCCGTTGGCTTTCAATATTTTTTTTCCGAAACGAACGTATTTTGAGGCATTCTCTGATGTTTTAAATTTTTTTCAAATAATTTATTTTGCAATGCCAGACATTGCATGCGTGATTTTGAATTGGTATGTTCCCTTTTGACACCATTCCATTTCATCTAGATGCGACCAGCTCTCTTGGGGCAATGCATTGGTGCTGTAGTAACCCGTATCTCTTCCACATTTATCCAAAGTTCGTTTTGAGATGGCAAATTACCTCCGTCTCCCGCCATCATATAGTATGGTCGTGGACGGCCCGATGTATGCAAGCCGTGGGCAAGAAAATAGACGTCGTGTCGCGTCGTTGCAAGTGTTTGCGGGCTTGATATTGCTAAAATAGTTGACTCGAGAGTGTTGGAAAATGCCACGGCCATACCACGCTGAATACACCGGTTCTCGTCCGATCACCGAAGTTAAGCAGCATCGGGCCCGGATAGTACTTGGATGGGTGACCGCCTGGGAACACCGGGTGCCGTTGGCTTTCAATATTTTTTTTCCGAAACGAACGTATTTTGAGGCATTCTCTGATGTTTTTAATTTTTTTCAAATAATTTATTTTGCAATGCCAGACATTGCATGCGTGATTTTGAATTGGTATGTTCCCTTTTGACACCATTCCATTTCATCTAGATGCGACCAGCTCTCTTGGGGCAATGCATTGGTGCTGTAGTAACCCGTATCTCTTCCACATTTATCCAAAGTTCGTTTTGAGATGGCAAATTACCTCCGTCTCCCGCCATCATATAGTATGGTCGTGGACGGCCCGATGTATGCAAGCCGTGGGCAAGAAAATAGACGTCGTGTCGCGTCGTTGCAAGTGTTTGCGGGCTTGATATTGCTAAAATAGTTGACTCGAGAGTGGTGGAAATTGCCAACGGCCATACCACGCTGAATACACCGGTTCTCGTCCGATCACCGAAGTTAAGCAGCATCGGGCCCGGATAGTACTTGGATGGGTGACCGCCTGGGAACACCGGGTGCCGTTGGCTTTCAATATTTTTTTTCCGAAACGAACGTATTTTGAGGCATTCTCTGATGTTTTTAATTTTTTTCAAATAATTTATTTTGCAATGCCAGACATTGCATGCGTGATTTTGAATTGGTATGTTCCCTTTTGACACCATTCCATTTCATCTAGATGCGACCAGCTCTCTTGGGGCAATGCATTGGTGCTGTAGTAACCCGTATCTCTTCCACATTTATCCAAAGTTCGTTTTGAGATGGCAAATTACCTCCGTCTCCCGCCATCATATGGTATGGTCGTGGACGGCCCGATGTATGCAAGCCGTGGGCAAGAAAATAGACGTCGTGTCGCGTCGTTGCAAGTGTTTGCGGGCTTGATATTGCTAAAATAGTTGACTCGAGAGTGGTGGAAATTGCCAACGGCCATACCACGCTGAATACACCGGTTCTCGTCCGATCACCGAAGTTAAGCAGCATCGGGCCCGGATAGTACTTGGATGGGTGACCGCCTGGGAACACCGGGTGCCGTTGGCTTTCAATATTTTTTTTCCGAAACGAACGTATTTTGAGGCATTCTCTGATGTTTTTAATTTTTTTCAAATAATTTATTTTGCAATGCCAGACATTGCATGCGTGATTTTGAATTGGTATGTTCCCTTTTGACACCATTCCATTTCATCTAGATGCGACCAGCTCTCTTGGGGCAATGCATTGGTGCTGTAGTAACCCGTATCTCTTCCACATTTATCCAAAGTTCGTTTTGAGATGGCAAATTACCTCCGTCTCCCGCCATCATATAGTATGGTCGTGGACGGCCCGATGTATGCAAGCCGTGGGCAAGAAAATAGACGTCGTGTCGCGTCGTTGCAAGTGTTTGCGGGCTTGATATTGCTAAAATAGTTGACTCGAGAGTGGTGGAAATTGCCAACGGCCACGGCCATACCACGCTGAATACACCGGTTCTCGTCCGATCACCGAAGTTAAGCAGCATCGGGCCCGGATAGTACTTGGATGGGTGACCGCCTGGGAACACCGGGTGCCGTTGGCTTTCAATATTTTTTTGCCAACGGCCATACCACGCTGAATACACCGGTTCTCGTCCGATCACCGAAGTTAAGCAGCATCGGGCCCGGATAGTACTTGGATGGGTGACCGCCTGGGAACACCGGGTGCCGTTGGCTTTCAATATTTTTTTTTGCCAACGGCCATACCACGCTGAATACACCGGTTCTCGTCCGATCACCGAAGTTAAGCAGCATCGGGCCCGGATAGTACTTGGATGGGTGACCGCCTGGGAACACCGGGTGCCGTTGGCTTTCAATATTTTTTTGCCAACGGCCATACCACGCTGAATACACCGGTTCTCGTCCGATCACCGAAGTTAAGCAGCATCGGGCCCGGATAGTACTTGGATGGGTGACCGCCTGGGAACACCGGGTGCCGTTGGCTTTCAATATTTTTTTCGCCAACGGCCATACCACGCTGAATACACCGGTTCTCGTCCGATCACCGAAGTTAAGCAGCATCGGGCCCGGATAGTACTTGGATGGGTGACCGCCTGGGAACACCGGGTGCCGTTGGCTTTCAATATTTTTGCCAACGGCCATACCACGCTGAATACACCGGTTCTCGTCCGATCACCGAAGTTAAGCAGCATCGGGCCCGGATAGTACTTGGATGGGTGACCGCCTGGGAACACCGGGTGCCGTTGGCTTTCAATATTTTTTTTGCCAACGGCCATACCACGCTGAATACACCGGTTCTCGTCCGATCACCGAAGTTAAGCAGCATCGGGCCCGGATAGTACTTGGATGGGTGACCGCCTGGGAACACCGGGTGCCGTTGGCTTTCAATATTTTTTAAGAAACCCAGTAGCCTGGGGGATAAGAGGCGAAATACAGAAGCGAGACTATAGCCCATGTTACAACGATTTATGCGCCAACGGCCATACCACGCTGAATACACCGGTTCTCGTCCGATCACCGAAGTTAAGCAGCATCGGGCCCGGATAGTACTTGGATGGGTGACCGCCTGGGAACACCGGGTGCCGTTGGCTTTCAATATTTTTTTTCCGAAACGAACGTATTTTGAGGCATTCTCTGATGTTTTAAATTTTTTTCAAATAATTTATTTTGCAATGCCAGACATTGCATGCGTGATTTTGAATTGGTATGTTCCCTTTTGACACCATTCCATTTCATCTAGATGCGACCAGCTCTCTTGGGGCAATGCATTGGTGCTGTAGTAACCCGTATCTCTTCCACATTTATCCAAAGTTCGTTTTGAGATGGCAAATTACCTCCGTCTCCCGCCATCATATAGTATGGTCGTGGACGGCCCGATGTATGCAAGCCGTGGGCAAGAAAATAGACGTCGTGTCGCGTCGTTGCAAGTGTTTGCGGGCTTGATATTGCTAAAATAGTTGACTCGAGAGTGTTGGAAAATGCCACGGCCATACCACGCTGAATACACCGGTTCTCGTCCGATCACCGAAGTTAAGCAGCATCGGGCCCGGATAGTACTTGGATGGGTGACCGCCTGGGAACACCGGGTGCCGTTGGCTTTCAATATTTTTTTTCCGAAACGAACGTATTTTGAGGCATTCTCTGATGTTTTTAATTTTTTTCAAATAATTTATTTTGCAATGCCAGACATTGCATGCGTGATTTTGAATTGGTATGTTCCCTTTTGACACCATTCCATTTCATCTAGATGCGACCAGCTCTCTTGGGGCAATGCATTGGTGCTGTAGTAACCCGTATCTCTTCCACATTTATCCAAAGTTCGTTTTGAGATGGCAAATTACCTCCGTCTCCCGCCATCATATAGTATGGTCGTGGACGGCCCGATGTATGCAAGCCGTGGGCAAGAAAATAGACGTCGTGTCGCGTCGTCGCAAGTGTTTGCGGGCTTGATATTGCTAAAATAGTTGACTCGAGAGTGGTGGAAATTGCCAACGGCCATACCACGCTGAATACACCGGTTCTCGTCCGATCACCGAAGTTAAGCAGCATCGGGCCCGGATAGTACTTGGATGGGTGACCGCCTGGGAACACCGGGTGCCGTTGGCTTTCAATATTTTTTTTCCGAAACGAACGTATTTTGAGGCATTCTCTGATGTTTTTAATTTTTTTCAAATAATTTATTTTGCAATGCCAGACATTGCATGCGTGATTTTGAATTGGTATGTTCCCTTTTGACACCATTCCATTTCATCTAGATGCGACCAGCTCTCTTGGGGCAATGCATTGGTGCTGTAGTAACCCGTATCTCTTCCACATTTATCCAAAGTTCGTTTTGAGATGGCAAATTACCTCCGTCTCCCGCCATCATATGGTATGGTCGTGGACGGCCCGATGTATGCAAGCCGTGGGCAAGAAAATAGACGTCGTGTCGCGTCGTTGCAAGTGTTTGCGGGCTTGATATTGCTAAAATAGTTGACTCGAGAGTGGTGGAAATTGCCAACGGCCATACCACGCTGAATACACCGGTTCTCGTCCGATCACCGAAGTTAAGCAGCATCGGGCCCGGATAGTACTTGGATGGGTGACCGCCTGGGAACACCGGGTGCCGTTGGCTTTCAATATTTTTTTTCCGAAACGAACGTATTTTGAGGCATTCTCTGATGTTTTTAATTTTTTTCAAATAATTTATTTTGCAATGCCAGACATTGCATGCGTGATTTTGAATTGGTATGTTCCCTTTTGACACCATTCCATTTCATCTAGATGCGACCAGCTCTCTTGGGGCAATGCATTGGTGCTGTAGTAACCCGTATCTCTTCCACATTTATCCAAAGTTCGTTTTGAGATGGCAAATTACCTCCGTCTCCCGCCATCATATAGTATGGTCGTGGACGGCCCGATGTATGCAAGCCGTGGGCAAGAAAATAGACGTCGTGTCGCGTCGTTGCAAGTGTTTGCGGGCTTGATATTGCTAAAATAGTTGACTCGAGAGTGGTGGAAATTGCCAACGGCCACGGCCATACCACGCTGAATACACCGGTTCTCGTCCGATCACCGAAGTTAAGCAGCATCGGGCCCGGATAGTACTTGGATGGGTGACCGCCTGGGAACACCGGGTGCCGTTGGCTTTCAATATTTTTTTGCCAACGGCCATACCACGCTGAATACACCGGTTCTCGTCCGATCACCGAAGTTAAGCAGCATCGGGCCCGGATAGTACTTGGATGGGTGACCGCCTGGGAACACCGGGTGCCGTTGGCTTTCAATATTTTTTTTTGCCAACGGCCATACCACGCTGAATACACCGGTTCTCGTCCGATCACCGAAGTTAAGCAGCATCGGGCCCGGATAGTACTTGGATGGGTGACCGCCTGGGAACACCGGGTGCCGTTGGCTTTCAATATTTTTTTGCCAACGGCCATACCACGCTGAATACACCGGTTCTCGTCCGATCACCGAAGTTAAGCAGCATCGGGCCCGGATAGTACTTGGATGGGTGACCGCCTGGGAACACCGGGTGCCGTTGGCTTTCAATATTTTTTTCGCCAACGGCCATACCACGCTGAATACACCGGTTCTCGTCCGATCACCGAAGTTAAGCAGCATCGGGCCCGGATAGTACTTGGATGGGTGACCGCCTGGGAACACCGGGTGCCGTTGGCTTTCAATATTTTTGCCAACGGCCATACCACGCTGAATACACCGGTTCTCGTCCGATCACCGAAGTTAAGCAGCATCGGGCCCGGATAGTACTTGGATGGGTGACCGCCTGGGAACACCGGGTGCCGTTGGCTTTCAATATTTTTTTTGCCAACGGCCATACCACGCTGAATACACCGGTTCTCGTCCGATCACCGAAGTTAAGCAGCATCGGGCCCGGATAGTACTTGGATGGGTGACCGCCTGGGAACACCGGGTGCCGTTGGCTTTCAATATTTTTTAAGAAACCCAGTAGCCTGGGGGATAAGAGGCGAAATACAGAAGCGAGACTATAGCCCATGTTACAACGATTTATGCGCCAACGGCCATACCACGCTGAATACACCGGTTCTCGTCCGATCACCGAAGTTAAGCAGCATCGGGCCCGGATAGTACTTGGATGGGTGACCGCCTGGGAACACCGGGTGCCGTTGGCTTTCAATATTTTTGGTCCGGTGTGAGCGTTCGAAGAGTGAGGACGTGTCTGTGTTTCGGTTCTGTGTGCGTGCTATCCCCGGCGTTCGAGGCTTCGATCGCCGGGAAACGAGAATTTCGTAAAGCGCTTTGATATATGCGTCAAAGCGTTTTGTGTATGAAAAGTGCTGCTTATTTTGAGTTAGCCCTTATTAGGGCTTGACGTGTGTTATAAAGTCAGCCAATTCGAAATGCCTTACGATAGGAAGGCAACTCTAATAATAAGTCTAAATGACTTAAAAGAAAGTGCTACCGCCCTAGAGGTCCATCGGTTCATCGGTGTCGAGCTCGGGCTTAAGTTGGAAGATTTAGTGGCCATACAATTTGGAATTACAAGAAAATCCATTTATGTGAAACTTATAAACGAAGAATTAGTTGAAAATCTTTTGAGGTCGAAAGGGGGGCCAGTTGACTTCCCATCAGTAGCCGAAAAGCGTGGAACGGCGACGTTGGAGTCAGCGTCTAGCAGGGCAAGCTTTGTTAAGGTGGTGGGGCTCCCCCCAGAAATCCCAAAATTCGAGGTGGAGACGGAATTAGGCAAATATGGAAGAGTGGTATCATACGCGGTAAACAAATGGATAGGCCCTGGGCTATACCCGATCAGCACTGGAACGCGGAATGTGAAAATGTATTTAAAGTCCCCGATTCCGTCATATATCCCGATAGCTGGTCACAGGGCGGTCATACACTACGAGGGACAACAGCAAACGTGCTCGAGATGCGGAAGCACAAACCATCTGCGATTGAATTGCACAATGCCAACCACAATCACGGCGTACGCCGACGCACTGAGGGGGAAAAAGCAAGCGGCAGAAGAGGAGGCGGTGCTGCCGACGAGAATGGAAGAGGACCGAGGAGTGGAGGAGATTCCCTTGGAGCAGGAGGAGGAGGTCAACCCAAGGATGAGGGTAGAGAAACGCAGGGAGAAGGAAGGACCAACCTACCACCCAGGAACGTCGAGCGAGGAAGACGTCGCCGGAAACGACGCTATTGCCGAGGGAGCGGGAAACGGGAGAAAGAGGAGGAAAGGGTCGAACACGAGAGGGCGGGGGAAAAGGATATCGATAGACGTAGCCCGTGGAAAGGAAACGGAGAGATCAACCATCACGAGGGAGGAAAGGTGTGATCCCTGTGCAGATCAGAGTAAGATTCAAGAGGGGAATAATGGGGGAGGAATCAAAATGGCCGTAGCAGTAGAAGAAGAATCAAAAGAAACCGGAGAACCCGATTCAATCGAGGGCGGTGATCGACGGCTTGCGGGGGAAGACAAGAAATTGGTCATGGCGCAAGAGAAGCAAATAGGAAGAAATCTAGACATGGTAACCCCTTTTAGCGACAAGGGTCTCGGGAAAGGGTTATCTGTGACGTTACGCGAAGGGGAGGGCAAACAGCATGAGGAAGAGGCTGAGGAGCGGAGGAGGGAAGAAGACCCGGAGGACAACGCGTCGACCAGCGGTCACCCCTGGAGGGAGGTGGAGGGACGTCGGAAGCGCGGTGGTGGCGAGGATGACAGCGGGAGGAAGTTTGGGCTCGGCGGGGACGAGAGCGAGGACTCCGACGCCAAGGACAACGGGAGCAGCGACACCGGGGACCAGGACGAGGCCCCGAGGAGATCCGGGAGAGGGGGCAAGGCGGAAACGACCGAGCAGAGACAGAAGACGAAGAAGAAGGACAAAGGAAAGAACAGCCTAAGCGTCGGACTCCAGGAGATAGCGGTGAGGTACGCATATATGAAGGAAGCCAAATGGAAAAGGGATGCAAAAAATACAGGGAATGATAAGGGGAAGCAAATGGGAACCCCGAATCCGGAATCCCAATGAATTACACATTGAACCCAAAATTGAGAATAGGCACGCTTAATGTATGTGGGGTTACAAGTAAAAACAGAATAGAAAAAGTATTCGACCTATTTAAAAGAGAAGACCTGGACATCCTACTATTGCAAGAGGTCATGGTGAGTGTACATTGGGAAACGGGCCCGGCGGAGATCTATATAAACAACCAAGAGCGGGAAAGAGGCACTGCGATCATGTTAAAAAGAAACATCACCGGAGAAAAAATGACAATGCTACCATCCGGGAGGGCGATGGCCATGACGATCCTTGGGATAAGGATAATAAATGTGTACGGCCCGGCCGGCACCAGGAAACTTCAGGAGAGGAGGGAATTTTACTCGCGGGACCTCCTGCCCCTGCTGAGCGACTTCCAAGGAATGGCACTGTTAGGGGGTGATTTTAACGCAATCATAGACGAGAAAGATAGCCAAAACAACGATGGAGGAGGAGCAAAATACCCACTGTGTGGTCCCCTAAAATCGATAGTTAAAAACCTCAGAGCCACTGACGCAAACAGATTAACAAGCACAAAAGATAACCTTCCGTACACCATCTACGGCGACAAATGGGCAACAAGGCAGGACCGCTTTTACGCATCCTACGACTTGAAAACCCATATATCCTCCTATGCGGTTCTTCCAGTGGCATGCTCCGACCACTGCGCAGTTATTATATCGGTCGATGGATCCCAAAGCAGGACGAGGCATCAGCCAAGGAAAAAGGAGTGGAGGATGAACGTCGAGCTGCTATATGAGAAAGACACCAGAGCCATACTGAAAGAAAACATCCAGCGATGGGAGGAAAGCTGGAGAGGATTGGATCCAAGCGAAAGGTGGGAAAACTCCAAAGTAAAAATAAGAAACCTTTTCGCACAACTGCACAGGGAGAGAGCCGAAGAAATCAGGGAAACCATGGCTTTTTACAGAGAAGCGCTCGAGGAGAGCCTAAAGACGAGAGAAAGGGAACGGAGCAACTGGGGGGAGATAAAAGAACTAAAAAGGAAAATCTTCGGAATGGAAGAGGAAAGGGCGAAAATATCAACATGGCACAGAAGCAAAATATGTTTGCCAGAAGAACATGCCTCGGTGTATTATCTGGGGAGGAGGTTAAAGGATTGCGCCAACAACTTACTCAAAAACGGCATTTTGAACGAGAACGGAACGAGGTTAAAAGAAGAGAGAGAAATCATAGAGCATGTATGCCACCATTTTGAGACTCTCCTTTCTGGGGAGGACACATCACTCAAGGAAGAGACAGAAAATCTCACGCCACTCCCCCAACTGCCAGTGGAGGTGGCAGAGAGGATGGCGGAAAGAATCACAAGGGAGGAGTGCGAGGATGCTATGAGATGGCTCCCCAAGGGGAGGTCCCCGGGTACCGACGGTATCCCTTTTGAATTCTACGTAGAATTCTGGGAAGAGCTGAAGGATTTAATCATTCCAGCGATAGAGAACATCCTCCAAAATGGCACCCTCACCACGACCCAAAGAGAGGGGAAAATTGTCCTAGTGCCGAAAAGAAAAGAGCCAAGGAGCCTAAATGACTACAGACCCATCACCCTCCTCAACGCCGATTACAAGGTAGTAGCTAAAATCGTTAAAACCAGACTCAACGAAGCCGTGGAAAAGATAATCGGGCCAGACCAACACATAGTAGGAAAGGGGAGGAACATTGTAACGGCGCTGACAACGATCAGAGACGCAATCGCGAGCCACGAGAGCAGGCAGGGCGCGGGCCTTAAACTGGTAGCGGTAGATATTGAGAAGGCTTTCGACAGGGTGAACATAAACCACGTATTGAACACATTAAAGAGGATGGGATTCCCCGAAAAGTTTTTGAATACAATAAAAATGTTCACGAACAACATCACGTCGAAAGTAAAATTGAGCGCGGGGGCCGAAACAAAGTCGTTCCCCGTGAGAAGATCAATCAGACAAGGCTGTCCGCTTTCGATGCTTCTGTTCTCTATATCACTGGAGCCCCTGCTACATAGTCTTCGCAGAAACATTAAAGGAATCCCGGCGGGGAACGGAAAAGTGTCCGCGGTGGCTTATGCGGACGACGTAACGATCTTCGCCCAAGATCAAGCGGAAATTCATGTAATAGGGAAATCATTAAAGGAATATGAGGAGGAAAGCGGGCAAAAAGTAAACATGGAAAAGACAAAGGCCTTGACAATAAAAGACGCCGACTTCACCGCGACCAGTGAATGGAAAGAGGTGACCTCGATGGACATTCTGGGCATTCCATGGAGTAGGACTTCCACGGAGACGACAAACGCAGTATGGGAAAAGGCAACGAGAATGATAAAAGGAACATTAGCGCAATTGAGAGACAGGGACCTAAACATACATCAGAAAGTCCTTGCGATAAACGCATTGTTATTATCCAAGGCATGGTACGCCGCACTGATTTTCCCGTTGCCAGAAAAACATGGGGCTCTATTGACGAAAATAGCAACGCAATACCTTTGGGGAGGGCATTTGCTAAGAGTAGCAAAGAGCCAGGCCTGTCTACCCAAGGGGAAGGGGGGCCTAGGGCTGATCGACGTGCGGGACAAAGCCCTGGCACTCTATGCAAAGACAGTAATAAACATCCTATCCGACGACTGTCAACATTCAAAAGATCTGCTAAAGGCGGCATGGGGTGCACCAGGGCAGGATAGACTGCTGATGAAAACTATCAGGAAAGTTAAGGACTTAGTAGAAAAGATGCCGAGAGGAGTGACAGCCACCACCAAGTGCCTTTACCGACAACTCAGAAGCGACGACAACCACCGAATCAACATCGAAAAGCACATCCTATCGGTAAATTGGAAGAGAGTGTGGAAGAACATCAACGAAATAGCCATGACCCTAAGGACAAAGAGCGTCCTATTCCTATTCGCAAACTATATAGTGACCACCCAGCAAGTGAAACAAAACATGTATCTAACAAGCAGGAACGAATGCGAATACTGTGACAAAGCCGACACACAAGACCACAGGGTGTTCGAATGCACCATCTCAAGGAGGAGGTGGTGCCTAATAAAAAGAACATTTAGAGAATTAAACACCTTTGGAGAAAAGGAGATAGGAAATAGGAATATGATGATTCTGGATTTCAACATCTTTCCCCGCGTGAAAATGGAAACAATGTGCTGGCTGATTGGACAGCACCTTCTTACGGTACACAAGTGGGTTAAAATAGATATAGAAAGTTGGTGGGAACAAGTGAAAAAAGAGAGCAAAAACCTACCGGGCCGATTACAGCCATATTGGAAGAAAGTAGAACAAATGGTAAAAAAAGAAGTCATGAAAGAATAACAAGTTTAAAGAAAATTGGTCTTGGACTCAATGTAAACTGTCATGTATGCAAGGAAATATATTACCGATAACAAGTATGTGAATAAAGGGAATACGTTCAATAAATAAGAGCAGATAATAATGTAAACAATGTATCATTAATGTTTAACTGTGAAAAAAAGACGCAAAGGGGATGTTTAAAAAAAATTTGACTATTTATAATTGGCTTGATTTCATTGTAATCATTTTGTTCCCTATAAAGGATCTTGTATTGTTAATTCAAGTAAGGAAAATGTTCCCTAAGTTATGTGACGGTGAA